>NC_064626.1:1031559387-1031871574 GCF_023864275.1 Schistocerca cancellata | reverse complement strand
CCGCGCCCGGGTTCCCGTGTTCGATTCCCGGCGGGGTCAGGGATTTTCTCTGCCTTGTGATGACTGGGTGTTGTGTGATGTCCTTAGGTTAGTTAGGTTTAAGTAGTTCTAAGTTCTAGGGGACTGATGACCATAGATGTTAAGTCCCATAGTGCTCAGAGCCATTTGAACCATTTTTAGCAGAATAACAGATCAACCCCACACCTCAGATTGTTTGCAGCTGAGCATTCTATCAAGCGTGACCCCGAGATATTTGAGGTTTCTATCAGTCAGAGCAATCTTCCTTCAAGATGGAGTCATCTCTTTGATGGCCATCTTGTTGTTTAGGTGGGGGATGACTGTTTGTCACAGCCGGAGGTTTAACCAGTAAGTATCCTGCCCGTATCCCCTTAGTGGTGGTAAATGAGCAACAGAGCACTGCCAGACAGGCAATTCTCGAGATCTGGTAACACATCAGAACATGTAAACTAAAAAATTCACAAGACAAGTAGTCATCGTTGAAGTCCGTTACGAATGGAAGAAACCGACTGGTTAAAACCGATACCGGTATTTTACTTCGAAATAACCGGTATTTTGCAGTGTTTGATTGGTCTCGGTTACAACAGGTGTTTTTTTATTTTTTATTTATAACCGAGTAAAACACCGAAATATCAATTAGCCATAGCAACAGTACTAAAATTTTTCATTTTTGAATAAATTTTCGTTGATTTGAATTATTGAGTTATTATAGAAAATGGGAAAATTCGTCAGTATCAGTTTAATAATAATGCCAACAGAAACGAGAACACATGGCCTAAGAATTGTTACAGCACTGCTGACAGCGAAGTCGCAGTTGCGTGTGTCGTAACTTAAGGTACGCGTGTACGTGCATTGTGCACGACTCGCCCTCACCTGGACTACACGGTACTCCATAACTGTCGTTGTATTGCAGAATGGCACGAGCCCTAGTCTGGAAATACTTTTACGAAGTGGCATAGCAATGAAGTACAATCCTTCAGATTTGTCTGCCATTGCTACGAAATAATAAAAGAGGAAGGAAATTATGTAACAGTAATACGTTAGAAACATAACAACAGTTCATTCATAGAATACAATAAAAATTGAAAGTAGCTGATCTGCTGTTTGTGTCTACGTTATATGTCTTTATCTGCTTGTAGCTCTTGGAAACGGACAGATTATTGCGAATAACAGAGGTCTTCTAACTCAGTTTTCAATCTTTACCACTGTCTAATCGTAACGCCCAAATACTGGTAGGATCCCCGACTACAACATGGTTTTTGAGCAGAGTTTCGAAAAAGTAGAAGCAGTACGAGAATACCGGTGATTTTTGCTAGTATTGAACAATTCATCACTTTTCGAGAATAGCTCCGAATAGCAGATGGACTAAGTATTTTGTTGTTGTTGGGGTATTTAATTCAATATTTTGATTCAATGTATCTTGAAAATGAGCTAGTCACATGTTTTCAATCTTGTTCGGTTTCTAAGTTAACCACAGGAAATAATAAGAATAAAAAACTGGCACTCGATTATTTCAGAAACCGGTTATTTTGAGCGGTTTTAATAGTCAGGTTAAACTGGCGTGGAAGAAAACCGAAAACCGGTTGTTTCGGCAATAACCGCCGTCCTAACGTACTGCTGCGCCAGGCATCGTTAATCTGGAGATCACTAACGTCGAAGACGATCATCGCTAGAAATTCGACAGAATTCTTTAATTAACAGAAAGCCTGCTCGCAGATTCCAGGAGGGGCAGAGAGCAAGTGTCCCCTCTTCGCCCCTCTCCCTCCCCTTACGGACGCCTATAAGTAACATTAAAAAAATGGTTCAAATGGCTCTGAGCACTATGCGACTTAACTTCTGAGGTCATCAGTCGCCTAGAACTTAGAACTAATTAAACCTAACCAACCTAAGGACATCACACACATCCATGCCCGAGGCAGGATTCGAACCTGCGACCGTACCGGTCACGCGGTTCCAGACTGAAGCGCCTTTAACCGCACGACCACACCGGCCGGCTGAGTAACATTAGAACAGTCGGAACAGAGAGTTCATCTCAGACAACAGAAATAAAGACAGTTACATTTGGTCAGTTCAAGTAAATCCTAAATCTTCCACAGCGACTGACAACTTAACATCAAGAAACAATAAACAGATTCCATTGAGGTGGCCAATCTCAGCGGTATGATTAATAATAGGGTAGCAATGCATGACACCAACCATAACATAAGAAACATGACGAAGAGAAAACAGCAAGGAATTAGACATTTCAAATGGCTCAAAGCACTATGGGACTTAACATCTGATGTCATCAGTCTCCTAGACTTAGAACTACGTAAACCTAACTATCCTAAGGACATCAGAGACATCCATGCCCGAGGCAAGATTCGAACCTGTGACCGTAGCAGCCGCGTGTTTTCGGGCTGAAGGGCCTAGAACCGCTCGGCCACAACGGCCGGCCTGAGACACTTCCTGTAGACGTCTCTAAAAATTGTTCAAAAGGCTCTGAGCACTATGGGACTTAACATCTGAGGTCATCAGTCCCCTAGAACTTAGAACTACTTAAACCTAACTAATCTAAGGATATAACACACATCCATTCCCGAAGCAGGATTCGAACCTGCGACCGTAGCGGTCGCGCGGTTCCAGACTGAAGGGCCTAGAACCGCTCGGCCACACCGGCTGGCGTAAACGTGTCTCTAACACCGTGAAATACCACCTTAAGCCTTCACAATGACCTCAGTACAGTGAGAGAAGGCCACATGTTTTTTTTTCAGGCATGCCATGTCCAGTTGAAGCCGTTTGTTAATGATCAGATTCCGTAGAGCCATCAAATCATGGACTGTTAGTAGTTAAGTTTCAGCCGCTGTTGTAAATATACACAGGTGACAAAAGTCGTGAGATAGTGGATGCACATGTACAGATGACGATAGTATCGCGTACACAAGGAATAAAAGGGCTGTGCATTGGGGGAGCTCTCATTTGTTCTGAGGTAATCCATGTGAAAGGATTTCCAACGAGATTATGGCCGCATGACGGGAATTCACAGACAGGAAAGCGGAATAGTAGTTGGAGCTAGGCGCACGGTACATTCAATTTCGGAAACCACTAGGGAATTCAGTATTTCGTGATCTACAGTGGTCAAGAGTATGCCGAGAATACCAAACTTCAGGCATTACCTCTCACCACGGACTCACATTGGTCGACGGCCTTAACGATTGAGAGCAGCGTCGTGTGCGTGGTGCTGTCACTGCTAAAAGATAAGCAACACTACATGAAATAACCGCAGAAATCGGTATGGGATTTACGACGATCGTGTCCGTTAGCACAGTGCGGCTAATTTGGCGTCAATGGTCTATGGCAACAGACACCGATGCGAGTGTCTTTGCTAACAGCACAACATCACTGCAGCGCCTCTTCTTGGCTCACGTATCGGTTGGATCCTAGACGACTGGAAAATCGTGTCCTGGTCAGACGATTATCGATTTCAGTCGTTAAGAGCTGATGGTAGGATTAGAGTGTGGCGCAGACCTCGCAGACACATGAACCCAAGTTGTCAACAAGGCACTGTGCAAGCTGCTGGTGTCTCCACAATGGTGAGGGCTGTGTTTACGTTAAATGGACGTGATCGTTGACTGTAAATTCGTTGATTGTAAGCGATGAAAACGCGACTCGTCGGACCGCAAAACATACCTCCACTCAGTTGTCTCCAGTTTCCGTGTTATTTAGAGGACTGAAAACGTACAGCTCTTTATGGCGCTCTGAGAAATGACCTTTTGCGACGACCCGATTCCAAGTGTCTGTTGCATAAATCTACATCTAAATCTATTCTAAGCAAGCCACTTTACGGTTTGTTCACTGGAAGAACGATTCCTGGTGAGCCTCCGTGTGAGTTAAAGTCTCTCTAATTTTATCTACAGTGTCTTTTCGCCATATACAGTATACGTAGGACGAAGCCATATAGTATTTGAGTCTACTTGGAACGTATGTTCTCGGAACTTACTGTGATGCAGAACGCCTTTCAGCTTCTCACACTGGAGTGTGAGCACATCCGTGACGCTTTCGCACTTAGTAAATGAACCTCTAACGAAATGTGCTGCTCTTCTTTGAATCTTCTCTATTTCCTCTATCAATCTTATTTTGGGGCTGCGGGTAAAATTATGATGATGATGGTTGTATAGTACGCCGTCTTTTTCAAGCGAGCATGGCAACTATTTTTGTGGTCAGCCAGAAAGCGATGGAGAACATACTGACCTTCCAGTCTGCATGGCCACATTCTGGTCCAGCTCACTGAAAGAAATGTTTATATTCTCTTTCTACTTAGCGGGATCAGGACTACGATTATAAATGAGGGTATAAAGTTCTAGTTCATACATATATTGAGTAATATATCTCGCGTACAACACTTTGAAAATCACTATGTTCAATTGACAATAAATCTCTCTATTTTAAACAGCACAACTAGCTGTTCAGAGGCGACTTCTACGGTACGTCCCTACCAGATTGCCTTTCGCCCTGACTAATAATACTCAAATAAATGGTCAAAATAAATGCTCGCCATAAAAGTGGAAACAATAGCCACCACATGCCACGCGGATTTGTAATTATCACGGATGGCACATTTACTTTAGCGAAATCTAAGCGATCCAGGATGGTGTACAGTACTCTCGAGTCCACTATCAGTTTTTACCGCAAATACAGTCTGTCACTGACGTCATCCTTGGCAGAGCGCGATCCGACGTTTAACAGACGTGGATCTTACAGTGGCTGAGTGCGAAGTGAACCTTTCTCCTGCCTCTCGGGCTTGTATTTGTATATGTGCCGCAGCGAACGGCCGAGGAAACATCTGTTGTTATCTGCCTACAAACACTGCAGCAGCCTCTGAACGACAGCTTTCTCGGAAACATAATCTTTAGTAACAAAGTAATCAATTAATTTAGAATCTTCTTAATTTTTACATGCATTCAGGTGAGTTGTTTGAAAGCACATATAAAGTTTCAGCTCGCTCGAATAAAAAGTTTGCCTTCTAGAATTTTTATAGTGGAACTAACGGTGGGCCCGCATCTCGTGGTCGTGCGGTAGCGTTCTCGCTTCCCACGCCCGGGTTCCCGGGTTCGATTCCGGCGGGGTCAGGGATTTTCTCTGCCTCGTGATGGCTGGGTGTTTTGTGATGTCCTTAGGTTAGTTAGGTTTAAGTAGTTCTAAGTTCTAGGGGACTGATGACCATAGATGTTAAGTCCCATAGTGCTCAGAGCCATTTTTTGAACTAACGGTGGATCGTTACCTCTGAACATACCGTTACTAGAACTTGTATTGGATGTTATTACCATTACAGTTCTAAAATTTGGCAAAGCTCTATTATTTAGGAAGCTTTATCATGTGCTGCAAACAAAATTTTCTATCATTAAAATTACAGGTACTTAATCTACTACAAATGGGTATATTTTAGTTACATGTTTGGTTTTCACTAAATTACTTAAAAACTACAAGAGGGAGCTTAACGCGGTCTCTTATTATTTTTAGGGTGAACTGAAGCATAAAACAAATTTTTACGTTTCCAAGTCCAATATTTAGTGCCTTCGAATTTTCTTAAAAACGTGGATTCCGGTTGTAATTTTTATTCATTTACTTTGAAACTTGGACCAGTTATTTATGAGCTCCATAGGCACATTCTGACCAAATTCTGGATTTTTAGCTTTATTATTTAGCGCCACTTATTTTTTCTTAAAACTGCATTTTTACTAAAACTGTTGGTTTAATTACATTGATGATGATGAGGTCCCATACTCCGAGGAGCGTAGGGGGACGATGCGGGAGACCCGCACCGTCGACTAGGCATTGCCTTCCTCCGACCGTAATGGGGATGAATGATGATGAGGACGACACAACAACACCCAGTCATCTAGAGGCCGGGAAAATCCCTGACCCCCCCCCCCCCCCTCGGGAATCGAACCCGGGACCCCGTGCACGGTAAGCGAGAACGCTACCGCAAGACCACGAGCTGCGGACTAATTACATAAAGACTTGATATTTAAAACGTTATTACAATGAAATACATCTTGACAAGTTTTTAAACGGGAATTTTGACTTTTAATTTTATACTTTAAATTGTGGTGCAATACTTGTGCGCTACATGGGGACGCGTTAAGGTGACGTGGCGATATTAGCAGTGAACTGGGGCAAGTCCCAGCACACTCGCTCGCCTCTCTATCTCGCACACGATACAGCGCTTGTTTCGCTTCATTATGTGGTAGGCCCTAAGGTTCGCACAGTGACGAGCAATATTCAAATAGTGGTCAAACGAGTGTTTGTTAAGCTATTTCCTTTGTTGATGGACTACATTTCCTGAAGATTCGTCTCAGTCTGGCGCCTGCCTTACTCGCGATTAATTTTATTTGGTCGTTCCACTTAAAATCACTTCGTACACATACTCCTAGATATTTTATGGAAGTAATTGCTTCCACTTACTTTTCTGCAATTGTGTAACAAAACAATTTGGTCTTTCTGTCTATTATTGACAATACGTGAAATTTGATTATGTTGAAGGTAGGGTTGCCAGGTTAACTGACAAAATTAAAATCCTGACTGGCGAAAGGATCTGCTGAGAGGGTGAAGACAGGAAAACACTTTGTAACCATTAAAAATTACGTTTATTATTGCTACTAGGTCTACAACTTTGCTTCCGCCGTTTTTTCTCGAAGTTAGAGTCTTTATTGTGAAAAACTTACAAAAAATTTTCGATTCAAAGTATTGGCCATCGTTGGCCACTGCTTTCTCCTAGCTTTAGGGCAGCATACGAATCCCGCAGAGTATAAACTGGGCACCTTTTGAGGGGAGCCATGAATAGATCCAATTTTGCACTTGTTCATATGACCGCAAGTGCTAGTCAGCTAGATCGCGTGTCATAGATAGAGGAAGGTGGCAGTCAGAGGGAGAAATATCTAGAGAATACAGTGGGTGGGTTAGAACTTCCCATTTAGACGTTTCCAAGTATGTTTTGACGGGATTTTCGACATGGGATCATGCACTGTCATGCTGCAAAATCATTTTTTCATGTCTATCGCTGTAGTGTGGCTGTTTGTCTTTCAGTCCTCGGCTCAGAAACATCAAATGCTATCGATAACGATCTCCTGTGATTGTTCCCGTCGGTTGTAGTAGCATCGAAAGCTTTCTTTCTTTCACAACCATGCCGGTCTTCAACGTCAAAATCACCGTTCTTGAAGCATGGAAACTATCTTCCTGAGAAGTTCTGTCACTAACAAGTGTCTCATCATAGGTCTTACCCAGCTTTTTATGAGCCTCAGCCGCAGATTTCTTCATATCAAAGCAGAAAATTAAAACCCTTCCGCAGATGACGAGAATTGGGCTCATACATTGACGTATTCAGTCGAGAATAACTTTATGATGCAATCAAAAATTGACTGATATTTTGATGGCGTTATGTCCTCAAATGCCTAAGCTTACTATATGGCACTTACCGACAAACGACATGCACCACTACATTCCACTACTGCCGTCTGTTGCAAAACGGCGGAAGCAAAGTTGTAGACCTAATAGTTATAGCTTCCAATATATTTTTGTTACTTTTAATTTTGTACTAAAAGTAGTGGCATGTTGCAGACTTCAAATTACAACGAATGCACAATTGTGTTTGTGCCATATGGACATTGAGTTTGTTTCTAGCGCCAGCTCAGAAGGGATTTATGTGTATGGATACTCTTTTCACATAAACTTTGGTGCATAGAACCGCCATTAGCCTTCTGATAGTTTTGCAGATCCAATTAATGCTATGAGCGTAATTCTAAGAAAAGCGAACTACTCATGCTTCGGCCCCAAACACCGAACACGTGGCTGAAATACCGAACAGCTGGGTAAAAATCCGAACACTTGGCAATCCATGTTCAGGGTCAGTTGCCACTCCCTGCACCAAGCGTGGTCCTCTGCACGTCTTCCTGCATAGAGTTCCCTTCGTGACGTTCGCTCGGAAACTGGATGAGATGGACCTGCGTACAACAAGAACAACATTTGCAATCGGGTTTGAAACCGATCGTCGTTGACAAGACGTGACGCTAGTCTCCACTCCCTGCCGGCTAGGATCGTTTTTTACACCCCCTGTTCCTACGCCAGGTTACGTGGACGTGAGTGGTACACCATTTCTCGTCGACATGTTGGACAGTCCGCGTTGATTCACCGGCAATTCGGACAACTTATATTCACGGTGCAGTCGTGCTTCAGTCCGAGCACGATAACTCCTTTCTGCCATTTTGCCACATCTGTATGTCAGCGCTGTAACCATTCAAGAGAGTGGCATCACACTGCACGACCTCCGTCAGCTGTCCACGGCACTGGCTGTACCTGTTCTACGTCATCCACAGCTATCCAGAGCGACCGGTGTGCTGTTTCAGTGTGGTGTCTTACATCAGTTTGGAAGATTACCTTATGTTTCCACAGCTGAAGTTTGTGATCCGATGTGATCCCTCTCTTGTGCTATGGAAATTATAATGTGGTTTCCATAGTGTTACAGTTTTTACGAAACTAACAATTTATATGAGTTTATATTCATTAGCATTTACCTCCACGTCAAACAAACCCCAGTAATTGAACACGTCTTGAAGCCACACGGGATGTGTGTATATACACTGACGGGAAAAAAGTCGCAACACCAAACAATAATTAATGTAGATTAGTAAAATTTCGGGAATCCATTTTTCCGGGTAAAATTTCGAAGTGATTAACATTGCAAGATAACAGGTTAATCTAAGCATGAGATAAGCCACTGCAAATGTAAAATCCTGTTACACTACCAACCGGTGTACACGCCAGAATGTTGAATGCGAGCATGCTAACGTGCATGGATTGTGTTGTACAGGTGCCGGAAGTCAGTTTATGGGATGGAGTTCCATACCTGTTGCACTTGGTATGCCAATACAAGGACGGTTAATGCAGTTTGTGGACAATGCTGAAGTTGTCGTCCGCCGATATCCAATATGTACTCGATAGGAAACAGATCTGGTGATGGAACACATCAAGGCAACATGTCGACACTCTGTGGAGCATGTTGGGCCACGCGGGATTAGCCGAGCGGTCTGAGGCGCTGCAGTCATGGACTGTGCGGCTGGTCCCGGCGGAGGTTAGAGTCCTCCCTCGGGAATGGGTGTGTTTGTTTGTCCTTAGGATAATTTAGGTTAAGTAGTGCGTAAGCTTAGGGGCTGATGACCTTAGCAGTTAAGTCCCATAAGATTTCACACACATTTGAACATTTGAGCATGTTGGGTTACAGCAGTTGTATGTGGACGAGCGTTATCCTGTTGGAAGCCACACCCTGGAATGAGGAAGGAGAGACACATAGCAATCAGTCACAATCCCATTAGTTTTGATTACTCTAGCATATCTATCCTTAGAGTCTACAGTCGCTCTGCACAACAGTTCCATAGAGAATCAAAGTTGGTCAACGACATGGAGTGCTGTTCATGAAAGACAGGTCGAATCACCAGACTGACGTACAGTTTTGCAGTCAGGGTGCGTGCGACAACCACGAGAGTACTCAGTTGTCATAGGAAATCGCACCCCAGATCATAGCTCCAGTTGTAGGTCCAGCATATCTAGCATGCAGACAGGTTGGTTGCAGGCCCCTAGCTGGCGTCCTTCTAACTAACACACGGCCATCATTGGCACCGATGCAGAACCAGCTTTCATCCGAAAACACAATTGCCTTCCGCCCTACCATCCAGTGAGCTCTCGCTTGACACAACTGAAGTCGCAAATGGTGGTGGTTTGGGGTCAGTGGAATGGACGGTACAGGGCGTCTGGCTTGGAGCTGTCCTCGAAGGAACCGATTTGTAGCAGTTCGTTGCTACTGTGGTGCCAACTGCTACTCAGATTGCTGCTGCAGATGCAGTACGATGCGCCAGAGCCACATGCGGAGCGCGAAGGTCTTCCCACTCGGTAGTGCCACATGGAAGTCCGGAACCTGATCTTCTTGCGTCTGTACATTATCGTGACCAACGCCGTGAGCAATCAGTCCGAGTCTTCCTGCAACATCGCAGGACCTCGTTCAAAGTAAGTGAGGTGTTGATAAAGGCGTCTTCCTGAAAGGCATTCTCAAAGATAATTAACGCTCACGACTGATACAGCGTGTATTTAAAGCAAAGCTGATTTGCATCCTCATAGTGGCGCAACTAGCACCATTCATATGCGACTCGTGCGAAATTTGAGCAGGCATCGTCTTTCAGATGTAGAAACAAGCCTGCCAACTTTCGCTTATGTCACAAAACTCCTTCTTGGTGTTAAAATTTTTTTCCGTCAGTGTATAATTATCTCAGGTCAATTCAGTACCAGTCAGTTAACAAGCGAACACCACAAGAATTCCAAGAAACGTACACCCAGTAAGTTATGATATATCTGCACCCAGCTATTGAGTGTTATACATTCACTGGAATTATCACAGTTCCACTGCTGTTGAAAAATAAGACATTTGTTTTTAACTATACTGTCGTGAAGTAGTAATAATAACTTAACTGCTTGAGTTAACTCGTACTATACTGCATTATACCCATACAGAGGGCGGACAGAAATATAGAAACACCACAAACATAACACATTACAGTGAATAATACGACGCAGAAAAACAACTGGCATCGAAAACAGCTTCCAGTCGTCTCGGAATAGATAAATACAGGTCCTGTATGGATTTCAAGGGAGTCTTATACCATTCTTCCTGCAAAATTGTGGCGAGTACAAGTAAGGATGCCGGCCGAAGTGGCCGCGCGGTTCTGGCGCTGCAGTCTGGAACCGCGAGACCGCTACGGTCGCAGGTTCGAATCCTGCCTCGGGCATGGATGTTTGTGATGTCCTTAGGTTAGTTAGGTTTAACTAGTTCTAAGTTCTAGGGGACTAATGACCTCAGCAGTTGAGTCCCATAGTGCTCAGAGCCATTTGAACCATTTGAACCAAGAAAGGATGATGTGGTGGAAAGGGACCACGACATTTCTCTTCAAAGTAGACCACAAAGGCTCAATAACATTGATATCTGGTGACCAGGTGGCTAGGGGAGATGCGGTAATTCATTCTTAAGTCCACAAAACGAGTTCTAGACGATGCGAGCTGTATGAAGAGGGATCTCGTCATCTTGGGACACAGCATCACCATTAGGGAACAAACATTGTACCACGGGATGGGCACAAAATCCTTGGTAGAAACGCAACCTTCAGATTAACCAAAGGGCCCATGGAATACCATGACATAACTGGCCAGATCACCACCGAATCCCCGCCATGTTTCACTCTTGGGATGTAAACTCTGACAGCAGTTGGAAACAGTGTGAAACAAGACTCATCCGACCAAATGACTTGTTCCTTTGCTCCCGAGTCCAGGCTTTATTGCTTTTCTTTTTATTGTTTTTTCTTTTACGAGCATTTGCATCACTGCTGAGAGGTTTTGGATATTATGCTCACTCTGCAATTTTCTGCTAATGGAGTTTCCTTCACGTTGTTTTGGTGCTGAAAGGGTTCGTGAGGGCGACATTCGGTTCTGCAATATCTTCTGCAGCTGTCGTCGTCCTATTTTTCGCCGCAACCCTCTTCAATGGCCACGGTCACAAACACTCAGCACACACCTTCGCCCGCTCTGTGACTTATCGCATGAATTTTTTCACTTTCCCTGTATGCTGCATATATATTGGATACGATGCCTCTTGAAACACCAAACCCTTCGGCTCCTTAGGTTCCGGGAGCATCCAACACACAAACACTAACAATTTCCCCATTTTAGGATTCACATAGTTCCGACATAACGCACTCATAATTACACAGAACACCGTTCTAAACACGACTGAAACTTGCACATGTATGTGTATTGAACCAGGGACCTAGGAACGACGGAGAGACTTCGTCCCGCCGTAGCCCTCAGTCGTTCACAACCCCACAACAGGCCGCAGCAGTCCACCCAACTCACCGCCGCCCCACACCGAACCCAGGGTTATTTATTGAGCTGTTCGGCCCCCAGTGGATCCCCCCCCCCCTTCTCGGGATGTCTCATACCAGACGAGTGTAGCCACAAATGTTTGCGTGGTAGAGTAATTATGGTGTACGCGTACGTGGAGACAGTGTTTGCGCAGCAATCGCCGACATAGTGTAACCGAGGCGGAATAACGGGAACCAGTCCACGTTCACCGAGGCAGATGGAAAACCGCCTTAAAAACTAGTCAGAGGCTGGCCAGCACACCGGACCTCGACACTAATCCGCCGGGCGGATTCGTGCTGGGTACCGGCACGCCTTCCTGCTCGGGAAGCAGCGCATTAGACCGCGCGGCTAGCCGGGCGGGGACACTTGCACAGATTGAGGACATTCTAGAGATGCCGCGTGTGGTCAGTTACAAAAGCGCACCCTGCAGCCTTGGCTACCACCTGCACTTACGTTCAAGGATGCATTTCTCATGGTGTTTCCATATGGTATGTTCAACCTCTGTAAGTAGATGCAATTACACAACAGCATTTTCGTCCGCAGCTCGTGGTCGTGCGGTATCGTTCTCGCTTCCCACGCCCGGGTTCCCGGGTTCGATTCCCGGCGGGGTCAGGGATTTTCTCTGCCTCGTGATGACTGGGTGTTGTGTGATGTCCTTAGGTTAGTTAGGTTTAAGTAGTTCTAAGTTCTAGGGGACTGATGACCATAGATGTTAAGTCCCGTAGTGCTCAGAGCCATTTGAACCATTGAACAGCATTTTCCTGCACAATTTCTGTGTAATTACTCTCCAGTCAAAGATAGTGTTGGCCCCAGTGATTACTCCAGCCCTCTGTATATGTAGCACAGAAAACATTTGTGGAAAACAGAGTCCTTGTTCACTTTATATCGCTTTGTAATTTTACATTTGCTCCCATTTAAATACGTTACGAGCCCGTGGCCGAGACTGTGTGGCAACTATAACTGTGGCACTAAACTGAACAAGTGGTTATTTTCTACTTAAAGCATGTACCAAAATATTTAATTATTCTGTTTCGCATGTTACACAGTCACTTTGGTAGGCCAGGATGATTGTACTCGTAGTTTCAGTAGCGTTCAAAGTTTGTTTAATCAGAATTTCCAACGATACAGCTGAAGCGTGTACGGCACGAGGTCTGCCCGTAGCGATATTGAGTTGGAGTCGTTTTTCCATATGGATGTAATCTTGTGTATACAGTGTAATATCGTGATGTGCACTGACATTAAATGTGTCATGGCCGCTAATTAAATCAATAAGTTATAAATCATCTAAACTCAATACACTTACATAAACATCATTGTCTGTGTATCTTTCAAACTATTTAGCTCACTAGGTTTAGAATCGACGATTTTATCTATATTCTAAATATCTCACTATGGATGTGGCGTCATTTTCTTATCGGATAGTTACACTGTCACACTATATGAGCATTTTTGGTTCAATTTTATGTAGTATTATCCATAATAACAGTGTGGCCAATGATTTGTCGCTTCTTCATAATCTTTCACTTTGTTCGGTAAATATAAGTTTGAAATTTTTTCTTATGACAGAACATAGGATGTTATTATATTATTTATTGGAAACGATAGGTGTCCAAATGGTGCTACGTTGGTAGGTTCTCGTTTCAGATCCTGCAGGGGCCACGCTTAACATTTCTCCATAATATAATATTATGTATACGAAAAGTATTTGTAACTTGGCTAAGGGGTTAGAAGAAGGCAATGAATTCTGGAGTCCACCACTACCAGTGACTCATAAATGAGAAAAAAGAGAAACATAGTTTGGGATGGCATATTATGTTACTGTCTCTGTCTCAGTTTTGCATTTTCCTGATAATTTCCTGAGATCTTGAAGAGAGATATCTGCTGTTCTTTCTCTTTGGTTGGAGGAGAGGCCCAGAAATTTTGATTTTGTA
Organism: Schistocerca cancellata; assembly: GCF_023864275.1. Lineage (NCBI taxonomy): Eukaryota > Metazoa > Arthropoda > Insecta > Orthoptera > Acrididae > Schistocerca > Schistocerca cancellata. The sequence continues at coordinate 1,031,857,688 of NC_064626.1, read as the reverse complement.
TAATTACTGAAACTGCGTGCAACAAAAAATACTTCAAGTGCTTGTAAACATGCTCGTAGTGGCATTACTCCGAAGTACACAGAAAAAAATTAAGCACGGCCTCATTATAAGGAAAACATGTAAACTGATGATTCCTAACCAGTAGATCAATTGCGATAACTTTTCCGTGGTCACAGTCGTGAGAACAGAGAACAGCACTAAGTCAAGTTGAACTGTGATAGAGGCTCCAGTTTAGACTGTAGAGCTCGCGATAATTTATGGAGTGAGGCGGTTTGCTGGTAGGAGGGACTCAAACATATCCCAGTTCCAGTAGGACAATGCTTGGTAAAGCACTGTTGTATCCAAGTACCTTTAATAAAAGTGATCCTTCAACATGAGTCTCATCTTCCTCTCTGACAATGTTATCCTGACCCTTCCTCTCTCTTCCCGTTTATTCGTTACAACGTCTTACTTCTTCTGCCTGTTAGTGTCTTCTTCTCAGTTAATGGGACGGATAACAAGTCACATTATGTCTCGTTGAAAACGTAAACAGACATCTTACAGGAAATTAGAGGAAGTGGATTCAACTACGAGAGACAGTCTGCTAGCATCAATGTCAGCTGTTCCCACAAGTTGTTCTACGACAGTGCTTTTCTGCAGTGTGAGCGTACTCATAACAAGTATAAAAATTACAAGCAATGGCATAGATGTAAAGGTCTTGCGAGCACCATAAGTGTGAACATTTTTCTATTTTCTTGCCTAGATTTTTATAATTATTGAACTATAATTATGATTGCATCGTAATGAATTGTGGGAATGTTATATAGCCACTAGAAGTACTTACTAAACTGACTCCGAAATTCAGCCGTTGAGCAAATATTCTTGAGTACAGAGTGACCAAAGTACAAGTGGCCTGATGAATAGTTCATAAACCTTAAGATAGGCAGTGAATATTTCGTGCATCTTTAGATAGGCAACCCAACTTAGTTCATCTGTCCCAAATGCAGATAATGTAAGCTGGGTTTCCTATCTTAAGATGCATGAAATATTCACCAGGTCAGTTGCAATTTCCCATAAAGTACTTAATATACATATATATTAGTCTTCTTACTGGTGTGATGCTGAATTTGAAAGAAATTAAAAAAGTTGCTATGAACAATATTCTAAGTAGTGACCTGTCAATCGCTAGACTTTGATGCTACATACTAAGGAATCAGCAGCTATATTAGCAAGTCTGATAGACCGCGTGGTTATAATTAAAGTGCAGCCGTAATTATCGTATGGCAACGAACCCTGGTAGATGTGCTAGTGTATTAATGCGGAACCGAATTACACTGAAAAAAATATTAATTCCTAGTTTGGCCACCAGATGCACATCTGGCGCTGTGAATGCAAGAAAGACGTGTAGAGGTGTTCGCTTATGTAGTGGATTAGTAGTGGGATGTGGACAGAAAAGGTCAAACATGTGAGAAAGGTGTTGATTTTATTGTTAACTGCTAACCATCCTAAAAATAGCGTACAGCACCAGATTTGCAACTGGTGGCCAAAACTGGAACTAACTTTTCCCAGCGTAAATATGTTCCACATTAACACATTAGCATATCTAGCAAGTTTCGCTGCCATATGACAATTACAGTGTACACTGGGCCCCATTTGTAACCTATCCGACTGATCGTACAGAGGCTGCTGAATTTGGAAACAGCTTTGCTTTAAGCATGTTTCAGTTTCCATCCTTATACCGCGTTCTGTCCCCACAGAATTTGTTCTGGTTTGATATAAGCATCCCACTGAGCCCCTTATTAGCTCAAATGTTTATAGATAATTTTGAGCAAACATTTTTAGATGAAAAGTCTCTAAGTTTTAAAATACAAAATTGGACAAGGTACGTGGACGATGTACTGTGCTTGTGGACAGGTACCCCCAGACAGTTAAATAAATTTTTTCAGCATTTGAATTCACGCCACAGTAAAACCAAGTTTACAGTGGAGTTGGGAGGAGACTCTATCAACTTTTAGACCTCACCATTGACGTCAATAACCAACAGCATTTATTTAAAATATGCGGAAAAGTAACCTCAAAAGACACAGTAATACCAGCCAGTTCCCTGCATCCCATAAACCACAAACGCGCAGCATTCCAGTCCATGGTGCACCGCTTGTTATTTGTACCATAAACCAAACCAGATTTTGAAAATGAATTGAAAATAATTGAAGAAATAGGATACAGCCATGGTTACAGTCCTACACTAATTGATAACATACACAGCAAAAAGAAGGGACAGAGGATACAGCGCTCCTTTAGCCACCTCTGATAACAAATGGGCCCGCAACCTATATGTGGATAGGACTTAACATTTTCTTGCCGTGGAACTAAAATCCAGTAAATTTACTCCTGCTTTCGCAACTAGTAATACTGTTGCCCACTTTCCACTCCACAGTAAAGATAAGATTCCACCTTTAGAATTGAGTGGTATTTATAGGATTTTCTGCAGTCTGTGTGGCAAATTATATGTGGGTCAATCGAGTAGAGCTATAACTACTAGACTGACTGAGCATTAAAGGAGTTGGAGATTGAAAAAGGAAGATTCCACCTTAGCTGAACTTGATCTGAATGGATGTCATTCATATGATGTGAAGTGTGATGTTCTCCGAAAAGGAACCAAAGGCAGAAAACTAACATTAGTTGAAATTCTGGCCATTAGTAAACACCAATCAAAGAGATCTGATCTGATCCTTAATGAACAAACACAGTTCTGTTACTCACCCTTATTGAAGCAGCAGCCAGATATTATTTCTCTGACCATTAGATAATAGTTTTGTTAAGACTGTTCCACACTCACATTCCACTGACTTATTTCTCCCCATTCCTTCATTCGGTTTTTTTGTGACATTCACCTGTTTGTCCATATGACATAGCAGCCAGTATCATTACTCACTTCTAGAGCATTTGTAGCTTACACGTTGACATATCTTCAATATTTATGTATACTCTAATATAAGATTTATTTGTTCAGAGTCTCTTTAGGTCTTACATTATGCTTGTGTTTTGTATCGATACAGTCAAAGATGTGCGGCGGCGCGGTTCCTTCTATCCCTTTACGACGAACGTGCACCTACCTGTCAACATTGCCTCAGCAGATCATCAGTAGGGAAGCCGAGCGAAACCTACTGTACTTCGACGTGAACCAGGATGCAATTAAAGTCACTAATCTACGTTTCGGGAGAAAGGTTTCACACGAAATGAAAGGTTGGAGCCGGCCGGAGTGGCCAAGTGGTTAAAGGCGCTACAGTCTGGAACCGCCCGACCGCTACGGTCGCAGGTTCGAATCCTGCCTCGGGCATCGATGTGTGTGATGTCCTTAGGTTAGTTAGGTTTAAGTAGTTCTAAGTTCTAGGGGACTGATGACCTAAAAGATGTTGAGTCCCATAGTGCTCAGAGTCATTTGAACCATTTTTTGAAAGGTTGGAAATTTTGTCCTTAATTAATATATTCTGAAACGTAGGTGAACAAGTATCACTGCCAAGCCCATGCTAGTCTTAACACAGTCACTTACAATCCCTTTCACTCACGTTAGCAAGTTTATGGTGTTGCATTTCCCGAAAATGTAATAGCTACATAAATACGGATTGTTTTTGATTGACAATACTCGACAAATATTAAGTCTGTCGGTACCTAATGCAGTCACAGTTTTTAGCCACCGACCTGCTCAATACGCCACGCGGAATTAATGTCTTTTCTCGTCACAAAATTCACTTAAAAATTTCGAAATTTCTACACACCCATCGGAATAATTATGCTGTCACTTTACAACAATTTTGATGTATGAAACACTACTAGATTCGGCAACTTATCATTTCCATCGGAACTACTACTACATACGTCCGAACTATTTCATGGCTAGGCTCCGACTCCTCTCTAGAATACTCTAAGTCTTCTCTACCAGCAGAGAAAGGCGTTCGAAGAATATTGCTTTACCATTGGTCAGTTTACTCAACAGCCAATAGCAAAACAACGTTCTCCCTCGTCAGTCCGCACTTTGCATGAATAACCAATCGCAAAATAGTAAAACTAACGACTGCACTTTTTACCGACGTAATGATCTAAAATGCTGAAGTTTTGTTTATGCATAAAGTTACTTACTATTGTTATTTATACCTGAATTAACTTTCCTTTTACCATAAACTTACTTTACAAATCTATTCTACAAAAATCCCCTTTGTCCACATCCATACTTCTTCGAAATGTTCCCACACTAAATCCCACTACATAACTCGATAAATAATTATCTTCATATTACCCTTAAACCACACTCACGCATCATTGACACTGTTAAAACACATTTATAACATTTTACATACAAAAAAAGACATAATAACACTTTATGAAAATACTAGAACAGTTTATGAAAAACATTCTATTACTTTAGTGCACTCTAGTGGGCACAATCGAAACTAAATCACAGTCCCCTATCCAATACTGTCCTCTATCGGCTGATACATAAACTACGTGCGCGTCCAGTTTCGCGTCACCATCTCTCACTATCCAGCTCTGAGAACATCTCCCACTTAACCGCCTCCAAGGCAGGATCTGTATATGGCGCTACGTCTCAGATGTTACATATGTTTGTATAGCAATCTTTGTGCATCTATGAACTCTCGCTGAAGTCATGTGTACTATCTGTTTAGGATTAATTTGTCTGACGATCGCTTAAGAAGCTGAAAGCCGGCTCATAACGAACTGTTAAATAAATATTATTGTGGAACTTTAACACTTTGTATTCAAGTTATTAATAAGTCGCTGTTCCTCCAACAACCAACGTAATATTCCATAAATGTCATCTAATGAGTCACCTCGCATTTTAAAGAAAAACTGAGACTGCCTCAAGTCATTGATGGTTTGTTGACAAGCAGATTCATCAGTGATAGAACACTACGGTCTTTCCTTTGTCCTTGACTCGGAGGGATCATCCCGTCGGCAATGAAAATCATGGTATCTGCGCCGGTGCAGCAGTGTTAATCACCGACACGGAGAGGATTTTTCTCGTTTTCGTTCCCTTCGCGGCGTCTATTGTGCCGGGACAATAAGGTCAGTCCGAAATGAAATTAATCCGGGCGGCCAGCGCGGCCCGCACCCCTGCCTGGATTTATCACCGCCTCATAACACGGTGCGCCGCGGCGCGGTCTAGCCGGCGCCTGCCAGCTCGCTGCCCGCGCTGCAGCTTCCGCCGCCGCCGCCGCCGCCGCCGCCGCCGCCGCCGCTGCCGCCAGCCGGCTCGGACTCGCGGGCGCCCTGCAGCCCGTCCGTTATAATTTCCCAGCTCGTTTAGCTGAGCGCTAGATTTATGGAGTGTAATAAAGGAAGATCGCTTATCCGCGCCGGTGGTGTTGCTTACACTCACACAATTGCACGCAGGGACAACGCGACTGCAACGTTATCCGGGATGTTGTTAATCCCAACTAACGGCTCATTCTCCGCGCAAAAATCGATTTTCCCTACTTGTCTAATTCGTCTACAAGGTCACCGACGCTTTAGAGACACAGTTTAGCATACTGTGTTCTCCATAGGTGTCTTGCTTAGGCGGTCTACAGCTATTAGACACTGGTCGTCAATCTGCAGCCCGCAGGCCAAATGGTTCAAATGGCTCTGAGCACTATGGGACTTAACTTCTAATGTCATCAGTCCCCTAGAGCTTAGAACTACTTAAACCTAACTAACCTAAGGACATCGCACACATCCATGCCCGAGGCAGGATTCGAACCTGCGACCGTAGCGGTCGCGCGCTTCCAGACTGTAGCGCCCGCAGGCCACACGCGGCCTGAAACAATTCTTCCTGTGGCCCGCTGTTCTCAGCCGTAGTTTATAATAATATGCTTCTAGCAACTAGCACTACAATCAAAAAACGTCAGAAACGTTAAGCACCTTTTTAAGACTGTATCTTTCTTGCTCGATAAGAAACAAAAATACAGAAACTGAAATATTTGAAGATGTGCTTAATTTTAATTATCTTTGGTGAATTCGACTGTGAGCTTAGTAAAGTTTGCCGCTTACGTCAGAGGCAGAGTGGTTTGCAGTGCGGCTACTGTAGGGTTAATAAAAGTGAGACGTGGAATAATTTATTGTTTGTCTTCCAGTGCTGACAACCCACCGACGTGCGCGACTAGCACCAATCAGCTGCTATGTTATAAATGTCAAACGGAATTAACATGTGAATGTGCATTATAGAGGCGGTCATCTTCAAATGTGGTACACGTTTGTAGGAAGTAATATGAAATCAAATTAACGCTGTTGTAATGCAACGCAGTGAGGAAAAGAAAAATGATATTCAAAACATTTAGTAAACATCTGTAATAGCGTCTCATATTGCGATTACTGTTGTTACTTAATACAACATAATAATTTTTGTAGGTCACCAATTAATAGTAAGATCGATAGGAGAAGGAATGGTAAAGTGGCCAGAAAGGGATAAGTGGGCATTGTTTTCAGTGAGACTGATAAAGGATGCTTGTTCCGATATTTTTTAGTAAAACCTTTTCCAATTTTCAGTCGTCTGAAATAAGGTAAGTCTTATTTGTATGAAGAGTAATAATTTTTTGCAATATCAATGTTAGAAAAATGTATTTTGGTCTAAAAAAAGTAGTTCCTTGTTATTAATTTTAGTATATGGTTTCTTCTGTGGATCTCTAATGCAGACACGATGTGCAGTTGGAAAAAGTGGCCACACTACTCGTCGGGAAAAAAGACCAAAGTGTTCAGCCCAATAAGAGTTCGTTACTTCCAAAAAAACACACATAATGCAATAGATAAAACTGAGTTCTAAATCCATTTATACACAAAGCTATCACGCGCCTTTCTATCCCTTTGTACCCATTTCGAATTAATTAAGTTGTACACTCTAGCGCCAAAGAAACTGGTTTAGGCATAGTATTCAAATACAGAGATATGTATGGAGGCAGAATACGACACTGCGATCGGCAGCGCCTATGTAAGACAACAAGTGTCTGGCGCAGTTGTTAGATCGGTTACTGCTCCTACAATGGTTAGATTTAAGTGAGTCTGAACCTGGTATTATAGTCGGCGCATGAGCGATGGGACACAGCATCCCCATCATAGCCATGAAGTGGGGATTTTTTCATACGACCGTTTCGCGAGCGTACCGTGAATATCAGGAGTCCGGTAAAACATCAGATCTCCGGCATCACTAGGGCTGGAAAAAGATCCTGCAAGAACGCGACCAACGACGACTGAAGAGAAACATTTAACTTGACAGAAGTGCAGTCCTTTCGCAAATTGCTGCAGATTTCAATGCTGGGCTATCAACAAGTGTCAGCGTGCGAACCATTCAACGGAGCATCATCGATAGGGGCTTCCGGAGCCAAAGGTCCAGTCGTGTTCCCTTGATGACTGTACGACACAAAGCCTTACGCCTCGCTTGAGGCTGTCAACATCAACATTGGACTGTTGATGACTGGAAACATGTTGCCTGGTCGGACGAGTCTCGTTTTAAATTGTATCAAACAGATTGGACGGTACGGGTAGGAGACAACCTCACGAATCCATGGACCCTGCATGTCAGCAGGGTACTGTTCAAGCTGGCGGAGGCTCTGTAATGGTGTGGAGCGTATGCAGTTGTAGTCATATGGGACCCCTGATACGTCTAGATGCGACTCTGCCAGGTGACACGTACGTAAGCATCCTGTCTGATCACCTGCATCCATTCATGTCCATTGTGCATTCCAACTGAATGGGCAATTCCATCAGGACAATGCAACACCCCACACGACCAGAATTGCTACAGAGCGACTCCAGGGACACTCTTCTGAGTTTAAAAACTTCCACAGGCCACCAAACTCCCCAGACGTGAACATTATTAAGCATATCTGGGGTGTCTTGCAACGTGCTGTTCAGAAGAGATCTCCACCGCCTCGTACTCTTACGGATTTATGGACAGCGCTGCAGTATTCATGGCGTCAGTTCCCTCCAGCAGTACTTCAGACGTTAGTCGAGTCCATGCCACGTTGTGTTGCAGCGCTTCTGCTTGCTCGCTTGGGCCCTACACGATATTAGGCAGGTGTAACAGTTTCTTTGACTCTTCAGTGTATTATTTAAAACCGTCTCTGTTCTATTATATTTGACTTAATACAAATGTTTGACTGAAAAAAGTTGTTGTAGCTGCGTGGTATTCTTTCAGATGCTAGGGCCTGAAGAAATCTAGAATATGTGCCCAGAAATTGGAAAAAGAAAAACGGGATCCTGTTGCGATGGCATGGGCCATAGTATCCGCTCTCGTACGGAAAATTGGTCGCTATGTAAGCCTTCAGAAAAATGCATATAGTTGCAATACACGTATTGTTTTCTATAACATACGGAGTGTAGATTCAAAATGTGTAAGCGATAAATTTCTATTAGTAATCATGGTTTGGTGAAAACGGAATTTCTCTATGAATGACCACTCTACACCCCTCCCCACACTCCCGCCCCTTCCTATGCGGCTGGAGGTGTCGCCCTCTTAAGCAAAAATGTTGGATAATCACTCTTTTGGACTGTACAGGATGTCCCCTTTACCCTGACTAAATAAATTTTTATCCAGAGCAAAACAAAAAATTTATCAAGGAAATATTATTTAGATATCAGTGGTACATGACCCAGTATGATTGCATTTTTTGTAACTTTTTCGCTACATAGATATGAATAGCAGTGGGGGAGAATAGGGCTAGTTGTTACAATTTTTTTAAAAATAATTTATGTACAAGAAGGTTTTAGAGCTATTTTAAGGCGAGATATAATGTAGCACCACATATTTGTTTTACTTATGCTCAGCTATCAGAAATATCATTGACATTTTTTGCAGCCTTGCACATTCGGCAGTTTATCGCACAACAAGGCAAGCTGCTACAATAGGTGGTGTAAGTTGTTGAACATAGTGTAGCCTATTAAGCATTGATCAAAGTAATGCTCGTTTTTTCCTTTCCAGTGAGAGATAACGGTTTTTTCACTGTAGCGTGATAAAATTTATCCCATATTTACTAGCGGATTTCCTCAGTGAAGAACCATCTACAACTATCTACATCTACATTGATATTCTGCAAATCACATTTAAGTGCCTGGCAGACGGTTCATCGAACCACCTTCACAATTCTCTATTAATCCAATCTCGTATAGCGCGCGGAAAGAATGAACATCTATAGCTTTCCGTACGAGCTGATTTCCCTTATTTTATCGTGGTGATCGTTCCTTCCTATGTAGGTCGGTGTCAACAAAATATTTTCGCATTCGGAGGAGAAAGTTGGTGATTAGAATGTCATGAGAAAATTCCGTCGTAACGAAAAACGCCTTTCTTTAAATTATGTCCAGCCCAAATTCTGTATCATTTCTGTGACACTCTCTCCCATATTTCACGATAATACAAAACGTGCTGCTTTTCTTTGAACTTTTTCGATGTACTCCGTCAGTCCTATCTGGTAAGGATCCCACGCCGTGCAGCAGTATTCTAAAACGGGACGGACAGCGTAGTGTAGGCAGTCTCCTTAGTAGGTCTGTTACATTTTCTAAGTGTCCTACCAATAAAACGCACTTTTTGGTTAGCCTTCCCCACAACATTTTCTATGTGTTCCTTACAAGTTAACCATCCACTGCTTATTTTGCTGCTTCGCTGTAAGTTTCTTTTGGCGTTGTGCCGGTTTTTTTTTTTTTAATTTCACATGTTTCTTTCACAAGGAAAATACATAATAGGAAACTGTACGTGACACGAAGCGGGCTATTACACCATAACGAGTAGCCAAATGCAAGTGTAACAAATTGCCTCATACTTCGGCATCTCATGCTCGGTTACAGGTAAGTGTCAAAGTTCAACTGCAGAGAAAGTTTAAACATGTTATCAATCACTTCAAGTTGACACATTCGCATCATGCAGCACTGATAAACAAAAAGTCTACGTTACTATTAAAATATACCGGGAGAAGAAAGAATAAACAGAACGAGAAACAATGCTTCCTCTCGCATACGCTCTGATACTGACAGCCCTCGGTCGGCAGGAGAACTGTACTATAAGCTGCTACGAGCTACTGTAAGAAAAGTGCGTTGTTACCAGCGATTAATTCAAAATTCGCACGCAATAAGTTTTCCCTTGTGATAACCAGGTTCCGTCTCCATTAGGAGCTTTCTAAATTACACCCTTTATTATTTTACCCGGTAATCTATAGCCGCAGTCAAGACCTGTTCAGAAACAGTTAAGTAGAGAATACGTTATTAAGAAAATGAAACAAAACTGAATTTGACTCCTTTGTAATAGCACACAGTGCAAATAATTAGGGTAACGTAACTGGAGCTGACAGTAAACTAATGGAAACACAATGAAAATGTACACCGGTCATTGCTGTTCCACTCCTGTAAACTTCCATTTTCCATAGACGAGTAACATTTCTACTCTTCGTTGACGTACGTTGTACCCACGCAAACCTTCAACCGAAGACGCTAAACTGAATGACCAGTGCGTATTTTCATTGATTTGAATTTGTTTACTGTTAGCTCCAGCAAGTGGACAAGTTACGTTATCCAAGATAACTGCACCATGTGCTAGCACAGGAGACTAAAGATCAGTTTTGTGTTACGTTTTTAATAACGTCATGTCTACATTAATGATACGCTATCATACGTTTTTGAATAAGACTTGAGAAGTCAAAGTGGATTACCAAATAAAAAGTGTAGGTTGCTATCTATAAAAGATTTGTTGACTGTACATATTTTCGTAAAGAACAATGTTAAGAGAGAGGATGTTATTATGGTTGATGTCATCCTGGGAGCTAAATGACATTTGCTAGTTACAATTTTTTTTTATTTTGCTTCTTTTCACTCCTGAAACCACTATATGTTCAACGCTGAAGAGCAGTATGATCTCTTTTGGCATTAATTCTTCACATTGAATTAAGATGCGAATTGTAGGAAAGGCAAATATCTCAGGTAGGGGAGAATGTAGTACCTCGGAACACTTTTCAGACTTTCGCCTATAGTCAAGCCTGTAATAGAAGTGTAATGTATTTTCGTGTTTCGCTGTTAAATGATGGAATTCACTTTTTATGTGTTGCAGTCTCTTTCTGAGATTACGAAAATTACTGTGGGAAATTAAGGTTTCTGCAAATGTGAAAACATGCTTCAAGGTACAACACTCTCATGCACCTAGGTACAAATATTTAAAACCATAGCAATTGGGAAAATATTGTCAATACTGTGTTTAATAGATTATCTGTTAAATTTTTATTCTACTACAGACCGACAGTCAGTATGTTAAATCAAATTTAATCAGAAGCATTACCAAAAATCAGATACAAGAAAAATACATTTTAAAACAGAAGCTATTGGAATCTAACACAAATTTGCACTTTCAAGACAGGTAAAAATGTTAAGACATAAAAGAAAGTCGTTTCATTTGCAAACATCACATATTCCATGGTGAAAGTCTTCATTCTGCTTCAGGTTACAAGACGATGCACGACTGACAAAGTGTGACTTAACTGTCTACATGTTACGTAAACATTTCTAAATATATATAGCATTTTGCTAACCATAAAGTTATCTAAATTTAGAATTAACAATTAGCTTTAATATATTACACGTAACTTAAAAGTGTGGAACAACGCCGGTCGGAGTGGCCGAGCGGTTCTAAAAAATGGTTCAAATGGCTCTGAGCACTATGGGACTTAACATCTGAGGTCATCAGTCCCCTAGAACTTAGATCTGCTTAAACCTAACTAACCTAAGGGCATCACACACATCCATGCCCGAGGTAGGATTCAAACCTGCGACCGGAGCTGTCGCGCGGTTCCAGACTGTGGCGCCTAGAACCGCTCGCCAGCCAGTGTGGCCGAGCGGCTCTAGGCGCTTCAGTCTGTAACCGCGCGACAGCTCCGGTCGCAGGTTCGAATCCTGCCTCGGGCATGGATGTGTGTGATGCTCTTAGGTTAGTTAGGTTTAAGTAGTTCTAAGTTCAAGGGGACTGATGACCTCAGCAGTTAAGTCCCATAGTGCTCAGAGCCATTTGAACCATTTGTGGATCACCAAATACTTTAAAATGCTGCACAGAATACTAAATCACGTCTAACAAAAACAAAATCTGTAGAAGACGGCAAGAACTGATTGCGGCGGCATCTAGTGACCACGCCTTCATGTATTTCTAGAATCAATGTGATTCTAGAATCTAAAACCGACCAAGGAACATCCTCTGTTTGCAGGTAGACTGTCGTTTGGGTACATCACTCTCCCTTACTCTACAAAAGTGCACACCAGCTTTGCGAACTGGCCCTTAGGGGCCATTCAGTACCGACCCTCCACCATGTTATCCTCTTCCACAAGACGTCATTCGAATTGCGAATGTACGTAACTTCTCTGACTTTAGGAGCTGTAGTCATGAAGTGTTAATTATTACATCGAAAAAAATCGAACTGCTGGACGTTGATAGTGTTGGCCTCCTCTACATTTTCATCCTTCAGTGCGACACATTTTTCTGTATGATGGAGGACTTTGCGGTGAACTCAGTTGTAGAATGATTATATGCAGACTGGAGCGACGAAAGAAAATGTATACCAAGGCCTGGTTGCGAACGCGGGTGTCGTGTTCACTAGGCATATACGCTAACCACTTCGCCACCCTGGCACAGTTGCTTTGCGTATCTACATGGACTACTCTAGCACGCCTCTCTCTTCATTCCAAATTTCCATTTATGACTCAGCCCACTTTTTACTTCCCATAAACTCAATCAGGGATGCAGAGGTTCTTTAGCTGTGTTGGAATAGCACCTCATCATCCAAAGAAATGGGCGATCCTGCCTTAACGCTAATTGAATTTAGGGGAAATATCAAGGATGCTGAGGCGTGAATGGGATTTTGGAATGAAGAAGGAGACATGCTAGGGTAGTCCATACAGTAGTGCAAAGTCACTACGCCAGGGTGGCGTAGTTGTTAGCGCATCTGCCTTGTGAGCGAGAGACTGGGATTTGAATCCGTCAATCTGTATTTTGCAATGGTGAGTGAACACGTCTTAGTGTTTACGTGTCACCTATTGTGCTGCTTGGAAGCTAGCGTGCATTTGTTTACTTCCACATAGCGGCTTGTCTTCATGTCTGTGTTCATCGACCATTATGGCGTTTTCCTATTGCCAAACCACTATCAAATGACTTTTCCTTTGGATCATGAATGACCAAAAGTGTAGGAAAATGAAAGGTTTGTATGGGACGAAATGCGTCTCCCACTGCAAGATGTTCTCGGGATTCATTTTTCGATCATTAGTACCACTGTGTATATCAATATGGTGAATGAAGAGATGTGCGCCGACGTCATGTGGCGCCATGCTGACGATCCAAGTTCCGATAATCTGACGTCCGTATAGGTGCTGTCGTGGTTGATCGTTCAGGGTTTTCGAACTCCCGTTGGAGGTGCCGTTGGACATTGCGGTGGCCGCCTTAAACCTTACGGCAGCGTCGTCAGTCATGTGCTTGAGTTCGAACCTATCGTGTCCTCAGTAGTGTGCATCAGATCAGAACTGAACCCAGTAAACCCCTGCCTTTTCATCAGATTACTGCAGGCTGCAGCGCTGTTGTTATGTATGACGGCCAGCGGTGCACTTGTCCAGGCTGTGGCCAGGAAGCCCATTTCCATTCGGAATGTCACCCATGCAGACTGCTTCAGACGTCGCCCTCGTTGCGGAGCCCACTGTGTTACCCCATCTTACGCGTCTGCTGTCTGCCATCCGACTTGGAATTGCATTTTAGAAAGCAACAGTCGCCGAGGAAACAGAAGAAACAGCACCGTACCCCTTCGGATGACTGCCTTCATCGGATGTGTGCACAGGATGACGACCCTTCTATTGATGATGCGCTGTCCTCTGACGCCCTGACACCATAGGAAACGGCGTCTCCCCTGCCTCCATCTCCGGGCATGGTCAGCATTCACTTATGGGAACCGACCTTCCCCCTCCCCTCCGGGCATGGTTAGCATTCACCTATGGGCACCTCCCCCGCCCCCAGTCCGCCTGCGTTTGATGCGACTGCCCCCCCCCCCCCCCCCGTGTCTGATGCTGCCTGTGAGTGCACCTCTGAAGTTGTTCCACTAAAAAGGCCTGGTAAGACGTTTATCTCTTGGGTGCAAGACGTCGATGCTGAGGATGGACGTTCTGAGGGTGTAAAGGGCGATGGCACCCCCTTTGTTGGGTCGATTTCCGCCCCCCCCCCCACAATAATGTGCCCTTCCACGGGGCCTAGCGGGGAACTCCCTGCTCTTCCTCTATGTCTGCATCACCCGACGTCATGGCGATGGCAACTTTTCAGAATTATCGCATAGCCATGGTCAATGTCAATAACATTTGTGCGCGCCATAAACTGGAATTACTCCATGAAATACTGCACGCTGCGACGGTGACGTTGTCTTTCTTCAGGAGGTGCATGTTCCAGCTTTTTGTGCTTCCCATGGCCTTACAGCACACGTCTCCCTTGCTTCATCTGCTTGTAGTCTTAGGTGACACCCAAAGACCAACTACCACGTCATTGTATGTACGCCGCGCTATGTCCAGCAGCTCAACCGTGTGGACTCTTTGGAGCATGTTCATGGCGATCGTCCGGCGTTTACGCAGTTCACTAGTCTTTCTTCCAGTCACCTCGATCTTGTTTATATTTCTCGCAGTATTGTCGGTGGGGTGTAGGCTGCTGAAGTCTGGCCCGCTGCTTTCTCTGACCACGACACTTATATCTGTGCCGTCAAACTCTGCCGCCAAAAGGTGTGGCGTGGCCATGGACAATGTAAATTGAATACGATCCATCTTACTTCACCCAACTGGCGGTAGCTCATCGAGACCACGTGTTTAGCCTGCCGTCGACGCTGCGATACATATCAATCTGCCCTGACATGGTGGGTCCTCTCCGCAAAGTCTGACTTCTGCAAAGTCTTGATTGGTTATAGAAGGGAGGTCGGGGTGTGGCGGCGACGAACCGAGGATTTCTACTTCACCATTCGCGGGGAACTTACTACGATGCCGTTTTCGCCAGCTGATTGTGAATCGTGCCAAGGCACTGCTCGCTGTCTTTTCACGACGCCACCTCGAAGGAGCTAAGTCAGGGCGCTTACACACGATGGATTAGCGCAGGAGCATCCGTCTAGGTGACACGTGGAAGTGGAACGGCACCACCGTCGGAGGACTTTGTTTAATGTTCTTGCAACTGATGATGGACGGCGTTTATATACCAACGTGATATAGGATCTGTCCTCCATACAAATTCTGTTACACCGTACTCTGCACAACGTCACTACCCTGCCAACATTGTGGACGTCTCCCCACTTTCCTTTGGCTTGATTCCCGGGTATGCAACAAAGGATCTGCTTGCAGACGTCACGGAGGGCGAAGTTTATGTCGTTAACAAGGCAGGTTGTACGAACAAGCCGCCCAGCTCTGATGGCCTCCCACTAGAGTTTTACGGGACATTTCGCCAACTATGGACGGAAATTTATCGAGATCTTATGTCGCCTATCGCGCAGATCCCCGACGCTTTCCCTGACGGTCTCCTCATTCCCACCCACAAGCCTCGGGACACAATGCGGATATGCGAGAAACGCTCTTTGACGTTGATCAACAGCGATACGAAGATATTTACTTGGCTATTAGCCGCGCGGCTTAAACGGGCGGCCCAGTACTTGGTTTTCCCTAATCAAACATCTTTGGGCCTGGCCAATAACATCTGCACTGCCCTCTGTTACAATCGAGACATAGTCGCTCCTGCTCACGCTCGTCGTGTAACTGGGCTTTTGGCTGCTCTTGACCTCAGCCAGGCGTTCGATCTGGTCAGTCACCACTACCTGGAAGGAGTGGTCCGCAATACGGGATATCATGATCCTACCTCGACATCGTATTGTGTCTCCTTCGCGGAGCGACGTCCCTTGTACTCTACAATAGCCATCTCACTCCTCCACCTTGATCCACCGTCCGGTGCGTCAAGGCTGCCTGACCTCTGCATTGTTGTATGCTTTCGCCACGAAATCGTTGCTGCTCTACGGCCTCAGTCAATGCCTGTCTTGGATGTCGCTCGGTGGCCATGTCTTTTGCTGCACTGCTTATGCATACGACCTCGTCCTCGTCCTCGTTCTTGAGGCTCTGACGTCAGAAAGTCCTTGGCATGGGTCACCACCTATAGACAAGCTTCTAATAGCTGCCTTAACGTCCGCAAATCGAGCGCTATGGCTATAGGCGTCGGGCTTCCTGAGGATTGGGCTGCTCCATTGCTCGTAGCTGCTACTATCAGATGCTTAGGACTCACGGGTGATCTGCGGCGCACGGTTGCCCTGAACTGCCGGCGCCGACTGTCCCGATACGAGCTGGACTTCTACATCATAGTTTACGAGCTACCAAACTTCTGCAATGGAAACAAGATTTTAATGTATATTTAGTGTCACGTATCCCCTGCATGGCACAGACACTTCTCATTCCATCCATGGCCCGTCACATGCTAGCGGCATTGAGTGTGTACGTTTGCCATGGCTTGCTGTTTAAAATAGTGCACGAAACCCTCATCCTCCCGCGCTGAAGTCTGTTTTAGCCTGTATCATGTCCCTGGCAGAGAGATAACCATTTTCGTCAGCTGTCAGATGGCGCTGTGCCTTACCAGCCTGTTTCTGGAGACCCTTACACCACCCTCTCCCTTAGCCCCTTTCCTACTTTCAGACGTCCCGCCACCCTTCTTTTGCTTCCGCCATTTTTTCCTCGAACTGGGCTACGTTCGTACTGCGCTATTGCCAACATCCTTGACAGAATCGATCTATGACTTTCTCCAGCAGAAAAGAACGTGCCGTTTGGCAATCAGCGTGCGCTCGTTATCTTGCCATTGATGTCCAATCTGCATAGTACCTTACGGTCAGTGGGACACAGGTATACAGGTCACGCCTTCTCAGGATTCACCTTGCAGGCACCCTCTCCATGTCGCCTTTGATATTCTGGACTCTGACGAGCATCGCCTGGTATGCGACTCAGCGATAGGTGTCTGGTACTTGGTTCGACAGATGATGGCCTTTATTACCTTACGACTCCTCTTCAGATACGTCCTCATCTGCACCTCTCTTCCGACTCGGGGTATTTCCCACAAATGAAATTCCATGAAGTGGATTTGTGTACACTACTTCTTTGCTGACAGCGAGAAAAATGTCCTTGATTTTTGGGACTTCTTTAATGAACGACGTCGTATAGTTGTCTGCAGTTCCAAATACGGAAAATTTTTCTCTAATTTATTTTGAAGCGTTTTTCTTAATCCATCCTGGAGTTGTTGCAATGAGAAGTTGATCCACGCCTTCTCTACTCGTAGTATTTATTGTTCCCTGAAGATTGGAATGCCCCTCCCTTTAGCCACCGGGAAGTTCCACCGTAAAAATTTAAAAAAATGTCCCGGCCTTGATATCAATTTTTATTTGTCACTTTAGTCTGCGTATATACATCTTAGATATCTGAGACTTGAAAAGGCCTCTGGAATCATACAATTTAATTTTATTATTTGTGGAAGGTTGACTTCTCACTGTTCAAGAAACGTCTCGCCTCGAAAATCACTTCATCATTCTGGAAATGCTTGACACGCAATGGCTTCTCCAGCCGAGGAAAGAGGAAGAAGGCTCTGAGTGCCACGTTAGGTGATAAGAGGATGAAGCAAAAATTTGATAGCCCAGAGAAGCAGCAAGTATGACTGTGTCCCGTACACAATGAGCTGGAGCTTTACACTGGTGCAAAACCACCCTCTTGGACAGCTTGCCACGGCACCTCGCCAGGAAGTTTCGGTAGTATGCCCCTGTAACGAATTGCCCCTTACGAAAATAATATGTTATTACTACACCATATCAGTCTAAAATAGCACTTAGCATCAGCTTGCCCGATTATGGCCATTCGTTTTTTTTTTCCAGAGACGATGAATCCCCGTATTTCCACTGTCTTGTTTGCGCCTTTGTCTCAGGATCACATTGAGACATCAAGAACTAATCCATGGCAATTAAGCAGCTAATGAAGTAATGTGACATAAAGAACATTTTCGCAGCTGTCTCCGTCCGGTTGGCTGTTTGAATGGGCGCGAGCAGTCGCGGAACCCAACAAGTAGCGGCCTTTGCCTTATTCAGAATATTGTGAAATTCATTGAAAACTGATCCATGACAGATTTTCGCTTTTCCCACTATCGCCATCCTTATGATACGCCTGTCTTAGAGCACTACGGCCTCGACTTCTCTTTCGACTCCCAGTTCTTCACAGTGGTTGCTTCGTCATTCACACTTGTTTCATCTCACTGGAGCGTCTGTGTCGCCTGTCCGCTGTGTTACGCGTATAATGGAACACTGTTGCCTTATACTTGGATCCTTGTAGCGCAGCTTCCTGTCAAAATACAGAAAAACGAGCTTTCATCATGTGACTGAGACAATGCACAATGTTTTACGCTAAAAAAATTAATTGACGTCGTGAACTGATTAATATATTTTTTATAACTTTTGATCTCGGGTCTACTTGAGGTTATATTCCACTGGTGACACAAAAACGAACTTTCAAGAATTTTCCGCTATTTTTGCGTAACGAAGCATGCTACAAATGGTGTGTTTGAGAGAGAGATTTAATGTGGTGTATCACTTAAACTGCATATTTTCATAATACGTAAGTAGAGCTACAAAAATCACCAAACCAAATATGTTAGCTTTGCAAATTCCACTGGGCCCCCTTTATCAGTGCCAAGCAACTGCAGCGCCTTCGCAATCGCTAGCGGCGAACCTATCGATTGAGTGCCGCTGAGTCTTACCTATAGGTCAGGTGGTGGCTGGCTGCAGTCGTGACTGATAATGGGATTTCAAACTCTCTGATTTTATTTTCTCCTCTGACGAAGTACCACAGTAACATATTAATTATCTCACCAGACGTAGGAAGTTCAAATGTTCAAATGTGTGTGAAATCTTATGGGACTTAACTGCTAAGGTCATCAATCCCTAAGTTACACACTACTTAACCTAAACTATCCTAAGGACAAACACACACATCCATGCCCGAGGGAGGACTCGAACCTCCGCCGGGACCAGCCGCAGAGAGACGTAGGAATTCTCTGATATATTATGAGGTGGAGTACCCTGCAGTGGATGGAAGGCCTTCAATCAGTAAAATTTTTGAACATATCAGAACATTCGAGTCTCTGAGGAATAAGAGTAGTGTAAAAACTTGTCACTCTGTTTGAAAGAATGGTGAATTCGACGCATCGTCAGTGTATGACATTAACAACCAACGACTTCCTTGACATTGTATAACGATGGAAGAGTGATACGGGGAGGTGGTGCTAGGCTGCTTCGAAACCGGCGCCACCAGCTTAGTAACACCTAAACAGTAGCAGACTACTGTTCACAATTATTTCTTGTTCATAGTTCCTGTCGTGTCCACGCAACATCTGCTTTAAATAGTAAATATTACTGTGCTTTCGTGAGTAAAACAGTGTCAGGAAGGCATTTTCAGACTTTTTCTGGTCTTAAAGGAAAATTTGATACAGTAATATTGACCTCGTTAATGTTACTTCCTTTTTGTTTCACATTTCGAACAACGAAGCACCTGAGTATGTAATGCGAAAGGCTGTTTTCGTAATCAAGCATTTTCCTTAATACGGTATGACGAAACTGATGTTTCGTCTGCGAACATTTTGCTATATCTGAACGGTGTGCAATATTCTTAACATTCAACCAGAGTGCTCTTCGTGTTGTACTGATAGGAAATATAAAGTCAAAACGACTACAGTAAAAGTAACCGGCGCAACAAAAATTCATGTATATAAAAGAAAATATCGCTTGAATGAGACTACTTACGAATGAAATGTGATACTTTTACACTTTAGACTGTAATCAGAACGACTAGTACACCTGTAAATGATGCAAGCTGGCATTTTTTATGAAATCAGTTCCACCAGATTCTAATGTTTGGAGCTACCAACATGGCGGACGTTGGTTTCAAGTTTATGACGTCATGATAACTTCCCGTATTACACGTCCACGTGTATAACTAGTGGTCAAAGGTTATCTTCTTTGCTGTCATCTTTTCCAAGCAAAGCTGTCTCGAACACATTCTTTATTTTCCATTTATATGGGTAACTACAAATATTAATTATTGCTTATCGCGATTCTCGCGCTCTTACGAGCGGAACAATTTTACAAGTTTAGCTTGACTTTCCGCTTTATATGAGACATATAATGGAAGGTTATTGATAGTAACTAATTTTTTATCAACAACTGTGTGTAGTTATAAATTCCCTGCACTGCACGCAAAATAGCCAACCAGAATTTTTCGTTTCAGATGTAGTGCAGTTACGCATCATTTTATGTCCAAGTGGATTTAGCTGATACTACGTAACTGCTTGTGGAAATTTTTCTAACCTATAGAGCTACACTGTATTATTTGGCAGTTTTTTAACAAGACGAAAACAATTTCTTGGAATACTTTCATCGATGTAATAGAGATAGTAGCACAGACGAAGGAAAGAGCTATAGCTATTTCGGGTCTGGTACTCATTCTTTTGATACAGACTGCTCACGACACTGTGAACGCGATCGGCGCTTCTGTGCCACGTTGATTGTTGGCAAGATTACATTCACGAAAGTAAAATATTTAATTTCTAAAAATTTTATGTGATATTAGGCCTGCTGTTTAGGCCACTGAAGCATGCTGTGAGTATCTACTGTACAAATCTTCAACGATGACACGACAACCGTAATTGTTTGTTTTAAGCAATAAATGTTACGCACATTTGGCAGAAAATTGTATCATTTGACAACTTCAACCTCCCAACGCTCAATATCAAATTCGGAAGAGTATACAAATTACCTGAAATCCCGTACAAAAGATTTCGTTTGAAGGTCTGCTCAAGGACTCGTGTACTGCATGGCATGGTAATCGCTTGTCAGGGGAAAGTCTGGTGCGTATGGTGGCTGCGGAAGACACTCATCCATAAAGTCTACTCTGCGACTGTGGAACTCGTAAAACAGCTTTCTTGCAACAAAACAAGTGAAGATGTGTAACTTTATATGGGGTCATAGTCATCTCTTTAGGATGTCTGATTATGATGCAATAGAGATAATGATATCTCGCGACGTGTAGACTTTTTGGTTCGAGAAGTCGTTGCTAATAACTGCATTCTAAACTTTTTTGCTTTGTGAGATGGGAACAGAGGAATTTCTTACTTACTTTCTGCGTTTCTGGTTTCTTGCCACGAACGAATCATGTCGCTCAAAGCTCATTCGAAGTTGGTCAGCCACTCACTGTTTCAGTTCAGGGGTCAACTGCTGAGTCATCGATCCTGCGGAAATTTTGTTCAATTGGAGCATATAATTTGAAATGCGGAGTGTCGAATCATGACAGGCTTGCACAATTGCTACAGTGATACCTGATATCTACGACACTCCAGCACGACTGCGGTGTTCTCTGTAGTTGGGTGTGTCTGAGTCGAACGTGTACCATCGACAACAGATATACCATTTGAAGTATCCATATATGTGAATGTGTCAAGGTATATTGCAATCGGATATCATATATATAACTAGCGGTAAAGTACTCCTGTCGGAGCACAAAAAAGGCGAATATGCTGACTAAAAAGTGGGGTGCCAGCTGCCTCATTCTACCTTCCTCAGCACTTTTAAAAATTTTCCCAAAAATTTTGACACACAAACATATTCGTGCTCTTTTTTAACATGCAACTCACCTCTCATTCAGCCAAGCTCCCCTAAATGTAACTCGCTCACGCCCACTTGCACATCGCTAGAAGTCGCTCATATCCATCCATTCCACCTGCCCATTCTCACTCACTCATTCAGTCAAAATCACTGTCATTCTCATTGTCACTGTCTCTCACTTGCTCTTCTTACTGCTGCTATCTCATTTATGTCTTCCCACTGCTGCACAAAAATTTTGCATGTGCTTCAGTGCTACAACAAGGGGTGTGCAGAAACCTTCTGATGGTAACGGAGAACTTTACAGCATATCCCTCCGTGCTACGTCACTTTATAAACTACGTTTTTGCCTCACACCTACTTTCACGTGTGCATTTTACGTGTACAAGTAGGGTAACTTTGAAAATCTGTATCTTGGAAACGGATAAAGAAATCAAGAAAAATTTCAGCTTTGGTTTCGAGATCCGGATCTTAGCAAAATATAGTAAAAAATAAATCCATTTGCTGTACATAGCCGTCTTGGAATCCGATGCTCGGGTTTGGTGCCTAAAAACCATGTTTTCGGGGTGTTTCTCGATAACGGGTAAAGATATTGAAAACGAGATGTTACTTCCAGACAAATGCCTAAAGAATACACCGTTAAAATTTGAGCAATTTTGCTGCGGTTAGTTATTTAGATATCCGCTGCTGACGGCGGAAAAACTGTGAAAAATGCTTTTTTCGGGTTTTCTCGGGAACCGCCCATGAACTAGAGGGTGCGCCAATAAGCCACTTAAGGCACACCGTAGACCACATCTAATGCAAAACGAATCAACCGATTTGCGCCATTTTTCTAAGCCTGGTATTACGCTACTATATTTCTTTGACAAAGAAATATCAAATATTCGTAAAATTTCTTTGACAAAGATCTTTGACGTGGCGCTAAAAAGGGATATTACCCTGTCTTCATATTTTTTTCGTCAAATATCAAGATGGCGGACGGCAACTTGTTATTAAGCGCTGCAGTTGCTAGTACCACATTCGCATTGTGTGTGTATTTGGAAGAAAAGCGGCTGTAAAAAGGAAACATACTTGGATTAAGCTCTAGATATTACGTCGAGATAGTAAAAGCATTCAGCAAAATTTGTTACGAGAGCTGTATGTGGAGGAAGGCAAGTCTTAATAAATAAATTACTTACGAATGGATGAGAGTGTATTTCACTATTTGCTCAGTAAAGTGACTTCTCGTGTTACAAAACAGAATACTCTCTTGAGAAATGCTATACGTGCAGAAGACAGGAAAACTGTGACACTGCGATTTCTTGATACATGAGAGAGCTACTCTAGTTTACAACACAGCACTCGAATATCACATTCCAATCAACCAAAATAATTCCAGAAACGTGTGAAGCGATTTATAAAGCACTGAAGGGGGAATATGTGAAGGCCAGTAATAGTTTAGTATACTAAATAGACAATAAGAACTATTTTTAATTTTGAATAATTTAGTTAATGGAATTAGTGTTCCAGCAACTACAAAATCAATAAAAAGTACTAAACAGATGTGGCCGAGCGGTTCTAGGCGCTTCAGTCTGGAACCGCGCGACCGCTACGGTCGCAGGTTCGAATCCTGCCTCGGGCATGGATGTGTATGATGTCCTTAGGTTAGTTAGGTTTAAGTAGTTCTAAGTTCTAGGGGACTGATGACCTCAGATGTTAGTCCCATAGTGCTCAGAGCCATTTGAACTAAACAGATGAAGCGCTTTTTAGCTTGTGCCAACCAGAATTCAAAAATAGACAAAGTATAATGAAAAGCTAAGAAAGAATTTTATATTTTAGCGTGTGACCATATCCTCTATTGTGGCTTGCTGACAAGCTGCCTGGATGTTTCCGAACGTGGAGGTGGGGCTGTGATTGTGGAATGAAGTCTCCTGAAGCATATTCCATCTGCCCATCAACATACAATTGATAGCATGCACTGTGCCCCTTGCTCAACCCCCCCCCCCCCCAGTCGAAGCTAGTTTATTAGAAAAAAGAGTCGAAGGAACAAACCAACTTTGAAGCCATGTTTACAAACACACTGCAGAGACGTGAAATAGCTGAGCTGTAGCGACGCCAGCGCTCGAAACGGTTACATTTGACATTGCAGTAGACAGAAGGCGAACGACTTTTATGATCAAATCTACGGCTAGGCCCTACATTTGATCATATTTATTTAACGACACGCGAGATTTGACAAACTTCCATATTACACCATCAAATTTCTTTGACATAAATATTTGACATATCAACTTTGACAAAGAAATATGATAGTGTAATACCAGCCTAAGCAGAAGGAAGTGTTACGTAGATAGACCTTGTACAAAAGATGTACAGGGACTAATATATTAAGCACACAAACAAAGTTGAGACTCGGCGCGGTGGCTGATGGGAGCGACTGTAAATGGGAAATGCCTTTATGGTCCCTCCTGGGAGGCACCGTGCCGAGTGTCAATTCGTTTGCACGTGTAAATATGCTATGCATTTTTTTCTTTTTTTAAAACCATGCTTTATGCATGTGTATATAAGTGTAGATAAATGAATAGTATCCAAATATTTTTCGTGTTCCTCTAAAGGTAACTGAGACAGAAAGCTTATTGCGTAAATTTGTGTGACATACCCTTTGAGTAATACTTGTGGCTGTGAATTTCAAGTGTGTTAGTGCACTGACATATGAATACACATGCGTCAATAAATAAAGACAAATGACAAAATAGTAGTGACCAGGGATGTCATCGTAATGAACAGAAGGTGAGCTAAGTATGTACTAAATAATGAAATGGAATCAATACGCACGCTGATGGACTTAATTGACCCATCTCACCTAGTAAAACTATAATCAACCCTATATGGGTTTTAAACAGTCTAGGTCATTGGTTCTCAACCTGGAGTAAGTAAGTAATAATTCCTTAAGGGGTAAAATTAAATTTTCTGAGGGGTGTAAATGAAAGAGTTTGATTTTTTTACGTTCATGAGACTAAATTATTTGTAAAAGCTAATTACTATTACTATTACTTCGTAAGACTGTGTTACTTTTTAAACGAGTTACCAATAATTACATTCTTTTCAAATACTGGCGTTAAGCGTGGAACAATGTGGTGGAGGTTACAGCTTGTGAAATGAGTGTATAAGCAACATCTTCCTCACATACTCCTCACACTGCAGTCTTTTAGTAGGTCTAACTTGAAGCAGTGCTAGCAAGACAATTGTCTTAGATACAATTTGCCCTCTATGTGTAGAGAGCCTGTATACAGAGAGAGTGGCCATAGGTGAAGTTTCCCGTGATTTGTTGATAAGCTTTGGCGCCAATTTTCTGACAAACGTCTCTCGCACTTCCTATATTCGCCGTGCTTTGGAGTTGAAGTTCAGAGGACTTTTGGAAACGGTTAAAAGGTATTTGAATTATTGAGAGACTTGTTATGCGTTGTGCATGCATGTTCGATTTAGTTGTATATCGTTTTTAGTACGTAATTAGCGTTTGCGATCTTAAATACGAGTTGAAATAATGAAGCGTTTTGTGATTTATTTAACAGTTCGTGCATACTGGTAGCATCACAAGCTTTTCTGAAGCCAATTTCTGACAGTCCTTGCTGGAAACGGAAAGTTCCTGTAATTGTTGTGCATACTCATTCGACTTTATAGCGTCAAACTTTATTTCGTTCCGAATCAGAACACTAGGCATTAGTTTGGTTTCAGTATTATTGCCTGACTGTTGACAAAGGAAAATTATAAGCACGTTTTGCGCAGTTGTCGTTGTTGCTGAAACGTTATTCGTAGTAAATAATTGTAGGTACTCTTGAAGACAGTTTTTAATAGGCCTACTTACTGTGGGGTAGAAGGGATACGGTAGTTTTCTTGTTATATTTGGTCGTTATTACAGTAGCCTACATTTAACATTACCTGATTTTTGTAATCTTTTTCGTTTGTTATCTACAAGAGGTATTCAGTATGAAAGAAAGTCGTAAGCAGTTGTTTACTTGTGACATGCAAAAAGTTTGAAGACGTGACAAGAAGTACTAATACGTCTCACACTTTTTGCATGTCACAAGTAAACAACTGCCTACGACTTTCATTCATCTGACGTAATACAGGTAAGTTAAATCTTTAGCGTCATGCGCTTCCGATACAAAACAAATGCTATTCACTATATATTTTTATTTACGTTACTTTCATTGCAATATGTCTAGTAAACGAACTTTAAAGGAGATAAATGCAAGTAACGAATAATTTTTACAGCCACTGTATCAAATTTTCCTGTGCTGTACGTAGTAGGCTACTATGAGTATATTATAGCTGTAAAGAAAGGCATTTGACGAATGATTTCGCCATATTGTCTTGTACTTTTGATTCGGTGAGTGTGTACTCCACTACTCCACTACTGGCCATTCAAAAGTCCCGCCCGCAGTTTGGCAGAAAAATGGCCGCCGTATCATCCGGTTGGCCACTATCTCCCTATACAGGCTCCCTATACAGGCTCTCATTGATTTTTGCGGTTATTTCACGCCATGAGGTTCGGAAATATTCACCTGGAAACTAATTTTGTCAGATAAGTGTTTTATTTTTGATTATTTAATTTGCAGCCGCTTGTAGACACTAGTAATGGAAATTAACGTGAGTTTGAAATAATTAAATTATTTTTTTTCTTTATTTCCAATAGCCTACGTTTCGATTTTACTAAGTTAATACTAAATTACTCAAAATGTTCTATGCGAATTATCTTATGCGACTTTTCATAGTTTTTAGGTAAATTTACACTGTTGTTATTAGACTGATATTATTAGTACTTCTGAATTTTTATTAGTTTATGTGCTTTATTTACTTTCGTCTTACCCAAAGATGAAATCTTTTATGGATAATTTTTCAATTATTGTTTGAAACAATTTGTTCTGCTCATGTATGGGGGCAAATGCGATTATACGTAGGCCATCAGTCTTTTCTGATGAAGGATTGGAATTTTCAGTCACCGCTCATATGCATAACGTTTTTCGTTTTTCTAAAGTGAATACTAGGGCAGGTCTTTTGATAAAGGCACGGACGATTTCTTTCGCCATGCTATTCAAGTTGTAGCGTAAGCTGCGTTTGTAATGATCTCGTCACCGGCATCATGTTAAATCATTATTTGCTTTTGCTTGTCGTGCCAAGACATCCCTTGCTTACTGACATTGAGTGGGCCACCCCAGCGACACCATACTAGATGAGCGCTACCCACGGTCCATTTCCGGCCTTCTGGCGAACAGTATACACATTTCCCTAAGTCACTTTCCATCGTGTTGTCACGGCATTTTTCAGAGCACATTTGTCACTATATGGTTTCTGTCTTAGCACTGATATATAAGATTCTTTAATTTATGATTACGAGCGCTCATCTGTAGCTCATACAACGCTTTGGGTACATTCATGTTCACACAACAGAAGGTGCTGGCGTACCTTGCACAGTCTTAATATCAGAGGTTCCTAGCACAAAGACAAGAAGTGTTGGTACAGTAAGTTATTCGCTTGCACTACGATGACATTAATAAAGCAGAAAAGCTACATAAAACAAAACTCTGTCCGAACAGGCCTTGAAGGACCAACGGCGTCGACCGACTGCCATGTCATCCTCAGCCAGTGGTGTCACTGGGTGCGTATATGGAGGGGCATGTTGTCAGCACATTATCCTCCCGGCCGTTGTCACCTTTCGTGACAGGAACCGCTACTTCTCAGTCAAGTAGCTCCTCAATTGGTCTCACTAGAGCTGACTATGCACCGATTGGCAACAATGCTCGACAGAGCCGGGGGGACACCCATCGAAAGTGTTAGCCAGGTTCGACAGCGCTTAACGTTGGCGATCTGAAGAAAAGCTACATAATGTCCAGTAATCATTACTTTGCGTTCTTGCAATTTGCAGATTACTTAAAAAGGGGATGAAAGATTGCAGTTTGATGTACCGTATACCTCTAGGTCATTAGAGTTAAAGAACGAGCTGGGACTGAAGAAATGTGGAGCAGTTAATCCATAATGACCTTTTCAACCGAGCTAAGCTCCCTGACGCTGTAACTGATTCGAGGAACAGCAGGAAACCTAAATACTTCTTATTCACTAGTCCTGGTAAGATTAGGGCCACAAGGCTCTCTCTTATGTCTAGCCAGGTATCCTTTATGTTTTACAAAATGCAATCTGACAATTTTAATGTAAATTACGAGATCAGTAACAGTTACAAGCAGAAACAATACTTTCACGAAAATATAAGTAGGAAACACTTCCTAACGTTCTGCAAAAGTATATTGGTTTGGTCAAGAACCGGCATTCGCCTTGTTAAGCTATCTTCAGGCGACAACTGAATGTCGCAGACAAAGATGAAATGATGTGCGACTTACACGGATATTATTTAAAACATAAAAATAACCGGAATAATACTTTTACGAAAATATTAATCGGATATGTTCCTAATTTACTGTAAAATTATGTTTATTTGGTCATGAACCGGCTTTCGGCTTCCGAAGCTATCTTCAGGTGACAACTGAACTTCGCAGACACAGATGAAATGGTCTGTGACTTAGGCAGATATTATTTAAGATACACTACTGGCCATTAAAATAACTACACCACGAAGATGACGTGCTACAGACGCGAAACTTACCGACAGGAAGAAGATGTTGTGATATGCAAATGATTAGCTTTTCAGAGCATTCACACAAAGTTAGCGCCCGTGGCGACACCTACAACGTGCTGACATGAGGAAAGTTTCCAACCGATTTTTCATACACAAACACCAGTTGACCGCCGTTGCCTGGTGAAACGTTGTTGTGATGCCTCGTGTAAGGAGGAGAAACGCGTACCGTCACGTTTCCGACTTTGATAAAGGTCGGACTGCAGCCTATCGCGATTGCGGTTTATCGTATCGCGACAATGCTGCTCGCGTTGGTCGAGATCCAATGACTGTAAGCAGAATAAGGAATCGGTGGGTTCAGGAGGGTAATACGGAACGCCGTGTTGGATCCCAACGGCCTCGTATCACTAGCAGTCGAGACGACAGGCATCTTATTCGCATGGCTGCAACGGATCGTGCAGCCACGTCTCGATCCCTGAGTCAACAGATGCGGACGTTTGCAAGACAACTACCATCTGCACGAACAGTTCGACGACGTTTGCAGCAGCGTGGACTATCAGCTCGGAGACCATGGCTGCGGTTGCCCTTGACGCTGCATCACAGGCTGGAGGGCTTGCGATGGTGTACTCAACGACGAACCTGGGTGCACGAATGGCAAAATGTCAGTTTTTCGGATGAATCCAGGTTCTGTTTACTGCATCATGATGGTCGCATCCGTGTTTGCCGACATCGCGGTGAACGCACATTGGAAGCGTGTATTCGTCATCGTCATACTGGCGTATCACCCGGCGTGATGGTATGGGGTGCCATTGGTTACACGTCTTCGTCACCTCTTGTTCGTATTGACGGCACTTTGAACAGTGGACGTTACATTTCAGATGGGTTACGACCCGTGGCTCTACACTCATTCGATCCCTGCGAAACCCTACATTTCAGCACGATAATGCACGACCGCATTTTGCAGGTCCTGTACGGGCCTTTCTGGATACAGAAAATGTTCGATTGCTGCCCTGGCAAGCACAGTCTCCAGATCTTTCACCAATTGAAAACGTCTGGTCAATGGTGGCCGAGCAACTGGCTCATCACAATATATCAGTCACTACTCTTCATGAACTGTGGTATCGTGTTGAAGCTGCATGAGCAGCTGTACCTGTACACGCCATCCAAGCTCCATTTGACTCAATGGCCAGACGTATCAAGGCCGTTATTACGGCCGGTGGTGGTTGTTCTGGGTACCGATTTCTCAGGATTTATGCACCCAAATTGCCTGAAAATGTAATCACATGTTAGCTCTAGTATAATATATTTGTCCAATGAATACCCGTTTATGATCTGCATTTTTTCTTGGTGTAGGAGAGGATATGGAGGCCAACAGGAACGAGAAACAACTCTTGGATTTCTGTGCCAGTATGGGCTTAGTAATCACAAACTCTTTTTTTAAACATAAGAACATTCACCGGTATACTTGGGAGGGCAGGGGAACCAGATCTGTCATTGACTATATAATAACAGATCAGGAATTCAGGAAGGCTGTGAGGGACACACGTGTATTCAGGGGATTCTTTGATGACACTGATCATTATTTAATCTGCAGTGAAATTGGGATTGTGAGGCCGAAAGTGCAGGAGGTCAGGTCCGTATGTAGGAGGATAAGAGAGGAGAAACTTCAGGAGAAGGAAATCAGGCACAAGTACATAACAATGATC
The DNA here is from genome assembly GCF_023864275.1 of Schistocerca cancellata. Lineage (NCBI taxonomy): Eukaryota > Metazoa > Arthropoda > Insecta > Orthoptera > Acrididae > Schistocerca > Schistocerca cancellata. The sequence continues at coordinate 1,031,827,710 of NC_064626.1, read as the reverse complement.
TCCGAAAGGTACCAGTTAGTTGAATGTAGTCAATTACAGTCATTGGAAAAGGAATGGACAAGGTACAGGGACACAGTACTAGAAGTGGCTAAAGAATGTCTTGGAACAGTAGTGTGTAAAAGTAGGATGAAGCAAACAGCTTGGTGGAATGATACAGTCAAGGCAGCCTGTAAAAGGAAAAAGAAGGCGTATCAAAAATGGCTACATACCAGAACCCAGGTAGACAGAGAAAGTTATGTTGAAGAAAGAAACAAAGCCAAACAGATAATTGCAGCATCGAAGAAGAAATCGTGGGAAGACTTTGGAAACAGGTTGGAGACTATGGGTCAAGCTGCTGGAAAACCATTCTGGAGTGTAATTAGCAGTCTTCGAAAGGGAGGTAAGAAGGAAATGACAAGTATTTTGGACAGGTCAGGAAAATTGCTGGTGAATCCTGTGGATGCCTTGGGCAGATGGAGGGAATATTTTGAAGAGTTGCTCAATGTAGGTGAAAATGCGATCAGTAATGTTTCAGATTTCGAGGTAGAATGAGATATGAATGATGATGGAAATAGGATCACATTTGAGGAAGTGGAAAATATGGTCAATAGATTGCAGTGCAATAAAGCGGCTGGGGTGGATGAAATTAAGTCGGAACTCATCAAATACAGTGGAATGTCAGGTCTTAAATGGCTACACAGGATAATTGAAATGGCCTGGGAGTCGGGACAGGTTCCATCAGACTGGACAAAAGCAGTAATCACACCTATCTTTAAACATGGAAACAGAAAAGATTGTAACAACTACAGAGGTATCTCTTTAATCAACGTTGTGGGTAAAATCTTCGCAGGTATTGTTGAAAGGAAAGTGCGAGTATTAGTTGAGGATCAATTGGATGAAAATCAGTGTGGGTTTAGGCCTCTTAGAGGTTGTCAGGACCAGATCTTTAGCTTACGGCAAATAATGGAGAAGTGTTATGAGTGGAACAGGGAATTCTATCTATGCTTTATAGATCTAGAAAAGGCATATGTCCGGGTTCCTAGGAGGAAGTTATTGTCTGTTCTACAAGAACTTTTGCAAGCAATTAAAGGTCTTTACATGGATAGTCAGGCAGCAGTTAGAGTTGACGGTAAATTGAGTTCATGGTTCAGAGTAGTTTCAGGGGTAAGACAAGGCTGCAACCTGTCTCCACTGTTGTTCATATTATTTATGGATCATATGTTGAAAACAATAGACTGGCTGGGTGAGATTAAGATATGTGAACACAAAATAAGCAGTCTTGCATATGCGGATGACTTAGTTGTGATGGCAGATTCGATTGAAAGTTTGCAAAGTAATATTTCAGAGCTAGATCAGAAATGTAAGGACTATGGTATGAAGATTAGCATCTCCAAAACGAAAGTAATGTCAGTGGGAGAGAAATATAAACGGATTGAGTGCCAAATAGGAGGAACAAAGTTAGAGCAGGTGGACGGATTCAAGTACTTAGGATGCATATTCTCACAGGATGACAACATAGTGAAAGAACTGGAAGCGAGGTGTAGCAAAGCTAATGCAGTGAGCGCTCAGCTACGATCTACTCTCTTCTGCAAGAAGGAAGTCAGAACCAAGACTAAGTTATCTGTGCAACGTTCAATCTTTCGACCAACTTTGTTGTATGGGAGCGAAAGCTGGGTGGATTCAGGTTACCTTATCAACAAGGTTGAGGTTACGGATATGAAAGTAGCTAGGATGATTGCAGGTACTAGTAGATGGGAACAATGGCAGGAGGGTGTCCACAATGAGGAAATCAAAGAAAAACTGGGAATGAACTCTATAGATGTAGCAGTCAGGGCGAACAGGCTTAGATGGTGGGGTCATGTTACACGCATGGGAGAAGCAAGGTTACCCAAGAGACTCATGGATTCAGCAGTAGAGGGTAGGAGGAATCGGGGCAGACCGAGGAGAAGGTACCTGGATTCGGTTAAGAATGATTTTGAAGTAATAGGTTTAACGTCAGAAGAGGCACCAATGTTAGCACTGAATAGGGGATCATGGAGGAACTGTATAAGGGTGCTATGCTCCAGACTGAACGCTGAAAGCCATAATCAGTCTTAAATGATGATGATGATGATGATGATGTAGCAATTTTAATGGCCAGTAGCGTATAAAAATGACGGATAGTGTTTACATAGGAAAACATTACTTATTTTGCAACGTGGAAATAATTACATTAACTGAAATAGGGGGAAACAAATTTTTTATGTGGAGATACATTTAACAGCTAACGAGAAATAAGTTGAATTTACAGTTTGAAACTAAAACTTAATTTTGCAAAGGGAAAAAAGGAAAGAGTCTGATCATTTAAAACTAAGCTGGCATTCTGTGTCATTTGTTTTTTGATTTCCAGCATTTATGAAAAGTAGAATAATAAAGATACGTTACAAGCAAGTGACTTTGTGCTCATTGTGCCTGATTGTTATGCGGAGGATTCTGGTTGGATTCCCGATATTGGCTGGGTGTTTCGCTTGGAGGGGGGACTGGAACGGGGTGCACTCAGCCTCGTCATGCAAATCGAGTGAGAAGTAGCGGCTCCAGGATCAAGAAAGCCGACAACGGACGGACGGGCGAGCAGTGTACTGACTGCGTAAACCTCCATACCGTATCAGAATGACACCATTAGATAAGGATGACATGGCGGTCCGCAGGTCCCGATTGGCCCTTCTGTGCCAGAACGCGGAGCATATGTGACGGACTTAGTGTATAGGACGTAGCAATAATGGGCGTGAGAGAAGAGATACGAGAAGAAGATAAAGAGATAAGAGAAGCATACAAAGAGACACATGGCAGAACACAAGTAATGCAGAGAGGAAGAAAATGACACGGGAGACTCTGAAACGAGGAGAGGACATGGGCCATGCTCCACTGTTTGACAAAGAGAAATGGAAATATATGTTAATTTGTGAGGGGTTAGAAAGTACCCCTGTTTTTCCCGAAATGAAGAAGGATATTGAATTTTATGTTGAGTGCAGTGTAGCGTGACGGACAGTGACAATGGAGGTTTGAGAATGTTTTTGTTTTACCGATGGGCATATCTGTGATGCTAGACACGTGACACGTTGTGCAGCTATTAGGAAGATGACAGGTGTAGAGATGAATGCACACTGAGAAGCACCTGAAGTGGATATTGTGTATGGCACTCGCATAACATGCCTCACCACAATAATTCGAACTCATTTATGAAGCACTGACAAAGTCAGACAAACGGATGTCGGAGACGAAAGGTACATTCATAGTCAGTTCTAAACTTCTAGAATTTTCACTACTTGCCTCTCATGGATTACGTGGCAAACAGTCGATGTTGGGCAAAATGACAGCATAAATTTACGTTTCACATCCTGTGGATGACTGGACAGAAAACTGAAGCCAACTCGTCCTGAATGCAAGTACAGTGCGTACACCACTGTGCCGTCATGCTCGGTGTCAGCTCACTGTGTATACATCTACATCTACACAAACGTGATTACTCTGTAATTCGCAATTAAGTGCTTGACAAAGGGTTTCATCGAATCCCCTCGAGGCTATTTCTCTACCGTTCCACACTCGAACAGCGTGCGGGAAAAACCAACACCTGAATCTTTCCGTGCGAGGTCTGATTTTTCTTATTTTATTGTGATGGTCATGTAGGTGGACACCAAAAAAAATTTCAGGCTCTGATGAGAAAGCTGGTGAATGAAATTTTGTGAGAAGATCCCGCCGCAAAGAGAAACACCTTTGTTTTAATGCTTGCTACCCCAGTTCGCATTTCATGTTCACGGCACTCTATCCCCAGTTTGGCGATAACACAAAACGAGCTAGATTTCTTTGAACTTTTTCGATGTCCTCCGTTGATCTTAAATGATGCGGATCCCACACCGTACAGCAGTACTCCAGAAGAGGGCAGACAAGCGTAGTGTAAGCAGTCTCTTTAGTACGCGCTCTGCATTTTTAGGTGTTCTGTAAATAAATCACAGTTTTTGGTTTGCTTTCCCCACGCCTGCATCAATATGAACGTCCTAGTTTACGTTATTCGTGAAAGTAATCGCTAGTATTTAGCTGAATTGACAGCCTTTCGATTTGTACGAATTATCGTGCAACAGAAATTTAGCGGACTTCTTGCAGTTGGTTGGTTGGTTGGTTGATTTGACGGAGGAGACCAAACAGCGAGGTCATAGGTCCCATCACATATGGGAAGGCTGGGGAAGAAAATCAGCCATACCCTTCCAAAGGAACCATCCCGGCATTTGCCTGAAGCGATATAGGGAAATCACGGAAAATCTAAATCAAGAAGGTCGGACGCGGGTTTGAGTCGTCGTCCTTCCGCATACGGGTCCTGTGTGCTAACCACTGCACCACCTCGCTCGGTATTTCTTTTCGTACTGATGTGGATGACTTTAGACTTTCATTATTTACAATCAATTGCCATTTGTAGCACCAACACATATATTGCCTATATAATTTGGCCGTTGGTTTTGATCATCTGATGACTCTACAAGACCATAAATGACAGCATCATCTGCAAACATTCTGACTGGGTTACTCACATTGCCTCCTAAAGCTTTTGTATAGATCGGGAACAGCAGAGGACCTATAAGACTTCCTTGGGGAACGCCAGGTATTAGTTGTCTTTTACTAGATGACTACAAACTGTAACCTTTCTGTCAGGAAATCACGACTCCAATTGCACAACTGAGACTATAGCTACAGGCACGCAGTTTGATTAGATTTCGCTTGTGAGGGACGGTGCCAAAAGCCTTCTGGAAAACTAGAAACATTAAATCAATTTGACATCCCCTGTCGATAGCACTCTACTTCGCGAGAATAAAGATCTAGCTGCGCTTCACAAGAACGGTATTTTCTGAATTCTTACTGGCTGTTTGTCAATAAATCGCTTACTTCGAGGTGATTCCTAATTGTCAAACACAGTATACGTTCAAAAATAATATCACAAACTGAAGTTCGCAATATGGGTCTGCAATTCAGCGGATTACTTCTACACTACTGTCCATTAAAATTGCTACACCAAGAAAAAATGCAGATGATAAACGGGTATTCATTGGACAAATATATTATACTAGAACTGACATGTGATTACGTTTTCACGCAATTTGGGTGTATAGGTCCTGAGAAATCAGTACCCAGAACAACCACCTCTGGCAGTAATAACGGCCTTGATACGCCTGGGCATTGAGTAGTGACTGGCGTATTGTGACGAGCCAGTTGCTCGGTCACCATTGACCAGACGTTTCCAATTGGTGAAACATCTGGAGAATGTGGTGGCCAGGGCAGCAGTCGAACATTTTCTGTATCCAGAAAGGCCCGTACAGGACCTGCAACATGCGGTCGTGCATTATCCTGCTGAAATGTAAGGTTTCGCAGGGATCGAATGAAGGGTAGAGCCACGGGTCGTAACCCATCTGAAATGTAACGTCCAGTGTTCAAAGTGCCGTCAATGCGAACAAGAGGTGACCAAGAGGTGTAACCAATGGCACCCCATATTATCACGCCGGGTGATACGCCAGTATGGGGATGATGAATACACGCTTCCAATGTGCGTTCAAAAAAACGTTCAAAGATGTGTGAAATCTTATAGGACTCAGCTGCTAAGATCATCAGTCCCTAAGCTTACACACTACTTAACCTAAACTATCCTAAGGACAAACACACACACCCATGCCCGAGGGAGGACTCGAACCTCCGCCGGGAGCAGCTGTACAGTCCATGACTGCAGCACATGAGACCGCTCGGCTAATCGCGCGCGCAATGTGCGTTCACCGCGATGTCGCCAAACACGGATGAGACCATCATGATGCTGTAAACAGAATCTTGATTCATCCGAAAAAATGACGTTTTGCCATTCGTGCACCCAGGTTCGTCGATGAGTACACCATCGCAGGCGCTCCTGTCTGTGATGCAGCGTCAAGGGTAACCGCAGCCATGATCTCCGAGCTGATAGTCCATGCTGCTGCAAACGTCGTCGAACTGTTCGTGCAGATGGTAGTTGTCTTGCAAACGTCCCCATCTGCTGACTCAGGGATCGAGACGTGGCTGCACGATCCGTTACAGCCATGCGGATAAGATGCCTGTCATCTCGACTGCTAGTGATACGAGGCCGTTGGGGTCCAGCACGGCGTTCCGTATTACCTTCCTGAACCCACCAACTCCATATTCTGCTAACAGTCATTGCATCTCGACCAACGCGAGCAGCATTGTCGCGATACGATAAACTGCAATCGCGATAGGCTACAATCCGACCATTATCAAAGTCGGAAACGTGACGGTACGCATTTCTCCTCCTTACACGAGACATCACAACAACGTTTCACCAGGTAACGCCGGTCACCTGCTGTTCGTGTATGAGAAATCGGTTGGAAACTTTCCTGATGTCAGCACGTTGTAGGTGTCGCCACCGGCGCCAACCTTGTGTGAATGCTCTGAAAAACTAATCATTTGCATATCACAGCATCTTCTTCCTATCGGTTGAATTTCGCGTCTGTAGCGCGTCATCTTCGTTGTGTAGCAATTTTAATTGCCAATAGTGTATATGACTTTTAAGTATGGAGCTACTGTAACAGCATACTCTGAAAGGAACCTGAATGGTATACAGTCCGGACCGGAGGTCATGTATCAAGAGTTTGACGTTGATTCTGAAGTTCCTACGTGAAGTGGTGCTCAAGAAAGAAGAACAAGAAAATCATCACTTTTAATTTGCATGCTAGTACAACAGTTGGCATAAATAAATAACTGTGTAGTCCCACATACGAAGGTCTATCAGTTAATTACTTTTCTGGAGTTTAGTTGTTGTTGTTGTTGTGGTCTTCACTTCGAAGACTGATTTGATGTAGCGCTCCGCATGCTAGTCTACCCACTGCAAGCCTCTTCATCTCTGCATAACTACTGCAACCTACAGCGATTTGAACCTTCAAGTTGTGGTCCGTCTCTAAATATTTAACTTCCACACATTACTGACAATTCTTTCATGACTGAATATGAGTCCTATCAACCGATCCCTTCTTTTAGCCAAGTTTTCCCATAAATTCCATATCGTCCATGTTTCACTTTCGTACCACTTAAGAAAAGAATTCTTTAACAGTTAAATTTATATTCGACGTCAGTAAATTTCTCTTTTTGAGAAACCCATTTCTTCCTAATGCTAGTTTGCATTTTACATCATTACTGCTTCTACAGTAGTCAGTTATTTTTGCTGTTCAAATAGCAAAACTCATTTACCATTTTTAGTGTCTCATTTTCAAATCTAATTCCCTCAGAATAAACTGATTAAATTTTGAGAATGAGATTTTCGCTCTACAGCGGAGTGTGCGCTGATATGAAACTTCCTGGCAGATTAAAACTGTGTGCCGGACCGAGACTCGAACTCGGGACCTTTGCCTTTCGCGGGCAAATGCTCTACTGTCTGAGCTACCCAAGCACGAGTCATGACCAGTCCTCACAGCTTCAATTCTGCCAGTACCTCACCTCCTACCTTCCAAATTTCGCAGAAGCTCTTCTGCGAACCTTGCAGAACTAGCACTCCTGAAAGAAAGGATATAGCGGAGACATGGCTTAGCCACAGCCTAGGGTGGGGGGGTGGGGTGGGGGGGGGGTGGGGGGGGGGGGTGTTTCCAGAATGAGATTTTCACTCTGCAGCGGAGTGTGCGCTGATATGAAACTTCCTAGCAGACTAAAACTGTGTGCCGGACCGAGACTCGAACTCGGGACCTTTGCCTTTTGCGGGCAAGTGCTCTACCAACTGAGCTACCCAAGCACGACTCACGTTATTTCGAACTCGGGACGTCAGGCTGTGGCTAAGCCATGTCTCCGCAGTATCTTTTCTTCCAGGAGTGCTAGTTCTGCAAGGTTCGCAGAAGAGCTTCTGCGAAATTTGGAAGGTAGGAGGCGAGGTACTGGCAGAATTGAAGCTGTGAGGACCGGTCCTGAGTCGTGCTTGGGTAGCTCAGATAGTAGAGCACTTGCCCGCGAGAGCCAAAGAGCCCGAGTTCGAGTCCCGGTCCGGCGCACAGTTTTAATCTGCCAGGAAGTTCTTGATTAAATTTTACTTTTTTCTTTATTTTTACTTTTGTTGACGTTTTGTAACCTCATTTCAGAGGTCTACACATTCTGTTATTCATGTCTTTCGTCATTTCTGACGTAATTACAATGCCATTAGCAGACTGCTAAGTTTTTATTTCTTCTCCCTGAACGTCAATTCTCTCTCCAAGTTTCTCCTTCGTTTCCTTTACTGCTTGCTGTTGTTCTTGGATCAGAATTTGATTTTTTTATTTACTGTTGGTTTTCCATTGTTACTCTGATTCACGATTCGAGGTGTATAGAGCCCTTGAATTCGAAATGGAACAAACGCAGCAGAGCTGGTCGGTTAGCTTCTTTCCCTCCACGTGTACAGGGTCGGAAATTTCCCTTCAACGGCACCGATCCCTTGTTCGTTTGTTCCTGAAAATACGCTGGCGTGACTGAGGGCTTTCGAACGCGTAATTTCCTCCCTCACGAGTGTTTTAATCCGGCGCTGGGGTTGCTAAACTTGCAGGGAAGGCGGTGAACACGGGGCGTAACATGCTTATCTGGCGGTAGCCGCGTAAACACCCCAAGAGCACGAGCCGGGTGAAAGTTTATTCAGAAACCGCTCGCGCGCTGATAATTACAGGTAGCGCCGAGTTCCGGCAGTCAAACTTGCTTAATTATCGCGCCGCTTGACAATACCTCCACCGCTTTGCTCGGTCACCAACACGTTACGAAAGCTTAGACCCGTCAAGTGCGGCTCCCACGTAAAACCGGTGCTTACTGAAGTTCTGTGTAAGCGATTAATGACGCTGTTGTCTTCTTCACACCGTGGGCTTCTAATGGAACGCCAAAATTGCCGTTACGTCAACTTCTGATCAGTGTGGAAGAAAGATAGTTGGTACCTCAAGGTTTGGCTCGGTGGATCAGTGAGTCGCATTGGACGATAAAGCATCATTCTTACTGGACTTTTTCGCAGCTGCTGAAGAGTCAACATATTACAATAAGTTACCTGCCCAAGTACAAAATGTGCACACAGAATGTCTTACAGACCACGTTCGAATAAGCTGTCCCTGAAAACGCACCTCCCCCGGCTGAATGGTGCAATCGATGTTGAGAAAGGAAGACTTCGTTACTCTTTAGATATTTTTTAGTATTTTAATTCATACAAAAGCATCAGTTTACAAGAAGAAGAGTGATTTAATGATTCTTTTTAATTTTTTAAAAAGTAGTGCTTCCCTCGTTTTTCCTTAAACCATAGGGAGCAGCTGTTTCATGGCCGTAAAATGTATTTAGTTTATCTTTCATAATGGAAGACGGTTGGCTGCAAAGGAAATTATTCAGTACCATATTATATCAATACAATTCGAAGAAAATCAAAAAAGGCCTAAGATTTTGCCTGTCGGTTATCGTTCCATTTCCGTTGTTAAAATGAAAAATTTTGTGTTGCTCTCTGGTTCGGAGTTAATATTAAACTGTAAGTCCGTATACAACTGGCTGGGTAAATACGAACCATGTTACGATGTAGGTGAGAGTGACCATGCCCAATAAATCACTGTCGGCCGATGTGGCCGAGCGGTTCTAGGTGCTTCAGTCTGGAACCGCGCGACCGCTACGGTCGCAGGTTCGAATCCTGCCTGGGGTACGGATGTCTTTAGGTTAGTTAGGTTTAAGAGAGTTGTAAGTTCAAGGGGACGGATGACCTCAGATGTTAAGTCCCATAGTGCTCAGAGCCATGTGAATTTTGAAGCAATAAATCACTGCAGTTTTGAACCCGATTTTCGGGATGTGAGCTGCTTTCTTTTGCTGACTTTACAGTCCAAGTCAAAGAAATATTAAAAATTCTGAAGTGACTATATCTGATGGAGTCCAGATGTGTTGAATCAGCGTTAGGACTCTGTCTTTAACCGTTCTGTTCGGATGAGGAGGACGATCAGACTTAACAGTGACTGGCGGTCAACAGCTCAAAGAAACTATTCCGAGTCATTCAGCTGTAAGCTTTCTGTAGAATTTTGTCTGTTTGTGAAAAAACTGAATACAATGATTCCAAAAAGTTTCTTCTCATGTAACATGTTCTTTAGGTAGCGTATTCTATTGATGAGCAAAACTAACTGTTGGTTGACCCTGCGTTGCGCGTGTGAACAGTGCTGTGAAATAAAACTTTAAAATTCACGAAATACAAATTTTGAAATGAAGAAAATGTATCTAATCAAATGCCGAAAGAAACTAATTGTTTGCTCAATGAAAACTATGTAAAACTCAGTACCGTAGCACATTATGAACTATGCTTGATATGAAGCGCAATGTTAGATCAAGAATACCCACAAAAATAAATTACTATTCTACTCGGAAGAAAATAACTTTTGAAACCGAGCGAGGTGGCGCAACAGTTAACATACTGGACTCGCGTCGGGACGACGGTTCAAACCTACGTCGAGCCACCCTGATTTAGGTTTTCGGTAATTTACCTAAATTGCTTCAGGGGAAATGCCGAGATGGTTCCTTTGAAAGGGCACGGCCGACTTCCTTCCCCATCCTTCCCTAATTCGATGAGACCGATGAGTTCGCTGTTTGGTCTCCTTCAAATGGTTCGAATGGCTCTGAGCTCTATGGGGCTTAACATTTGAGGTCATTAGTCCCCTAGAACTTAGAAATACTTAAACCTAACAATCCTATTGACATCACACACATCATTGCCCGATGCAGGTTTCGAACCTGCGACCGTAGCGGTCGCGCGATTCCAGATTGAAGCGCCTAGAACCGCTCGGCCACAGCGGCCGGCTGGTCTCCTTCCCAAAATCAACCAACCAACCAACTGTTTGAAATTATCAACACTGCTCACTGAAACTTAATGTGCTCGCTAACACGACATCTGACAATCCTGACTACACATTGTTTGCTCAAGAATGAAACTTGAGATCTGCCCTGAAATACTAGTGACTTACCTCTCGTTCAACGCACTGTTTTTTTTTTTTGTCTGGAGTACTGACTTTCTCTAAAGCAAATACAAATCAGTAGATGCAGCAGCAAATGACAATCTACTCTAAATTTATCTGTCAGAAACAATCTGTGACTTCGTGTGGCGTTAGGTGCAATGTACACACGACAGAAGTTTAAAGCTTTACTATGAATCACAGAGACCGGTTTCATTTTAAAGAAAATCGCGATTGAAAAACCAAACTGTGATTATTGAGTAAAAGACAGCACAACCTGAGAAGATTCAATTTCGCAAGTCTCTCATTTCAAAAATTATTGATATACCGGTACCTTTAAAATTCCTCCAAAATGTTCTCCATCAAGGTAAATGATAAGAAAGTATTAAATGAATTTTTATCCCCGTAAAGAAATATTTAAATAGCTTCTCCCAGCTTCACAATAACGGATTTCATTCTTTGAAAAACTTAATTGCTCGCTAGTACGCCTCAAATAAGAATGTCCTAGCGCTACACAACAGCGCAGCCACAGAGTCAATGACCTCATTCGTTACTCATACAGTGCGCTCATTCATCTTTGTTCCAGCACAGTAAAGATGAATTATTTACAGAAGCAGAAAACATAAGAGAACCTTACATACTGGCAGTCACAATCGCTGATGGCACTAACAAATCTCTTCTCTATCCTTTCACCTTTTTGTATTCATCTTAAAACAACAAAATTTTATTTATATTTCAACCTCAAGTTATTCTTATTCCATATAAAATGTTGCAGATACAACAAAACAAAAACTACGAAAAAGGGGTCAAGTTGAAATTGTAATATGCACGAATGTTTTAAAATATCAGGTAACTGATCTTTAAATTCATAATAAATAAATGAAGACGTGTGCAAGCCGCCTGTCCTGCAATCTTTCTCAAACGATTGTAAACATACTACTCAGTACAAAAATCTCATTCTCTTGAAACTCATAGCCCCATTCAACAGCTTCATGATGATTTTCGTTAATGGTCATGATTATTCGGATATTTCAACATTAAGTAGGGTATTGCATGAAATTGGAATAGTTACAATGAAAAATAGGGTTACTATGAGTTTGGTGCATGCTAGATCATACACTGATACGGAAAAAATGTAGCTAACATATTGAATTTTTCTTAAAACTTGAGACGATATCTACATCTGTCTCCGATATCGAGATAATGGATTCAGAGTAGTGCACTCACTTCGATTTGCACTCGAAACGATAGAGTGCAAGCGAAATATTCTTAACATCTCTCATATCTCGTAAGGAGTTCGGGATATCAAAACAAGTTTTTGGCAAATGATAGTGGAGTACATTTCGCCACACGATTAACGTGTCAAACTTTCTTATCCACTGCGATATATGCGTAAATCCTGATTTTTTCAATGAAATAATGTAATTTTTATATACGCCATCGATAGCTGGTGAAATGAGAATTGATGAGGTAAGAACATAAGTTAAAGTATTACAAGTTTAAATTTATACCAAGTATGATGTTTCCATAAGCTATTGACCTGAGTAGTCCCCAATTGTTTGTCTAATAACATACTGTTTCTGTATTCTATGTCAATTGAAATTGCATTAACATGGTAGTAAGATGAAATTGTGTGAACACCAATGCGTTTCGATAGAAGATGATAATTTGAACATGGCACCTAGAGCAATAAAGAAAGAGTTACAAATCAGATGAAAATAAATGGAGACTGTCAGTGTAATACTGTAACTCGTTGTATGTTTAACAGTAAACGTTTAACTTGTCCAAATATTGGACATACTGGCACAACTTTTTAATAGGATGATTGAGAACTCACTGGGTGTAGCTTATAAGTTCTGCTTGTGCGTAAGCTGCAGCTTTTGAACTACACCTCCCCTACAGTGCTGGTTTCTGGCCGCTCACCACTAGCAACACCGCCCCCACCACTATCGTTGTCTCCTACCGTAATATGCGGTCTGTGCAGGTAGGGAACAAGTTATTTTGTGCGTGCTCTTTCTTCACCTTAAGCTACAGATAAGAAAAATTTCGAGTAGGAATTAAAGTCCAAGAGACATGCCGATGACACTGTAGTTCTGTCAGGTACAGCAAAGGACGTGGAAGAGCAGTTGAGCGGAATGGACAGTCTTGAAAGAAGGATACAAGACGAAAATCGACAAAAGCAGAGCCGAGTGGAGGGCCTGAATCAGAGGCTTAGGCGGTTCTGTGACCGTGTAGGCTGCAGATTCCTTGACTTCTGCCATCGGGTGGTGGGTTTCCGGGTTCCGCTTAATAGGTCAGGAGTCCACGACATACGGGAAGCGGTTACACCGGTAGCGGGGGCTGTATGGAAGGAACTCGGTGGTTTTTAGGTTAGAGGCTCTTAGGGAACCGCAGAAAGGGTGTCCGTCTAAAAGGGGAGAGGTAAAACACCGTAAGTTATTTGTAGAACCGAACGGTAATGTAGCTGTAATTTGTCGTAGCCGTGTTGGGAAAGAATCAGAGCTTCAAGCCCTAATAGAAAGCACTGAAGCTCAAATAGTTATAGGTACGGAAAGATGGCTAAAGCCGGAAATAAGTTCAGCCGAAATTTTTCAAACGACCTAACAGTGTTCAGAAAGGATAAATGAAATACATTTGGTGGTGGAGCATTTATTGCTATCAGAAGTAGTTTGCTTGTAGTGAAATTGAAGTAGATAGTTTCTGCGAAATAATATGGGTAGGGGCTATAGTTGACAATCGGAGTAAACTATTAACTGGATCGTTTTATCGACCCCCCGACTCAGAAAATGCAGTTGCTGAACAGCTCAAAGAAAATTTGAGCCTCATTTCAAACAGGTACCCCACTCTTCCTGTTATAGTCAATGGTGACTTCAATCCATCTAAAGGGCGTTCGGAAATTGACGTTACAAACTTCTAGGACTTGTAGAGGGGAGTGAGTACATGATATTTTGAACCGGAACATAGGTCCGGAAATGTACCGTTTCCGTTCCTACGACGCTTTTAATTCAGACGTGTTACGCGTCCATTTTTGCTGAGGGGATGAGAAAAGACTCACTCAGAGCTGCTTGTCCTGGAATGCAGTAGGGCAGACGTGTACTGCGTCAGACTGTCACGTGGTGTCACTTAACGTATGTAAAGTTTAATTTACGAGACTACTGAAGAGACAGAGGAAGATGTGCTGGCACGAGTTCTGGCCGCTGCACTAGAAACCGAAAAGACACCATGTGGGATGGAGAGTGTGCACCAGAACATGCTTCGTAGGTACAATGTCTGTAACAATGTTGGAGGTCGCCACGTCGAACCGCTCTTGCACTGTTCTGTACGTACAGTATGCTGGGTTTCTTTTGTTGTGGAATAACACGCAATGATCAAGTGTTAATGCAAACAAATGTGCTTGAGTGATAAATGGATATTTCGTTATGTTTCCTTTCGAATTGTTACGTAATAACTGCACTGCATCACGCCCTATTCAATTCCTCAAGCACAAGTGGATAGTTAAACATTAGAATTGAAACCGTCTTAGAACGAAAACGATACGTTTCTGGACATGGGTTCCTATTGAAAAATTATGTACTCACTCTCCTCTGCAACACCCTATACAACATAGTAAAATAACATTAGAAATACTTTTTAGCTGTTATATGTTCGTTTCCACAAATGACATGAAAATTACTTTCTCTGCTACACATAAACTAGTTTTATAAACTCACTGTGCTATAAAACAATGCATTACTTGTGATAGATTTGCGTGTGTATGTATGTGTGTGTGTGTTTGTGTGTGTGTATGTGTGTGCATATGGGTTTGGAGCTGTGTTTATGCCACGATGAGAGCTGCTGGAAGGACAGTCAAGCAGATAATGGACGGCCGTTCGTATTGCAAGTAATCCTTAAGAATTCAATCCGCCCTGTTAGCCGAGCGGTCTAACGCACGGCTTTCCGGAGTGGGAAGGAGCGTCTGGACCCCGGCACGAATCCGGCCGGCGGACTTGTGTCGAGGTCTGGTGAGCGGCCAGTCTGTGGATGGTTTGTAGGTGGTTTTCCATCTCCCTCGGCGAATGCGGGCTGGTTCCCCTTATTCCGCCTCAGCTACACTATGTTGTCGATTGCTGCGCAAACAAGTTCTCCA
The DNA here is from genome assembly GCF_023864275.1 of Schistocerca cancellata. NCBI lineage: Eukaryota > Metazoa > Arthropoda > Insecta > Orthoptera > Acrididae > Schistocerca > Schistocerca cancellata. The sequence continues at coordinate 1,031,812,641 of NC_064626.1, read as the reverse complement.
CTTACGCGTACACCACCCTTACTCTACAACGCAAACATAGGGGTTACACTCGTCTGGTGTGACACGTTCCCTAGGTGGGGGGGGGGGGGGGGGGTGTCCACCGGGGGCCGAACCGCACAATAACCCTGGGTTCGGTGTGGGGCGGCGGAGACGTGAAGTAGACTGCGGTAGTCGTCGGGGGGTTTGTTACGACTGCGGCTGCGGCGGGGACGGACCCTCTCCGTCGTTTCTAGGTCCCTGGTTTACATACAATACAATACAATCCTTAAGTATTAGTGTAATGAACCATTTGACATGGACCGGAAGATGAAGGTCTTTCTCAGATTTTTAAGCATTAAAGTCTCCAGATTTAAATGTCCATTTTCATCCTGAATTATGGTTAATGTCGTCTATCCATTAGCTCATCGTCTCGATATTTTCTTACCTCTTGGAATCCAGTAATGAGCTCCCTAGAGCTGTCTGGTTACTTCTTGTGTACTTTAGATTTTAATTGTAAGCATTATCACATCTTCTACTTCAGTGTTCCCTGACATATTTGTTTTCTTTCACATGTCTCCTATTAATTCACTACATACATCTCGATATTGCTCGCTAAGCAGCCCTTAGTTTTTGATTAATTTTCGCATTTATTATTGCCAAAAATCAAATTCCTAATTCGCAGATTTTATGTTTACCTTTCCAAACTAATCAGCAGCCTAGTTTTGAAAACCATGCTTGATTTACCGAAGTTTCTCCGGTTATTTTTGTTTCCATCCATCTAGCTGTTGCCTTCAACTGTCATAAAGGACAATACTCATCAACTGCGTCTACGACTTCGTTCTTGACATTTACCAGTACTAGTTTTTATTTCGATGGGTTGATGACACAGCACTCATCAACTGATTGTACGACTTCATTCTTGACTTATACCAGTATTTACGTAATAAAATGAAACACCTGGAGCAGTCGTTTTTGATGTTATTTTATCGTATTGAAACCAGTTTCGGTGACTCAATACACCATCTTCAGGCCTTAACTGGTGCTGAGGGGGTCAACTCCAATCGTATAGACGATCCCATCAGTGACAAACATCTATGAACTGGCTTCCGTAGAATACTGTAAATGCGATGTTGTTCGGAGACGATGACTGATTATATCGATATGAAAATGCGCCCTATCATAAAGTAGCTTCTGTGAGATTAAGGTTCGTGGAGAACAACGTTCCTGAAATGGACTGGCCTGCCGAGAGTCGTTACCTGAGCCCAAAGGAACACCTTTGGGATGAATTACAATGGCGGCTTCACTCCAGGCGTCAGCGTCAGCATTACTGTTCTCTCTGGTTGCTGCTCTTGGGGTAGGTAGAATGGGCTACCATTCCTCCACAGACATCCATACACCTCATTGAAAGTGTTACCAACAGAGTTCAAGTCTTCGGAAAGAGGACACACCGAGTATTAATGTGCCTTAATTGATTCTGGATACATTTTATCAGATAATATATATGTGTATACACGTACAGGTAAAAAGGAAGGAATTTCTGTCGGTATGTAAATGGAATTGCCGTGTGGCTAGGGCCTCCCGTCCGGTAGACCGTTCGCCTGGTGCAAGTCTTTCGAGTTGACGCCACTTCGGCGACTTGCGTATCGATGGGGATGAAATGATGATGATAAGGACAACAGAACACCCCGTCCCTGAGCGGAGAAAATCTCCGACCCAGCCAGGAATCGAACCCGGGCCGTTAGGTATGACTTCCGTCGCGCTGACCACTCAGCCACCAAGGGAGGACAGTGTGTAAATTGTGAGGGTAGACTTGTAGTTGGAGAACTGTTAGAATGGACACTCTAAGTGTAGCTTTTAAAGGATGAGTCTGGAGGTGTCTGGTTGATGAGAAAATGGTGTCGTGCTCAGTTTTAAATGCAGTTCTCTTGCTACGGCATATGTGTCACCCTTTTTTATTTTCAAGTTCCGTTATTTAAAACATACTGCGCCATTACCCCAAAACGTCTATTATGTACGTTTAATTTTTACATTAAGGAACTGCAGAAACGCACGCGTTGAGAATCATTTTCGAAACTTGAATTTTTGTGTACGGATGAGGTCTTTGTGTGGCAAGGAGTTTCTTCATGACTGTTTCTTGTATTATTCGTTGAGAACAAAACATTTGTAAGGACATACTCGGAAATCTTATATTTGTTCAACTTTGACATCAGTGTTGTTAGTTGGAATAGATCTGTTTGAAAAAAAGGTATTGTTAATTATGTTAAAAATTTGATACTCATTATGTACCTATATCTCAGCATAAAAACAGAGTCAAAAGCAGGCCATGATAATTTTTTAATTTGTACATGTCGTACAGGCAATGGTAATCCTTTGGTTCTTCTCAGTTTTGTATGATGTTAATTAAAGACAGTGAACATTGCCTCTCGAAGTTTCGCACTACTCATCAAGTTTGGTACTTGCCGATAAGTGGCAGCATTTTTGTGTTCCATGAATTACAAAATTGTGCAGTTCATTTTGGAATGACCTGTGTCGTAATTAAGAATAAATCCTGCATGGCTTCTCGAAACTGACAACGTTTGAAGGCGTGTTGAGGAGATGTCAAATCTTTTTCGAAATATCTGAGCATAGGATAGAGCGAAATAATGTTGTTGCTACGTATGGTTTTGTTGAAAATTAAGCCATAATACATTTAATTTCCTACTGTTAACATAATAGTATTGATAATCGCACACATAATTACTTTGATAATAATGAAACATTAGGCACAGAAAAGTTGTACATATAGTTTCCCGCGTCCCTGTAAAATTTGACGGTGTACATTATAAGTGAAGAGAAGTAAATCTAATAATGGAGCGATGGTTGCAGAAAGCTATAACAAATACTTTCAGGCACCCAGTACAATTTGTAGTTGTTGGCTTCTTTCCGTGTTTCTGCACCAAAACCGGAGGATATCAGTAGCTGATCTGAACCAGTAACACAGGATTACAAAGAGGACATTCATTTGTGGGATGTACTCCTGCCCTCTATAGATGTTGGGCAAAGCAGTCATGTCCCGTTGTTAGTCGAAAGTTGGCTACTATTTTCTTCGTCTGTTTATTCCTGAATAGCTCCCAGTATTCTTGTATAGCTTCCCACACTTTTCCTGTTAATTTACTTGTTAAACCCGTTCCGATCCCATAATTGTCTTAAAGTGTGTTAGCTGGAATTGGTTTTTTGTTGACATGTAAATATGTTCCGCCGCGGTGGTCTAGCGGTTCTGGCGCTGCAGTCCGGAACCGCGGGACTGCTACGGTCGCAGGTTCGAATCCTGCCTCGGGCATGGGTGTGTTTGATGTTCTTAGGTTAGTTAGGTTTAAGTAGTTCTAAGTTCTAGGGGACTTATGACCTAAGATGTTGAGTCCCATAGTGCTCAGAGCCATTTGAACCATTTTTTGAAATATGTTCCTTTTTTGGTCAACAGACCAGCAGTCTCATTTCCGTCTATTCCTACATGTGAAAATATCCATTGAAATACTAGTTCTTTATTCGTGTCCATGATATAGTGTAAGGCTTGTCTTATTTGTTGTTGTTTCTGTGGAATGGTTTATTGAGATAGCATGAATGGGTGCTCTGGGGTCAACCAATGTTACTGCTTTTGCAAATAAGCTGATTCTGCATGTAAGATTGTTAACTGTTGTTCGGACTGCATTTATTTCAGTGTCAGGGTCTTCAAATGTTACCCGACATGGAAGTATTGACAAAATAATTTGCAGTGCATTCCGGCTCCAGATTTATCATTAATCTGTGATCCATATGTGTATATTGTAAGCCATTATGGTTCTGCATATTTCTGATGTATCATCTTTATTGCAGTTACCTTTAAACTCATATTTAGAGTTTCCTTCTTAATAATGTTCACCACTGCAACTGGATTTTAATGTCCATATAATGTAAAGGATTGACAAGTTTTTTGGGATTCTCTGTTAAATATCTTTACCCATGCTTCTATTGATGTTGTTTGTGTTTTTATGGAGCTCGGACAGCAGATTTCGATCTAATTTGCTTTCTGTGTGGCTTTCATTTTGGCGAATGTATTTATGGCTTGCATCTTAATTTCTGTTGTGATGAAAGGGTTTGTGATAGCATCACGGATCGACTTCGGTGGTATCGACCACAGTGAGTGAGCGTGCTTATCGTCTGTTATAAAGGACAGTCTTTGCTTCGATATACACTCCTGGAAATTGAAATAAGAACACCGTGAATTCATTGTCCCAGGAAGGGGAAACTTTATTGACACATTCCTGGGGTCAGATACATCACATGATCACACTGACAGAACCACACGCACATAGACACAGGCAACAGAGCATGCACAATGTCGGCACTAGTACAGTGTATATCCACCTTTCGCAGCAATGCAGGCTGCTATTCTCCCATGGAGACGATCGTAGAGATGCTGGATGTAGTCCTGTGGAACGGCTTGCCATGCCATTTCCACCTGGCGCCTCAGTTGGACCAGCGTTCGTGCTGGACGTGCAGACCGCGTGAGACGACGCTTCATCCAGTCCCAAACATGCTCAATGGGGGACAGATCCGGAGATCTTGCTGGCCAGGGTAGTTGACTTACACCTTCTAGAGCACGTTGGGTGGCGCGGGATACATGCGGACGTGCATTGTCCTGTTGGAACAGCAAGTTCCCTTGCCGGTCTAGGAATGGTAGAACGATGGGTTCGATGACGGTTTGGATGTACCGTGCACTATTCAGTGTCCCCTCGACGATCACCAGTGGTGTACGGCCAGTGTAGGAGATCGCTCCCCACACCATGATGCCGGGTGTTGGCCCTGTGTGCCTCGGTCGTATGCAGTCCTGATTGTGGCGCTCACCTGCACGGCGCCAAACACGCATACGACCATCATTGGCACCAAGGCAGAAGCGACTCTCATCGCTGAAGACGACACGTCTCCATTCGTCCCTCCATTCACGCCTGTCGCGACACCACTGGAGGCGGGCTGCACGATGTTGGGGCGTGAGCGGAAGACGGCCTAACGGTGTGCGGGACCGTAGCCCAGCTTTATGGAGACGGTTGCGAATGGTCCTCGCCGATACCCCAGGAGCAACAGTGTCCCTAATTTGCTGGGAAGTGGCGGTGCGGTCTCCTACGGCACTGCGTAGGATCCTACGGTCTTGGCGTGCATCCGTGCGTCGCTGCGGTCCGGTCCCAGGTCGACGGGCACGTGCACCTTCCGCCGACCACTGGCGACAACATCGATGTACTGTGGAGACCTCACGCCCCACGTGTTGAGCAATTCGGCGGTACGTCCACCCGGCCTCCCGCATGCCCACTATACGCCCTCGCTCAAAGTCCGTCAACTGCACATACGGTTCACGTCCACGCTGTCGCGGCATGCTACCAGTGTTAAAGACTGCGATGGAGCTCCGTATGCCACGGCAAACTGGCTGACACTGACGGCGGCGGTGCACAAATGCTGCGCAGCTATCGCCATTCGACGGCCAACACCGCGGTTCCTGGTGTGTCCGCTGTGCCGTGCGTGTGATCATTGCTTGTACAGCCCTCTCGCAGTGTCCGGAGCTAGTATGGTGGGTCTGACACACCGGTGTCAATGTGTTCTTTTTTCCATTTCCAGGAGTGTGCTTGTTTTACACAGTTTGTTAATCTCTCTGCGCAAGTGTATCTTGCGTAAGTGCGAATAACTGTTACACAACGAGTATAGAGAAGAAAAGTTACGTGGAGTGTCTAGTGTAAGTGTGAATAAATGTTATCTGTTGTTAACCAAATAGTTATCTATGAGCAAATTACCCGTCTTACTGAATTTACCATAGGATTTTTTGTGTGTAGTTGAATGGCAACAATGGGTATAATTTTGGCACCTCCAGTTATGATACGAAGTGTTTGATCCTGAATCTTCTCTAAAGCAGTAGTTCTCCAAGTTTTTTGGTGACAGAATTCTTTTGCAACACTAATATTTTACGGAGTCCTAAAATAAGGAAAACCTGGTTTTACGTTCATTCTTTAATTATGATCATTTAATGAATATCATACAAAAATAGGCACATTATACACCAATGACCTCTACAACAATGTACAAAACAACACACGATAATACAATACACAATATAACACGTTCAGTGTTAAAAAAAGCTTTCTAGCTCTTTCTTGCCAAAACATATGATCCAAAAATCTAATATTTAAGGTGATTATTTTGTCTTCTGTTTTCCTTCTAAAGATAGATTTAATTCCTCAGTTTTTCCAAATATACCTGCCAAAAGAGCTAGTATGAACAACAAAGTCACATCACTCAAATGGTACCTTGATATAAAAGAAATGTCAGTCATAAAAGCTTGTAATTCAATTCTAAATTCGAATAATCTGGTTAAGATCCTGCCCAGCGATAAATATCTAACCTTGGTGTGGGACGGTGGTGATTTATGTCTCCTCCTATAATCTTCAGGCAACATTGAAAACAATCGGCACTGAAGAGGGAGTGTTTTTTACTGCTTCGTTCAAAACAGTTTTATGTTTGACATCATCTGCTTTATTGTAAGTGCTTACCTATGAAGGATACAATGGCTGGAATAAAAGTTTAGTGATTTACTTTTTATTTGTTATACCGCTCCTGCTTTTTTACTACTCATTGCCTTGGTCCCATCTATACAAATGTCGATACAAACTTTCCAATGGAGATGTTTTATTTAAAAAAATATTGTTAATCGTATTATAAATTTCTTTTCTGGTAGTGTTAGTTGATAATGACGCACTCACAAGCAAGTATTGTTCGAGTGAATGTTTGTATGGCCACCTACAAGTATCAGCAAGATGGGCAGTCCAACATCAGTCGACTCTTTCATCTGCAAGACGAATTTGTTGTGTTAAAGCTGACCAACTAGTTCTTGTAGGCTGGGAGACGGTTAATTTAACGCGAAACGGTGTTGTTCGAAAGTGGCACTGTAGGAAGGTGCTTTGCAGATTTTACGTCGAGCATACAGTGGTATGGTTTTATTAAATTTTCAGCAACAGTGTGCGCTTTGACCACTAGTGCAGTGCACTTACTGACCAAATGCAATTCCTCCATGGCTTTTCCAATGACAGTTTGAATCACATACATCATAGTTTATTGACTTCTTAACAACTGTTCTTCCTTACACATAAAAAATTCTTCAATGTTGTTTTCTCAGTCACGATGTATATTTGCTACATGCCGACGCATTTCAGAGGGTACCATGGAAATATTCAGACAGGTGAGACGTCAGAATAAAAAAATCCGAGATTGATGTAAGATTCGTTATACTTCCTTTTTTTCACCATTAGTGAGTAGTTAGTTATATTATTGCTTGAAAAAATGGAGCTTTAAGTGGCTACATCTCCATCTTGAGTCTCATAGTCTTGATAGAAAATATCAGAGGTTCCAGGCGAACTACCTTTGAACTTTCGATGCAAGATTATGTTGAAAAACCTTTAAGCCCACGCTCTGTTCTATATTTTAAAATCAAGCGTTTCATTCGTGGAGGTATGTTCTGTTTCTGCAACTAAATGAAAGGCATTTTGTTTTTGCCATATGCGTTTCGCTTCTTTTTTATGAAGCATCTTCAGTAGCCTGTAACATACGATTATTTTTACACTGTATAATACATGAATTATGTAGTAGTTACAAGTATATTACTACGTTACGTTTTCTCGTGTTATTCTCTTGTTTTTTGAGACAGAAACAACTTTTGCAGCACAAGTTTCGTGAGCTTAAATAATCTATTGCTGTTACTTACGGCTTCGAATGTTGCTAGCCAAGGTGTGTGTTCTTGAAGATATGTTTACTCGGTCCTCATGCTGCAGACGGTCGATTTTCGGCGTTTCTTCACCAACATTTATTGCAACACTTCTCTTGGATTTTTCACTGTGTGTTGAACGTATGTTTACAGTGGGTAGTGTTACCAACTGTCGGTGTGTGTTTACCTTTCACACACACACACACACACACACACACACACACACACACACACACACACACACACATATATATATATATATATATATATATATATATATATATATATATGTACAAAAGAATGAATAAATATGAAACCACACATATAGAACACAAACAAAAGACGGAAGATAAACACACAGCGATAGTTGCCATACACACTGTAAACAAACACACTGAAAGATGCAAGTAAGGTTTGTAATAACTATGGATGAAGAAACACCGAAAATCGACCGTCTGGATTACGAGGACGGAATAAACATCTCTCCAACACTGCATTTACCGCACGCGCATCAGAAAGACGCGAATGCCGACTAATGTCTTCTCCACATGTCGGTACTTATACACCCGTAGCGGAGTCACACTGCGTTGCATATATGTTGCAGCAACGCCTTCAAACGGGAACTTATTAGCTTATGTTAATTGATAAATTACGTAAATTAGTATGTTATGAACCCCCAATAGCCCAGCTATATTAAGGGTGCGATTAGCTAATCTCCGGTCTCCAATTACTGATCGTTAGAAGTCGGCAACATACGGAACACTTCGTTTTGATTGTTCTTTGTTTCAGATTGCTGCCACCCTTAGCGTCCCCAAAGTTGTGTCACTGTCGTAATTACCTAGCGAAGTATTTTTGAGTTGTCCGTGTGGGCGGATGATTACTGTTGTGCTTATATTAAAATGCGGTGTTGAATGCAGCACCCCATCACGAAAGATTGATAAATGATTTAAATGCCACTGTTTTCTACTCACTGCATCCTTTTACAACAGCCTTACTTAATTTAATATTCTTTGCTACCAATAAGTACCATTATTGAGGATGACCGTCTCTGTGATGCGCATTCACGAATCCATGTTACTTACGTGTCAAAATTTACACCATAACAGCTAATCGGTATCACTCGCGCTTGACGTTGTCAGTACTGGAAGACGAACAACAAAACATTCCTTCCCCCCCCCCCCCCCTCACATCCTCACCCGTTGTAACCCCACAGTGGCCGCGCTACTTACGTCCCTCCCCCCCCCCCCCCCCTCCGTGCCACAAAAGTAAGTATCCGGCTTTACTTGACTCATGACCGAATTCACCCATGCCAAGTAAAATTAAACACATCATAAAATATTGCTCTCTAGGTATTTTTGGTTGAAGAAAAACTACATTCTGAACAAGCTCGTACTGTTAGCTGACATTTTTGGATCCGGATGTTAGTTGCTAGATGCATATTATTATGAAATACGTTTGAGAACCGTGGCCTTATAAATATTTGAACGGAGTCTCACTCGGCCAGCGGGCTGCAATTTTACGACTGCTGCCGTGTGTGAACTGGAAGATACCTTTGGCGAAGAGGCATCCACATGTCCTGTTTTCTCCTCCAAGCTTCATGTCTGGAACCTGGAAGCGTGGTTCTTCACCTGTAGGACGACAAACGCAATGAAACTCACCGGAAGATACTAAATTAAATTGACTTTCATCGTCCCATAGGACTTTGGGCCAATCTTTTGTCATCCTCTTGCAGTGTTATTAAGGGCAATTCTCGTCTTCCTACTTGATAAGCTAACGAAGATTTCTTGCACGAACGGCAGCCAGCAAGACCTGATCGTGGAATAGAAACTTTACTGCAGAAACGTAAGAGTCTACTTCATAAGTTGGTTCGGATCATTAGTAATTTGTTTTGCGTTCGTCCGAGGGTCTGCTACAGAATGTCTACCAATAATTCTGTCGGCTTTGACGGTAGTTTTCCGTGGTCGGCCTTGTTACGGTGTGTTGCTCATACGATCACCGATTCTACGAATTTTATTCCAGACACCAGGTATCTAGATACTCCAGAATTACGACCAACCTCAGCCTTCAAAGCAATTGTTACTGCCTATTTCGAATCTGTGAGATATTCTTTACGTTTCAGTGGTCACATAATTCCATATTACTGACGTCGGTTTTGTCTGCAAAAGATAATCATTCACCATTAAGAAAAGGAAACTGTAAAAAAGTTACACGAAAACACTTTGACCCGCAGTTGTTATGTTTTCATCTTGTAGTGCAAGTAACTTATTTACCTGTGTTGACTCTGCTGTGCTGTAAAAAGAACACTAAATCCCGTGTACTTTTACTTCCTTGACTCAAGTTTGATTACATGCTGCCGACTTTATCGTACAAAACACTTCATCCAAACGCTTTTTGAGCGCCTGTACAATAATGCACTGAGACTGTATGCTATTAGAAGATAGATTGGCCCACTAATGTTAGAAATACACTCTGGGACAAAAAGTCACAAATTTATATTCACACTGTTATCGACGGATAATGCAAAATTGTAAACTTTGGCGGCTATGGAAGAATGAGTGACGCTGCAGCGCAATTTCACCGCCCAGCTGGATAATATAGCGAACAGGTGACACGTCGATTCCAAGGCACAAAGTCTTTGAGAGTTTCAGTCCATGTACTCACTTGGACAGTAACTATGCTTCCCGCACAGGTCAGTGAACAGTATACTCAGATATTAGCATCTGAGAGATGTAACACCCCAACGACCCCCTTAAAGTCAATTAAGACAGAATATCATAATATGAAATAGGGAAGAGTTATCTTGACAAATCCGACATCTTTGCCGATAAGCTAACACCAAGAAGTTTCGATAATAACAACATTATACATCACTGAGAGTTTTTGTTATGAAAAGAGGAGGAAGAAATCTCAGATTTAATTAATGGACAAATATCCAAGTGATAATTGCAATTAATATCTTGAAAGCTAAGTCCTAGGTGATGTTGTTCAGAGATAACTTTTATGTGGAAGAGAGTTGTAAGCGCAACGAAGAAATTCAATGCGCCTACAATACTCTTTCACAGAAGCAGTCGCTTGGTGGCTCTCGTCCTGTAAAGACGTGCGAGAACAATTCTTGTCTTAGTTATTGGGAGTACGGAACGCGACGAGATTGCTTTGCGTTCAAAGTGTTTCTTGCGTGACGTGATTCACGAACATCGGAAACCGATTTTCTAAGCAGAGATAGGAACTGATAGTCGCGTTTAACTGTGCACAACGGGTTAAGTGAACTTTAATGACGAAACTGGTGAATATTGGACTTGACTTTGAAATAGTTGGAACTAAAAGAAGAGTCGATAGTATTTCAAAGGACTACACTCAATTAGTCTCGAGTAGGACACAATTACACGACTTCACGAAGATAATACAATTACGCTGAAGAGTCAAGTTGGCGTAATTGTCAAGAAACTTAATTTTAATAGAACTGACTTTACCAACCAACTGCTTGTGCGTGTGGTGCGAAAGTTATAAAGTATTTAGTGGCCAAGGAACAATAAACTGTTCGTTCCAAGTGAAATATCAAGCGTGGACTACATTATTAAGTGATTTAATCAATGATAGTTAATCAACGACTGTTCAGCAGGGACAATTTAATCTGAATATCAAAATGCCTACTTCATTAATTGAAAAGAGAACTTTTGAACATTTTTTTTTAACATTACGGCGTAGGTTCACTCAGACGTGATCAAAGAGTATCTGTGGATCTCGCTTCATACAGATTCAACAACTCCGTAGCAACAAGCCAACAACGTACGAGAAGACTGATAATTACAATGTTTCCTCGCAATTGGTGGTGTGTATGAAGCGGATGAGATAAGATTTAACAACTACTGCATATTCGGGCAACGAATCATTAAATCTTAAATCAGAAGAAGCATACATCGTACGAGTTCGCATTTCTGTCTGCCGTTCACCAACGGGGACCTACGTCATCGCGCATCGTGTCTCAACTCCACTACGAGAGCTGTGGCAGTAGCAGCTCTACGGCGTCGACAATATGAGCACGCGGTTGGAGTGCGGGGACGCCACACAGAGAGGACATGTAGTTGGCCTCAAAGAATCGGTGGATCGCTCCACATTTGAATAGGAGCAATGCCACTATTCGACGGTGTTGACAGAAATGTGTGAACCATGGCAGAACACAGCGTCAAGAGGGAAGCGATCGACCTAGAGACACGACAGAAGGTGACGACCGATCAGTCATCAATGATGCATTCACAGCTCCAGATTCGTCATTATCATCGATCCGACGTGTAACTGGGGCCTTAGTGACCCCAAGGACCATTAACAGCCGGTTCACTGAAAGGGAGCTGACCGCACAGCGCTCCTTGGGCCGTCTACCGTTGAACTCTGTACAACAGTAAGCCAGTTTGCAGCGGTGTCGAGCACATTTGGTCTGAAATCTCATTGATTGGAGTAGGGTTATCTTCAGTGATGAGTTCCGCTTCCAACTGAGTTCCGATGATCTTCTAAGATTTATTTGAAGACGCCCCGTACAGCGATGGGATCACAACCAGATTGTCGCCCTCTATATGGACCGACAACGAGAAGTGGTGGTCTGGAGTGCCATTTCATTTCATTGCGGGACCCGTTTGGTTGTCATCCGCGGCGTCCTTGCAGGACAGCGGTTCGTCGACGATATTCTATGCCCTGTTTTGTTGCCCTTCATTGAAAGCCATCCTGGGCTTACATTTCAGCAAGTGAATGACCGTCCACGCACGGCGAGAATTTCTACTACTTGCCTTCGTGCTTGTCAAACCCTTCTTTGGCCAACAAGGTCTCCAGCTTTTCCCAGTTGAGAACGTTTGGAGCATTGTGGTCAGTGCCCTTTAACCATATCGGGATCTTGACGGCCTAAGGTGTCAATTGGAAAGTATGTGGCACGATATGCCTAAGGAGGGCATCCAACAATTCTACCAATCAATTGTGAATAACTGCTTGCGTAAGGGTCAGAGGTGGACCAACGCGTTATTGACTTGCTCAGTTTGTGAATACATTATGTGATCAAAAGTATCCGGACACCTGGCTGAAAATGACTTAAAAGTTCGAGGCACCCTCCATCGGTAATGCTGGAATTCAATATGGTGTTGCTCCACCCTTAGCCTTGATGACAGCTTCCATGCTCGCAGGCATACGTTCAATCAGGTGCTGGAAGGTTTCTTGGTGAATGGCAGCCCATTCTTCACGGACTGCTGAACTGAGGAGAGGCATCTATGTCGGTCGGTGAGGCCTGGATCGAAGTAGGCTTTCCAAAACATCCCAAAAGTGTTCTGCAGGATTCAGGACAGGACTCTGTGCAGGCCAGTCCATTACAGGGATGCCATTGTCACGTAACCACTCCGACACAGGCCGTGCGTTATGAACAGGCGCTCGATCGTGTTGAAAGATGCAGTCGCCATCCCCGAATTGCTCTTCAACAGTGGAAAGCAAGAAGGTGCTTAAAACATCAATGTAGGCCTGTGCTGTGATAGTGCCACGCAAAAGAACAAGAGGTGCAAAACCCCTACACGAAAAACACGACCACAACATAACACCACCGCCTCCGAATTTTACTGTTGGCACTACACACTCTGGCATATGACGTTCACCAGGCATTCGCCTTACCCACACCCTGCCATCGGATCGCCACATGGTGTACCATGATTCTTCACTCCACACAACGTTTTTACACTGTTCGATAGTCTGATATTTACGCTCCTTACACCAAACAAGGCGACGTTTACCGGCGTGATGTGTGGCTTATCAGAAGCCGCTCTACCATGAAATCCAAGTTTTCTCACCTACCGCCTAACTGTCATAGTACTTGCAGTGGATCCTGATGCAGTTTGGGATTCCTGTGTGATGGTCTGGATAGATGTCTGCCAATTACACATTACAACCCTCTTCAACTGTCGGCGGTCTCTGTCAGCCAACAGACGAGGTCGGCTTGTACGCTTTTGTGCTGCACGTGTCTCTTCACGTTTCCACTCCACTATCACATCGGAAACAGTGGACGTAGGGATGTTTATGAGTGTGTAAACCGCGCGTACAGACGTATGACACAAGTGACACTCAAGCACCTGACCACGTTCGAAGTCCGTGATTTCCGCGGAGGGCCCCATTCTGCTTTATCACGATGTATAATGTCTACTGACGTCTCTGATATGGAGTACCTGGCAGTAGGTGGGAGCACAATGCATCTAGTATGAAAAACGTATGTTTTCGGGGTGTTCAAATACTTTTGATTACTTAATATATCTTCCTCTTGAATAATTCATCCATTTTTTTCTGAAATTGTAATCATATGTTTGTGTGTACATGTACATTACATTTACCGAATTCCGTCCCGTTCGGATATTTGCTTCGTGTCGTGTCTTTTTTTTTTCTTGCCTTGGAGTGTATTATAATAGCCTGTCAGTAAAAAAAAATATTTTGTTTGTTAACAAATGTGCATTAAGGGCACTTTTTCATTTTTTAATGCAACCGCTTACTTTTTAGCATATCACTACTACAGTGTTGTCATTCGACTCAGTATTCATATACGTGAGGACGGAGAAATAAGCTATCAACTTATGTAATTAAAGGCTCACTGATCTCCATCTGCTGATTCTGATATGGAACGTAAGCTACCAGAAGGATGAAAAAATGAACGTCCAAAAATGAGAGCTATATTCAAAAATCTGTGATTACGGACTTGCGTACACCAGTAGATCATTAGTGCGAGAATTTTTTATGTTAGAAAGATCAGAGTTGTATGTTCTGTCATTAATTTGTTAATTTCACATCAAGGTTATTGCAATTTACTATTTATGTTGCAGCAACAGTTAAAGAGTGTCATATAATGATAATTTAGCTCGTAGGAAACTAATATGAACATGACTTTTGAAAAATTATTTTGAGGGTAGTGAGTTGCTCCACCTACATCCCCTGTGCCGTTTTTTCTACCCTTCCTGCCTCGATTTGCTTACGTCGATATGAACTTTGAAGGACGATGAAACTTAATTATAACAAACACTCCGCCCTTTGACTGTATTGTTGTTTATTTAATTACGACAGCTTTCAGCCTTTGATGCCATTTTCAAGTAACTGCATTTATGTCATTAACATATATTGCAGAACATCAAGCTCAAAACTGGCCATAAATTAAGAAATGTATTCGCTCCTGGCGAAATGCCAGATGTATAATCATCACCTTGTAAAATGATCAGTCAAAAATAGTGGGAGCACGTCATATTTAATAAAAACAAGTTTAATTTGGTATATAAAAGATGAACACATGTCCTTGAGTCCAATCATAGTAAAAGAGCAATAAGTTTATGTGTTGTTATTGCAGAGAGGGAAGTATTTGATTGACAACTCGGCAAAAGTGTTCGAAAAACCATTCGAACCGAATAGTATTGCAATATCGTCTATTATTTCATGCAGGCAGCTAAAACAGAGCTGAAAACAACAATTAATGTTGATCAAATACGTTTAAAGTGCCACTGGATGCCATACAGAATTACTTCTCACAGTCGTGTGCCATGACGCGTCATTACACAGGCAAGCGGCACAATTTGTTTTAGCAGCTTAATAACTTGCATCATTAACCTTTATTTATCCCATTTTAAACTGTGGGATTTTATTTGAGTGTCTTACTGCGTAGTGTGATTGAGAGAGAGCGTATGTTGCGGGCGTGCCAGTTAATCGTACCTCTGACAGATAGGAAGTGATACCGACATTTTGCCAGAAAATATTTTTTTGGTTGGGAAAATGGGATTTGTGACAGTCGCTAATATATTGTTCTGTGCGATTAATTTTTTTCCAGAAGAACAGGCTAGTTGAAATAGGCTTCACTTCATTTGTCATACCCAACTAGAAAGCAAGTACATTCGGAGGCGGGAACAAAACAACAACGTTTTAGACAGTAAAAAGTGTGCATGCGTCTTTTCTGGCTGTTCATTCTGAGGCTGCGTCCATTGACGTTCATGTCATGTGTAAAACTGCATGGCATTCGATTAACTTTGAAGAAGCAGTACTGCATTCATGACCTTTGACGGAAGTGCGTTTATGTTTCTGACCATAATTAGAAAAAATTTCTTACAGTATTTTCCTATCTTTATGGGTGTTGTGTGTTTACTGTTTCTTATCTTTTCAGCGGAGTCCAAAAGTCGCCTTGGTAGTCTCTCTATGGTTTTTCATTTGGTATGTATTTTCCCCATTTTCATTGTTCATGGTTTCTATTCAGGAGCGCAGCTATTGTCATTTCTGCTCTCTTTCGACTTGTTTCTAAGCTTGAGGACACAACTTCTCTTGCCATTGACTTTTATGTCCACTCATATGTTAGAGTTTTACCAACTATGTAAGTCTAGGGATACGATGTAGTTCGATGTTTTGTGCTTGTATTAACCTGTTAATTTTTTTTATCTGAGGAAAGATTTAAATATTTGTTTCTAGCTCAGTGACTTCAAAGTTTACATAAATGTCAACTTCCCTGGACTTTCGATACCACTCAGCTAAATCCGTTCCCCCAGCGATACTAATACCATAAAAAATTGGAAGAACATTTACTTGTAGGGCTCCCCATAAGCAACAGATTATTGTGTCAGTGTGTCACAGATTGTGTTGAATGACTGACACACTCGTACCCACAATATGAATTCAGGGTGGGTCGTAGGGGAATTAGGGAAATTTGGGGGAGGGAGGAAGAGAGAGAGAGAGAGAGAGGGAGAGAGAGAGAGAGATGGTTCAAATGGCTCTGAGCACTATGGGACTCAACATCTGAGGTCATCAGTCCCCAGATCTTAGAAGTACTTAAACCTAACTAACCTAAGGAAGTCACACACATCCATAACCCGAGGCACGATTCGAACCTGCGACCGTAGCAGTCGCGCGGTTCCGGACTGAGGTGCCTAGAACCGCTCGGCCACCACGGCCGTCAGAGAGAGAGAGAGAGAGAGAGAGAGAGAGAGGGAAAGAACATTTTACGAACCAGTATGTTTATTATTATCTTTTGTGGTATGCGGGTGAGTGGGGAGGTAAATAATAACGTAATGCATAAATACATTTACTGTCATTAATCGTCGAGCTACTTTATAAATTTTGGTACACACAGTAGGAATTGGCTGCGTAAAATAGAGAGCTACTATAAATGATTAAAACGTTTTCAGAGGTCTATATTTTCCGAAGTATTACATGTACAAATGTGATTGATGCATGAATAGAACCATGTTTGCATTGTGCTCACAAGTTGTTGTTACGAGTGCACTGTCTTGACAAAATGGCAACAAAACAAGAAAAGAGCTTTCGTGTGTCGGAATAAGCAAGATGTTTATCTGCTACCTTCCATTTGCCTGGAAAGATTAATCGCCACATTGTGAGAATGTGTGACATCGAAAATCCTCAAGGAATTGTGGCTCGTTTCCTGTGCAATGTCACACTCAAAGCTATATGGGCTGTTCTTCTTTTGTGAGAAGACTGTGACAGGTACCACATGCTTCGGTTTGTTGCAATTGTGATTGTTTTCACTGATTGCTGATTGCTGATTTAGAGACTTTCATCTTCCAACAAGACGGCGCAAACCCTTCATTGGAGCATCAATGTTCGTCGCTTCCTAAACGACGTACTTCCGCATTGCTGAGGTCGTGTAGAGATGAAGATGATGTGGCTTTGTTCCCTTGGCCTCCCATTGCTTTTCGTAACACCTTGTAACTTTTCTTGTGCGAGGGAGGGGGGAGGGCGAGGAGGCTTCATAAGGGACGGTGTTGATGAACCCCACTGCGAAGAACACGAGAACCGCGCAGGGAACAGATCAATGCTGCTGTGATGAACATAGACAGGACGTTGCTACACACGGTACGGAACGAATTTGACTACCACATGGAGGGCGCCATGGAAAATGCTAACTGGATGAGTTTACGATTCTCTTCATGCATCAGTCACATATATACATGCAATACTTTGGAAAATATAGAGTTTTGAAAACGAATGATTCATTTATAATAGCGCCATACAGTATTTTAATTTGATGGGAAACCGTAGAACATAATAGTTAACTTCCACATCTTTCTTGACAATCGTAACTACTCGTAAAAAAAAAATACGTAGCTGCTATCATACTTAACGAAGAAGAAACTAATCGCATGTTTGACAAACTGGTCACTCTCAGCACTTACTGGCCTCAATAGATTTCCAGCTGGTGATTTCCTGTGAATCTGACTCTATAAAAGGGCCAACAGCATTTTATGACGTTCATGAAAGCCACCCACACTATATAACAAAATAATCTAACTGGCCGATTCCGGATCTTCGTTCAGCTATTAACGAACCATTTCCGTGGCAAAATTAACTTAATGTCATATCCAATGCTGAAAGGCATATAAAACGACGTATTCGTACTCGCAGGCAAACAATAGGAAAAAATCAACAGTTTCAAAATACATTAATAAAATCAATATAATAATATCCACAGCAGCAAGCTTTGATTTAAGAATATCCGCGGGTTCTCGGGACTCGAAGATATTAGGAAAGTAAGGCAGATGTTTATAAATGTTAATATTACGTTAGAAATGAAAACAAAAAAAAATTAAAAAGGGAACAGTGAAGACAGGAATAAATAATCACATTTATCTAACACATATGTTTATTTACTCTTCATTCACAACAGTTACGGTAATACAGAGTTTTACAGCATAAGTCCAAGCCTAGACAACTTTAGACAAGTAAGGCTAGGAAGCAGTTTGTGTTGAGTTCTTGAGTGAACGGAAACATTCCACAAAATTTAAGAGCTATTACATTCAACATTTTCTCTAAAGACACTTAGTTATTCCTCATTTACGCCCACTTCAGGTGCTGGCAGGAGACTAGAAGTTGGAGAAAATCCAAAGTAAAACTTAGAAACAGCTACGATCCCACGTTAAGTAGGTTTCCCGGAGATCTCACTTCAATCGATCGTTTCTCTTCCTTGTTGCCGCTGGCAGCTCCTGGTTTAAACTTTTCGATTTGCTCACATAATTGCGTCATTGTGGGCTGATCGACAGGCAGCTTAAAAGGAAATCCCAGTTGAGCTGAACGTTTTCTCTCAGATGAAGAGGACTCTCCGAATTTGATACTTTTGCACATCTCCGTTATGCCCGACATGTCTCCAGTGAAGATAGAGCTCAATGCTTCAAAACTGATTGGGCTACCTCCACCTGAAGATGAAGATCTCACTTCGATTGATCGTTTCTCTTCCTTGTTGCCGCTGGCAGCTCCTGGTTTAAACTTTTCGATTTGCTCACATAATTGCGTCATTGTGGGCTGATCGACAGGCAGCTTAAAAGGAAATCCTAGTTGAGCTGAACGTTTTCTCTCAGATGAAGAGGACTCTCCGAATTTGATACTTTTGCACATCTCCGTTATGCCCGACATGTCTCCAGTGAAGATAGAGCTCAACGCTTCAAAACTGATTGGGCTACCTCCACCTGAAGATGAAGATCTCACTTCGATTGATCGTTTCTCTTCCTTGTTGCCGCTGGCAGCTCCTGGTTTAAACTTACCGATTTGCTCACATAACTGCGTCATTGTGGGCTGATCGACAGGCAGCTTAAAAGGAAATCCCAGTTGAGCTGAACGTTTTCTCTCAGATGAAGAGGACTCTCCGAATTTGATACTTTTGCACATCTCCGTTATGCCCGACATGTCTCCAGTGAAGATAGAGCTCAACGCTTCAAAACTGATTGGGCTACCTCCACCTGAAGATGAAGATCTCACTTCGATTGATCGTTTCTCTTCCTTGTTGCCGCTGGCAGCTCCTGGTTTAAACTTTTCGATTTGCTCACATAATTGCGTCATTGTGGGCTGATCGACAGGCAGCTTAAAAGGAAATCCCAGTTGAGCTGAACGTTTTCTCTCAGATGAAGAGGACTCTCCGAATTTGATACTTTTGCACATCTCCGTTATGCCCGACATGTCTCCAGTGAAGATAGAGCTCAATGCTTCAAAACTGATTGGGCTACCTCCACCTGAAGATGAAGATCTCACTTCGATTGATCGTTTCTCTTCCTTGTTGCCGCTGGCAGCTCCTGGTTTAAACTTTTCGATTTGCTCACATAATTGCGTCATTGTGGGCTGATCGACAGGCAGCTTAAAAGGAAATCCTAGTTGAGCTGAACGTTTTCTCTCAGATGAAGAGGACTCTCCGAATTTGATACTTTTGCACATCTCCGTTATGCCCGACATGTCTCCAGTGAAGATAGAGCTCAACGCTTCAAAACTGATTGGGCTACCTCCACCTGAAGATGAAGATCTCACTTCGATTGATCGTTTCTCTTCCTTGTTGCCGCTGGCAGCTCCTGGTTTAAACTTACCGATTTGCTCACATAACTGCGTCATTGTGGGCTGATCGACAGGCAGCTTAAAAGGAAATCCCAGTTGAGCTGAACGTTTTCTCTCAGATGAAGAGGACTCTCCGAATTTGATACTTTTGCACATCTCCGTTATGCCCGACATGTCTCCAGTGAAGATAGAGCTCAACGCTTCAAAACTGATTGGGCTACCTCCACCTGAAGATGAAGATCTCACTTCGATTGATCGTTTCTCTTCCTTGTTGCCGCTGGCAGCTCCTGGTTTAAACTTACCGATTTGCTCACATAACTGCGTCATTGTAGGCTGATCGACAGGCAGCTTAAAAGGAAATCCTAGTTGAGCTGAACGTTTTCTCTCAGATGAAGAGGACTCTCCGAATTTGATACTTTTGCACATCTCCGTTATGCCCGACATGTCTCCAGTGAAGATAGAGCTCAACGCTTCAAAACTGATTGGGCTACCTCCACCTGAAGATGAAGATCTCACTTCGATTGATCGTTTCTCTTCCTTGTTGCCGCTGGCAGCTCCTGGTTTAAACTTTTCGATTTGCTCACATAATTGCGTCATTGTGGGCTGATCGACAGGCAGCTTAAAAGGAAATCCCAGTTGAGCTGATCGTTTTCTCTCAGATGAAGAGGACTCTCCGAATTTGATACTTTTGCACATCTCCGTTATGCCCGACATGTCTCCAGTGAAGATAGAGCTCAACGCTTCAAAACTGATTGGGCTACCTCCACCTGAAGATGAAGATCTCACTTCGATTGATCGTTTCTCTTCCTTGTTGCCGCTGGCAGCTCCTGGTTTAAACTTACCGATTTGCTCACATAACTGCGTCATTGTGGGCTGATCGACAGGCAGCTTAAAAGGAAATCCTAGTTGAGCTGAACGTTTTCTCTCAGATGAAGAGGACTCTCCGAATTTGATACTTTTGCACATCTCCGTTATGCCCGACATGTCTCCAGTGAAGATAGAGCTCCATGCTTCAAAATTGAATGGGTTTTCTGCTCGCTCTGCAACTGTGTGTTCTAATTGTTCCTCTTGGTTAGGTGAAAGTGATAGTAATGTTGATGGTAGAGCCATGCACTGGCTGCATTGCAGTGCCTCCAACAGCAATAGTGTCAGTACAATGATCTTCATTTCCGTTGAGATCTGAAAAAATTGAAAAATTAGTTGTATTTATAGTCTTTGTAGTTGGTTGTTTTATATTTTGTGTTTTTGAAATATTTTGCTGCAAAAAGCCCATGCTTTTTATATGAAAATTCAACTTGTAACCAAGTTAAAATCTGTAATTCTGAAAGGAAGAAGGAAAGCTAAGTTTCATTTTACCACCCGACGACCATCTAGCACTATAGACCTCTTTAATTACTCAGTTGAAGGAATATAATGTCGATCAATAGCGAACAACCTGAGGGGGAAGTATTTTTATCCAGCTCGGATTTCTTCTGAAATGTGTGTTTTTTTAAAAAAAAAAAAGCACCGTACCACTGAGTGCATCACGCTTCTGTAGGGGACAATTCGCATTTTTTGACATTTCAATCTCACGTTTACTTGTTAACTGCTCTCCATCTTGTGGTATATGGCGGAGAGTACTTTGTCTACTAACACTGAGGTCTGCCTGTGAGAGGTCAATAGCGGTTAGGTAGTGTTTCACAAGTACGAAAAGAGATTGCAGCATACACATCTATTATATCATTGTAACGTTTATTGGTAACTATGTCTGATTGCAACTTCGCACTACACGCTGAAATGAACATTTGGATGTATTCCCTACTGAATCTGATTTGTATTAGTTGAAAGAACAGTTGTTGCAAAACGGCTATTTGATAAGTGGTATTTCATTCTACATCATAACATGCTATTTTAATTTAATTTTCGTTCATAGAAATGGAGAAGTTGTGGATGCGTCAGGGTTTGTCCTGTCAGAAAGAAGAAATAAATACGTCGAGGTGTGCCGGCGAATCGAAGTAGAGAGAAATGAAATTAATGGCACCACTTGAATAAAAGAAGAGAGCGGTTGAGAACACACCCTGGGGCCTCTAGGAATTGTCATTTTACTAATGGAGAGAAACGTGGGGGAGAAATTGTGAACGAGTCCACCACTTGACTACGGTAAGCAGATTCAAATGGATGTAGGTCGCGCTAGTAGACAAGAGGCTTTCACAGAATACACTAGTGGAGAGAGCTGCGTTAAACCAGTCCTGGAAGTAAAGACCACAACAACAACAGACTATCAGTTAGTACTGATCATGCCATTTCATGTGAATTTTGCACTTCATTCGTGTTTCTATGAGCTGTAAGTAATGCCTCAAAATAGTGTAAAGAAGGAAGGAAGCCTAAGATGTAAGACGAAGTCATTAGACAGGGAGCAGAAGTTCAGATTGAGGAAGCTCGAGAAAGGAAATCGGCCTAGACATTCCGGCAGTCACTTTAAACAATTTAAGTAAATCAAGATAAAATTAAATGTGGAAGGCTCGATCGTCATCCTCCAAAATAAGAATCCAGTGTCTTACCACTACGCCACTTCACTCGGTCAAAACCTGTAAAGACCAATAGCGTCCGGATACCATGAAAGAAGCTGTTTAGGAAATGTTAACCTGCGATGGGTGGATATACCTAAATAAAGCTTTGAAAATACGTTGATTGACTGTTCCGCCGATTCTTGGTAGAATATTTTATACACTCCTGGAAATGGAAAAAAGAACACATTGACACCGGTGTGTCAGACCCACCATACTTGCTCCGGACACTGCGAGAGGGCTGTACAAGCAATGATCACACGCACGGCACAGCGGACACACCAGGAACCGCGGTGTTGGCCGTCGAATGGCGCTAGCTGCGCAGCATTTGTGCACCGCCGCCGTCAGTGTCAGCCAGTTTGCCGTGGCATACGGAGCTCCATCGCAGTCTTTAACACTGGTAGCATGCCGCGACAGCGTGGACGTGAACCGTATGTGCAGTTGACGGACTTTGAGCGAGGGCGTATAGTGGGCATGCGGGAGGCCGGGTGGACGTACCGCCGAATTGCTCAACACGTGGGGCGTGAGGTCTCCACAGTACATCGATGTTGTCGCCAGTGGTCGGCGGAAGGTGCACGTGCCCGTCGACCTGGGACCGGACCGCAGCGACGCACGGATGCACGCCAAGACCGTAGGATCCTACGCAGTGCCGTAGGGGACCGCACCGCCACTTCCCAGCAAATTAGGGACACTGTTGCTCCTGGGGTATCGGCGAGGACCATTCGCAACCGTCTCCATGAAGCTGGGCTACGGTCCCGCACACCGTTAGGCCGTCTTCCGCTCACGCCCCAACATCGTGCAGCCCGCCTCCAGTGGTGTCGCGACAGGCGTGAATGGAGGGACGAATGGAGACGTGTCGTCTTCAGCGATGAGAGTCGCTTCTGCCTTGGTGCCAATGATGGTCATATGCGTGTTTGGCGCCGTGCAGGTGAGCGCCACAATCAGGACTGCATACGACCGAGGCACACAGGGCCAACACCCGGCATCATGGTGTGGGGAGCGATCTCCTACACTGGCCGTACACCACTGGTGATCGTCGAGGGGACACTGAATAGTGCACGGTACATCCAAACCGTCATCGAACCCATCGTTCTACCATTCCTAGACCGGCAAGGGAACTTGCTGTTCCAACAGGACAATGCACGTCCGCATGTATCCCGTGCCACCCAACGTGCTCTAGAAGGTATAAGTCAACTACCCTGGCCAGCAAGATCTCCGGATCTGTCCCCCATTGAGCATGTTTGGGACTGGATGAAGCGTCGTCTCACGCGGTCTGCACGTCCAGCACGAACGCTGGTCCAACTGAGGCGCCAGGTGGAAATGGCATGGCAAGCCGTTCCACAGGACTACATCCAGCATCTCTACGATCGTCTCCATGGGAGAATAGCAGCCTGCATTGCTGCGAAAGGTGGATATACACTGTACTAGTGCCGACATTGTGCATGCTCTGTTGCCTGTGTCTATGTGCCTGTGGTTCTGTCAGTGTGATCATGTGATGTATCTGACCCCAGGAATGTGTCAATACAGTTTCCCCTTCCTGGGACAATGAATTCACGGTGTTCTTATTTCAATTTCCAGGAGTGTACATTATGAATGATACACACACAAGACTGGTGTAATATTCTGCAACATATATTATTTGTTACAAGAACCTTTTCCGGCTGTTGCGCGATCATCAGGTACAAAGGTAAGAATGTGGCGGAATAAAATTTTGTTGGATAAAAGATGTTAAACTAGAGCATCTACAAAGTATCTCCATTTCCAAAGATAAAAATGTTAATTTTAGAATTAGGAATAAAACAAGAGGTATTATTTCAGTGTAAATTCTATGTAAGATTATTTTACTAAGTTATAGATAAATTACAACAGTTGTACGTATAAGAAAATAACGGAATAATAAACTTTTGTACATATTCCAAAGATGTGGTTGAACAATACAATCTTTTCTTTAGTAGATCCTAAATTACAAACAGATAAGATATAATAGTGATATTAAGCACGTGAGTAAAGCAGCTGTGATTATACAAAAAAAAAAAACCGAGAAATTATAGTAGCTGAAATAATAGAAAATGGAGCATCTGAGTCAGAGGGTAGTTTACTACATGGTTTATAGGATTGTGACTAGTATCTGCAGTTAGAAGTGGTGAGTAAGGGAACTGTATCTGGTCATTCAGTACTAAGCTCGGGTTGACGGAAATGTGTTTATTAATTTCCATTTTTTTTCAAGATAGTTCATCTTGCTTCCTTTATGGATGTGATATAATACTTCATGATCTACCTTGTAACTTTGACAGCAGATGCACTGGTTTAAAATCTTTGCCCCAACAAAATTTCACTGCACTACATACTTATCTTTATTCCTGATGATGGCCTAACAGCCGAAAATCGGTTCGTGTAACAAGTAATAAATACTGTGGAATATTACACAAGTATTGTGTGTGTTTCATTCATAACACTGAAAATACTTTAATTGATAGATTTTCTGCTACAAGGCAGGGGTAAGGAATTAAATTTAAATGAATGGTCCTAACGAGTTACACGACGACAGACTATTTCTCATGAAAAAAAGCTACAACGCAAATTTTTAGAAGTAATTGAGAAGATAAAGAAGGGAATAGGTTTGTTACATTATACAGATGTCGCAGATGCACCGTATCCTAACTCGGAGTTCATAAAGGGTTTGACGGTGGACTTCCCTTAGACCAACGTGCATAGTTGTCTTGACAGCTTCGTACGCAACGTGTTGACGCTAGAATCTGCAGCACAGTTGCATCTTACTGCACCGAGCGAGGTGGCACAGTGGTTAGCACACTGAACTCGCACTCGGGAGGACGACGGTTCAACCCCTCGTCAGGCCATCCTGATTTTAGTTTCCCCTGATTTCCCTAAACCGCTCCGGCCAAACGCCGGGATGGTTCCAGTGAAAGGGCACGACCGACTTCCTTTCCATCCTTCCCTAATCCGATGAGACCGATGACCTCGCTATTTGGTCTCCTCCCCCAAACAGCCCAAGCCAACCCATCGTACTGCTAGGAATGGCGAGTTTTTATTACTGCTAGCAGTGTCCAGATACCTGGGTACCTGGATAACTGTTTATGTTACGTTGTGTTTACATGAAGCTAACTACCTTGCCCCAGTGGTAGTACCGGTTCCCTTCAGATCACCGAAGTTAAGCGCTGTCGGGCTTGGCTAGCAGTTGGATGGGTCACCGTCCGGATCGACCGAGTGCTGTTGGCAAGCGTGATGCACCCAGCCTTTGTGAGACCAATTGAGGAGCTACTTGACTGAGGAGTAGCGGCAGCGGTCACGGAAACTGACAACGGCCGGAAGAGCTGTGTGCTGACCACCGCATCTGCATCCGGTGACGCCTAAGGGTTGAGGATGACACGGCGACCGGTCGGTACCGTTGGGCCTTCAAGGCCTGTTTCGGATGGTGTTTTTGTGTTTACATGAAAGTTTCTGATGATGTCGACAGGATCATGATGGCTTATTACACTCTAACCGAGAGACACACATCTCGTTTATGGAGAGGCATAATACAATAGTCGAGCGGCAAGGTGTGTGTTCGTGGAATTATTTCCAGAGAGAAATTTATGAAATCACATCACACTGCAAAAACTCGATGGCGGTTCCCGTGATACGTGATCCTTAGACCAGATCCATAGGGAACTGGTAAGACCTGGCACTGTGCGAACTATTCAGATGGAGGAACCTGTGTCACAGCGAACTGAGGATAAACCCAACACCACCACACGATTCATAGCCAAGGAAATAAATACTTACAACGTCAGTGCGTGCAACGTCCTGCACGTAAGGGGCACGCATCATTTCAAGAACTAGAGGGTAGAAGAGCTATCGGCTGTTGATTTTCCCCTGCGCGTTGACTTATGCCAATGGTATATACATCAAACTGTACAATCTCTGACATCTAAATGTGTGTGTTGTTTACTGACGAAGCTGCCTTCACAAGGGAAGGAATATCCAGCAGCCACAATAGCCATGTCCGGAAGTTGCAAGATCCTAAGCAACTCGTGTTCTCCACCAACGACAGAAATTTTCCGTCCGACTGGACCCTTTCTTCTGCCTAACACTCTCGGTAGACAAAATTAACAATACTTCACCCGCGTAGTACTACCAGAACTGTTGGAGACCATCCCGCTAGCAGTGAACTGTTCCGGTTCCAGCAAGATGGAGCCCCAACACACTTTGCTCTTGATATTAGAGAACATTTAGACAATTTTCCTACAGATTCTTGGATTGGCAGGGATAGGTCTGTACAGTGATCACCACGTTCTCCAGACCTCACTTGTATGGATGCCGTTTTTGGGCGAGACATGAAGCGTTTGGTGTGCGAGCTACAGATAGACACTGAAGAAGAGTTGGCTATCCGTTTGGGTGAAGCTGCAGCCATTATTCATGAAACATCTACTTGTTTTGAGCATGCTGGACAATCATTATCACGCAGATACCAGTTGTGCATTAACGAAAACGGACTGCATTTCCAGCAACATCTTTAAAACAGTCTTCATTACACGGCAGTCTGATCACCATCTCTGAACGCCCCTAGCCTCAAAACGTTCATGGATCCGTGTCAGGTAAATGGTGCACTACGACATTTTTGTCACAAGAAAAGTATTTCTCTCCTATAAACACTCCACGATCTGGTGCACTTAGTTTCTTACGCCCTATATAAATTTTCACCTTAAAAAATCTGTAGTTATAACGAAATCAGTGTTGTGACTATACAAAAAAGAAAGGGGAACACTGCTATTATGAGCTTCAGCTTATTTTATTTTCTCATTGGTCTTTCAATATGTTGGTCCTGCGTAGCGCTCAAATCTTTGTAAGAATACAGACAAATATACGCAATACTTTGAGCTGATTTTGAAACTTTTGTTTTGATCTTCTGTAGAAATATGGCTGATCCAGTGTAACAGACTACCTAGATCTAAGGCTTTGGCTCTCATTCAGTTTAGAATAAGATCACTGGGTAGGACAGAAAGACGACTCGGGCGCAAATGGCGACGTTAATTGTCCGTGCCATTTTTCGAAGACGCCATTCCGGCGTTCGCTTTAAACGATTTGGGAAACCGAATGGGCCTTTAAATAAACTACGCTAATTCGAAGCTAGTGCATCACAGATGAGAAATAATCCGTCTGCATAGATAACAGCATATCATACACTAGGTCTTGTAAGTTACGCTCTCTCTAGAGTTTCGAGGCCTGAGATTGCTGTAAAAAGACTTAAGTGTAAATGAATTCATTTCCTTAATCCAAATGTTTTCCCAGATTTGGTTTTTCTTCCTTGAAATATGAAAATAAAGTAAACCAATCTAAAAGTGCTGTTACGGAGAGGGTTGGAGCAAAAAAGTTTCTGCGTTATGTCAGTCCATTACCGTATTTCGATGAGAGGAGATGCATTCCATAGGCAAGTTTCCCGTATTATATTAGAAATACCAGTAGTGCCATCAATTTGTCTGTCGGTGTCATAGATAAACGTCAGAGCAAATCAGCCCATACACTGATCTAAAAATAAAAGTGGAGAGAGGGTGAATGAGACAGTGAAAGAGAGACAGAGAGAGAGAGAGAGAGAAAAGATAGTCAGTGGCGAATATCTGGGGACGATGAATTACTGACTTCTAGCCTTTACAAAATATGTTTGGAATATAAAAGAGAATGAGCTTCGGGAGGAGGGAGCCTGGAACACACCATATGGGGAACAACCAATGTCAAGGAGTCATCTAGAAAACTTTGGAAATTCAAACGAAGACAACAAGAAGACCCGCAGCAGTGAGCAAGATTTGTATCTTTTTTTTTCCTGAAGGAACCCATACGGAGTACTGCAATTTGTCATCCAAAATTTGTGTATATGAAGTTTTTGGCAATGGTTTTTGGTTTAGTTGAATTCTGGGGTGCGTTAAGCATTATTGTTAGGTTTAGTGAAATGTATGAATCGTTGCTTATTAATAATAACAAACCATTTGGGGCCTGTATTGACAGGCATCCCCCTTAGTCTTAATGCTAGAAACACCTGTCTGTGTAAGGGTATTCTTTTCACATGAACTTAGCGCTGTGAGGGAAGTGGAAGAAAAGCAATAACTTAATGCTGTCTTTTATCGTGTAATATTCTCTCAGAGTTAATCCGTCCCTATTAACCTGGATGACAACACTATGTTAAACTCCATTCTTCCTTTCTTCCTACGGGCTTAATTCTATGAGGTCCTCTATCGAAAATAATGAGGTGAATCTTCACGGTTTTTTTACGCTGCACTTTGTCCGTTATACTCACAATTTGACTAAAAGGCCTCTGCCGTAGGAGACGAAAACGTTCAGTTGGAAATGGGGAAGAATTTGATTTTTATGAAGTATAAAAAATATTAATCACGTTATTGTGAAACCTACAACTTGCTTTAAGTTACCATATGTATGAAGTCACATTATTAGAAATTAGCTGCACGTTTTTAGCAGTGACACAATTCTAGTCTGTTGAGTAATGTTGGCAAATTGTTGCATACTGAAGCTACAAATTGTTGCATAGTGAAGCTAGAAACTTCTTCTATTACAGATAAGGAAAACGAGCTTCTGTAAAATGCAACTGCGCTATGGAGAGTGTTGTAATACGTGCCAGGGAAATTAGAATCGGTGAACACAAGACTAACATCCGTTTACAAATGAAACGAGTTAAACGAATAGCAAGTTTCATCAGAATGCCAGTTGGCTGTCACATCATTCGAGACATAAAACAGTTGGTGAGGGAAACGTAAACTGTGAATTTATTGTTCATAGAAATATGTTTTGCATCTAATAGTGTTCCGTTATAAATTTAAGTTATATAGATACGTAGTGCAACAATATGTACTGGAGGTAAAAATAGTAAACTGTAAATATGAGGAAGTGACTGGTGTAAACAGCTATGTTGTTCTACGACGACTTACCAGTAGTCAATCGTGGTACAGTCTTCGACAGCTGAGCTACCACTGACCATCCGCCGAGCCCCCTACAGCTTAAATACACTCCTGAAAAATTCGTGCGTCATATCTTGGCCCGCCCACCGGAAAACATCGACCTGTTCTTATCATCGTGCATAGGCACCTTCTGGCTAATAGCACGAGCAAAAGTCACCGCGCAACTTTCTACCATATTTTGTGGGGCTTTCATAAAACTTGCGGCAGTCCCAGTCTGCATGTGTCACCAGCGCGATAAATGTACGCAGAGGACCCACTTCGCGTACAGCGAAACTTATTTACTTGTTACGAACGTCAGGGCGTAATATGATACTGTAGTTCAAGCGAACTAGCGGTGATCATATGAGGTCATCACAACAGAAATTTCCCTAAATCGTTTTGCAATTTTTTTCCCTAATGTTGACATCACAACGGCAGCCTGATGTACGTGTTGATTGGGTTTTTAAGCTGATGAAAATGTTTATAGAGATTTGTATTTGACTCTTCGAGATAACGATTTCTGTGTTTAACTAGTGGGTCGCAAAACTCTGGTTAAATGGATTTTTTATGACCTCAATGCGACATCAAGAATATCAACAGAAGCTATTAGTTGTCAACTAGATACTGTCAGTTCATACACAGATGAAACATCTGGCAAATAATATACAACATGGGAAAGGCAATCAGGCAACAGTTGTTCGTTTGCTTCCTCAGTGTGGTTCCTTGTTACAAAATGTTTCACCAGAATGAATACTGAACTCTGCAGCGGCATAAGCTCAGTAATTAAGTATCCATTCAAATTAAAGTCGTATGTCTGTATGCAAATGAAGCCAAATACTTGCTTTCACCGTGGTATGTAATTTTTTATACAAAGTCACGCTTTTTATTACTGTGTTACATACTTATCAGAAAATCCTATTTCTAGACCGCGAAAGTAAGCTGACATGTATATACTAAGATGGTATCTGTTCTTTCGGACGTGTCCGAAAGAACAGATACCATCGGTGACAATGCAGCTCGTTAGAAAGAAATTGCCGGCCGCGGCGCTACAGTCCGGAACCGCGGGGCCACTACGGTCGCAGGTTCGAATCCTGCCTCGGGCATGGATGTGTGTGATGTACTTAGGTTAGTTAGGTTTAAGTAGTTCTAAGTTATAGGGGACTTATGACCTAAGATGTTGAGTCCCATAGTGCTCAGAGCCATTTGAACCATTTTTTTTAGAAAGAAATTACAATGAAATGGACATCCTTAGCTGCTTACAGGTGTTGACATACGTCAACGGGGACAGATGAAACTGTAGTGCGGGACACTACGTTGAGAATGTAGGTTTCGCGGGAGGCGTGCCAGAGACAAATCCCTGCAGTCGCGCTATCCTCTGTGTCCTCGGTGGCTCAGATGCCGGCACGTAGCTCAGCGTGTTCGGTCAGAGAGCCGGTTGGCCTCTTGTAACACCACAGCTCTTATGCTGTATGAATTTATTTGCTTTTGCTTTATTTAATGTCACATTGTTGATCTTATGTAAATGTGTTTAAATCGATAACATAAAATTGTGTATTCTTTTCTTTATATAAACTTTGAAGTCATGTTTTGATTCTATGCAAAGTAGTGTATCTGTAATTTAAAGTTCTTTGTCCCATTTGGAGGGAGCAGAAGTTATTGTAGGTAATTGTAATTTTGTGTGAATAATTTTTTGTTGAAGTGTTAATATGTGAAAATGTTCTGTTCTATTTAATGTATTTGTTTGCTGTTATGTAAATTGCTGATCCTCACTTAGGGCTCTTAGTTATTCTGTATGTAAAAGGTGTAGTGGTTCCCCTCGGGAACGGAAATGTGCAGAGCGCGCAAATTGTGGTTGGCATAGGTGGGAAAGGTGGAACTGATAGTCAGTCGGAGACGAGCCACCAGTCGGAAAGGAGCTACGAGTCTGTGCACTGTCATTGTAAAGGTGCATATCGTGCTGATTCAGAGAGAGGCTTTTTCTGCTTCTTTCCAATGCCTCAGATGGGTGGATAAATGGCTGGAACTATTCTGGAATTTGTATGAATCACCGCCATGAAGATACGATAAAGTCCGGCAATTCTACCTGCAATTCCACCTACCAACATGCAGTTGACGCCACATTGCGCAATCACTGTAACGTAATACTATATTGATGTACAGTGAAGGATCAGCCTAATGGATGTGTTAGTGTGCTGAAATATAAGGTAATTCATATCGGAATTTATTTACCTACCTTGATTTTACTCCTCATCATAACACCTCTCAGGGTCCTCTCCGTTTGAAGTAAAGTGATTCCCGAGTGTCCTTACTGAAAGTACGTTGAAGCCTAGAGCTTTGTTAAATAATGCCTCTTGAACTTATTAAAAAGATAGTTAAAGCTAATGTGGTAACAGAGTGAGTTAAAGCAAATGTTATTTGTCCAATAATAATCTTCCTATTGAAACTGCTATTTAAAGTGCTGTTACTAACTTCAAACTTTAGGCTGAGTCTTATAAAGTAAATGATCACGTTGTTGTCTGTGGTAAATTCTAAAGGGTGAGTCAGTTTCCTGCAATTTTGTCAACATTGTGTTTCGTTGTAGTAAAAGTGAGAAAGCTGCAGTTGTGAAACTTTACATTCTCATGTATGCCAAGTGTTTGTCTCTCTTGTGTGCATATTAACAGTATAAAGACTACTCAGTTTGTGTAAACCCTGAAAGTGATAGTGTTTTTCTGTATTTGTTATAATTTTGAAAATAGTTCCTGCTGCTCTAACAGTTAGCTTCAATCTTAAAACATTTGTGTGTTAGAGTTCATTGCACTCGCGTGTTGCTAAGTCTAGGTTGTGTCTGTTGTGTTGTCCATTATAGTTACTTATACCTACTTTCATAAACGAGAATGTTAATCTTTCTCTTGCCTAATTAGGCTGGCGACCGTTTCCCTTATTCTATGAACAGTATAGCTAGGCAAAATTTTGTTTGTCACTATTCCAATATTAACGTAATTCTGACTTTCATTTCCGATAAGCCACTTCCATTAGGAACAATACGGTCAACTTAACAAAATTCCTCTCAGAGGGTAACACTGCTCTGTTGCTTTGTGCCATAGTTACTTTTACAAAATTGTTTTAAGTTACAACCTGCTTCTGGCATTGAGGTTATGGTACAGTAGTTAGCAGACGGGGAGTGTTATACGTGGCGCCGCGTGACAGGACGTTGTTCAGTTTGCACCTACAGACGGAAAAAATTATAAGTAGTTAGCATTTTACACACATAGAGTGAACATAAAACGTCCAGCGGCACGAACCTGTACATTACATGACAGAACTAGTAGTGAAACTTCAGATTAAATAAAAAATAAAAGGTATTAGTACTTAATAATAGCTAAAATGGACAGGAAATTAGAAATAAATCTACACGCGCGAGAGCAGAATGCAACCGAGAGCAGTTCAGGCAGCACACCAACAGATGGCATGACGCGCGAGTTAAATTACGTACGTTATCACGCAGACGTTAATAAACAGATCGAAGCTATGTGTGTAGCGCGTACTAAGCAAGACAATGTAGGCAATGTTGTCGAAGACAGTGGCTATGCTGATGAATCGAGGGATATGTTTGAATCACCAAAACCAGAAAGGAGTGTAGGATCTGAACACGAAAAGGCAGTAGAATCTAAAAGTGAAAAGACACTAGATCTGACTGACTTGCTTAAAATACTGTCTGCGCAAAATGAAAATATTAAGGCACAAATTGCAGCACAGGGACAGCAAAATGCAGCAGAAAATGACAATATCAAGGCACAAATTGCAGCGCAAAACGCAGCACTAGGTAGTGATATTAGTAAACAAATGCAAGAGCAGGGTACCAGACTTAGTAAACAAATTGAAGAAGTCAACTCAAGGGTAGGAACAGTGAGTAATGAAATCAAAAGTATTAAAAGCGAAATTACTGTCATCAATGGCAACATTGCCAATGTACAAGGACAAATTGATGACATTAACGAAAGATATGACACTGAAGTAATTAAAATTCAAGATCAAATAGAACCCTTAGTCGTCACTAAAGTAGACGAAAAGGTATTCGGTATTAAATCCGAAATACAAACAGAATGTAACCTGGAATTTGCCCAGATTAAACAATCTGTAACAGAAACAAGCAGAGCTCTAACCAAACAGATTCTTACTTGCGAAAAGAAGTGTGAACATAACACTTCACAAATCCAAGGCAAGGTGTATGACTTGGAAAGGAAAATACAAACCGGACCTACACATTTTACTGAAAAAATTCCCTTCAGTAAAATATTAGAGGGCGAGGAAAAATTCGACCCAGCGAAGAGACATAACGGCTGGCACCCCCTAGACTTTGTAAAGAATTGCGAAAGAAATTTTCCTGAATATTTGTCTGATCAGGAAAAAATTAATGTTGTAATTAGTGCACTAACGGGAGAAGCAAAAAGATGGGGGTTGAATCTGGATACTAACCAGATGTATTTTGAAACGTTTAAACAAAAATTTATTGACGAATACTGGTCAGAACAAAAACAAGACCAGTTGTGGCGTGAATTTCTAATGGCCAGGTTGTATGACATCAGAGGTAGGCAAACCATGAAAGAATTCTGCGAATCATGGTACAGAAAACTGATACATTTGAAGGCTAGAAGAACTGAAGCTGAGATCGTTTGGGTTCTTTGGCAGAAACTGCCTGAGGATTCGAAACGATATGTTGGGAGTACACACAGTAGTTTTTCTGCGTTCTTGGAAAGGGTAGAAGATGAAGATCACTGGCGAAGAAATCGCGAGTACCGTCCCCATAATAACAATAATTATTCGCGAGAAAATAATGACCAAGCTGAACGACAGGAAAACGATAGATTTCGTGTAAACACGATTCAAAGAGGTCGTGCGAGAGGCAGGGGAAATTATACGACGCGCGGCAGAGGATACATAGCACGTAATTCCCAAACTAGAAACGAAATGGAAAACTAAAATCCGCGTGTGTTACGGGCCGGATTCACGCGGAAACCGGTTTTGGGCCCAAAGAAAAGATGCCAAATATTCGATTCGAGAAGGAAAGATGTGAACTACGGGGCAGGAAGGTTAAGGGCGCGCCTATAGCAGACGGGCGCGGAATGATACATAGTGGCGTTCCCAGTGCGAAGTCACGTGACCGTTCGTGCTCGGGCCAGCCGTTGCCGAAGCAGCGTACATTGCACTTGGCAGCAGACACAAATGGCAGACGTCGGAACAAGATGGCTGCCGTAGAGAGAGACAGAAGAGGCGGGATCGGACACTTCCGATGGCCGGTTTCAGTAGTAGATGAATGTAGAGATGAAAATAAAGTTAATATGTCATATGATAAAGATAACTCGGTATTGGAATCGTGCGAAAAGACTTTATTAAAAAGTAAAAGGGAGCCAGAAAAGGCGAGTGAAAAGGGAAATATTGGCACTGTTAATGATGTGTATGAAGAAAAAGACGTAGATGTGGGGGAGGTTGTGATGAATAAAGAGGAAAGGAAGGTAGAATACGCCACGCAAAAGACGTGTGCACAATTAATAATAGGTGAAAATGAGGTAGAGGAGGACGTTAGTAATCATGACATTATGAGCAGTGCAGATGAAATTATTGTTGATGGAAAGGTGTTTAATAGTTTTGATGCAGAAGGGTCTAGTAAGAATTTCACACGATTACCTGAAAATGACAGCATGGAAGAAAATGAAATGAAAGTTATTGAAGTATGTGACGATTATACTAAGTATGAAGTTAAGGCTGAAATCGTTCAAAGTGGTATAACAGAAGTGCCTGACTGTCCAAACGATGTGCATTGTGTAGAAAATGAGTCGGAAAACGAAGTGACTGAAACATCTAGTGATAATCTGCCTCACTGTCTAAAAGTTGCCTTCCTGCTCGAATCTGATAACGAAATAGAACCTAGTGATAGTTCAGATGATGAAGGGTACATGAATACAGATAAGAATGAATATTCTAACTTTCCCTATTGTTCAAAAGTCGAGTACTTAAGTGAATCTGATAGTGAGGAAAAGAGTAGTGATGACTCCAGTGAAGATGAATTCTCAGGTGTAAATGAAAGTGAATATACTTTTACTGAAAGAGGGTATGAGAAAATTAGTGACATTTTTCCAAGGCAAGATACAGAAAGTGAAACTGGGCCAAAACCGAATGAATTATTCAGTAATGTAACACAGGGGCATAAAATGCAGGAACCTCCAGATGACACTATACTGGGGCAAGCCTTAACAAATGTTTTGAATGGGTGTGAATTACAGGAACAAAAAGAACCACCTGTTAAAATGATAGCAGAGCAGGAGATGTTGGACCTTGCTAAAGACTTTGAAATTCCAAAACCTAAAAAGCCACCTGATGAAACAAAACGTTGGCAAGATCTGAATGGGTTAGTGAAAGATGTAGAAGATAGGAGGCCTAAAAAGCCACCAGACTTAAGTGACTAATTTATGAACCATAAAAGACTGCCTTGTTAATAGAGAGACTGGGGGCAGGATGTATGTGTATATACTGTTAATTCAATGCATGACTTTATTATTATTATATCTGAGTGTTACCTGAAAGTGGATTATTGTTTTGTTGATCTTGAGGCCTGTGGGAGGTTGTTGTTTATTTATTGTAGTGTACTGTTTGACTTTGCTTAGGAGCTATTTATTTTCAATTGAATACTTACTGTTGCCAGTCTAATTATGAAGACAGGGCCATGTAGTGTGAGAAGCCTGAAAACTTTAAAAATTATTATGCTTGTAGTGACTTAACGAGAGTGCAAAGAACTCCACAAGATAATAATTAATTTCTAATATACTTAAAGACCAGAAAGGGCTTATGTTTGCACCATGTTGTGTATTTGAAGGTACATGTCCTCAGATGAGGGTTATTAACCCTCAGGGGACATGCACTCTTTGCATTGTCAGGTGCCTGACGAGCACCAGGGACCCGAGTTGTTGTCAGCACTACTTCCATTTCTTTTCGTGCTGCCAACCTTCCTCTTCATCATTCAGAACTTTTACTATCTTCTTTCCTTCTTCTCTATCAGTGTGTATTGAATAGTGTGGAAATAATGTAGAATACTGTGGGTACACTAGAAAATGACCAAGAATAATGAAAGTATAGTGGGTACTGTAAAGGAAAAATGTAATGGAAAAGCAATTGGAAAGAGAAATATGGATAAGAAAAGGTAAGACTACTGAAAACAAGGTAAATTAATACTATAATATAATTAAATGTAAATGTTTTTGAGAAAAAAGGGTTGGCAGAAATCACTTGCAATAGGATAAGAAATTATTGTCCTGATCTTGATGTATGTAATGACCTAACTGTGTGTGGAAAAGCAATGACAAATGAGTAGTAAAAATACTTTATCCTAACTTGATCCTGAATATGACATTTAATTTTTTTCTCGATTAATGTATATGTTACCTGATTGTGTCATTTGAAAAGAAATGGTTTTGTTACCAGTGTCTAATTGCTGTTTCAAAGTTGCAGGTTTAATGTTTTATACCATTAATGCAAATTTTACCAAAGAGGTGACATAAAGATGAAAAAAACCTAAAGATGATGACAATAAACTGCTCAAAAATATGTTGTTGGGCAGCAAAGCATGACAAAAGAATAAGAATGCTGTGGTCCTGAAGCTAAGGACTACAAAATATACTATGTGAGCAGTAGCCAAAGGACTTGCCGTTGTGGGGCAAGAAGTTGATAAGTGGTCACGAACTGCCAAACCTAGAGGATGGGGCAGTGTGTCAATTTAAAAATGTGTTTTTGTGTGTCCTTAATCTAAATTGTGTTTTGTGTCTAAATGTTATAGGTAAAGACTGCCAAACCAATAATGGGCAGAATGTGTAACATGGACTGCTAGTGCTGAGGCAAGCAGTGAACTAAGTTATATTTTTGAGCAATATGTTATGAACTGTCAATTCTTATTGAAGTCAGTGAAAAGTTATCATAAAATATATATGCATTCTTATTTAAATGGATGTAGATGTTTTTGAGACTAAGTTTTCTTGGATAACTTAAAGTTTTGGACTGCCTTGTTTTAAAACACAGCAGTGATGATTAAAGATAGGCTCTGAATATGTTAGTGTGTTTATGTGCAACAAATATTTTGGACTGCTATTAATGAAGAGCAGCTTTAAAGTTAATTATTTTGAAACAATCTTGCAAAGTTACTTTGGTATTTAAAGAGTCAGTTGGAAAAAGGTTCTCATAGTTGTTTGTGTAAATACTTGTGCATATGTGAATGCAAACAGATATTTTCAATATTTCATTAATTGCTGAACCTTGTAAAATGTACAGTGATCATAAATATGCTTGTGTGTCTGTGAAATTTTACATTCTTTTAAAATTATTGAGAGATAAACTTCTGTTTTGTTAAGTTAAAATGTTCTGTGTTATTGTATATGTGTTTATTCTTTTATTTTATTTTGAAGGCTATACCTATACTACTAATATGCAGCTTATATTTTGTACTGTTTGTCTGTACTTGAACTGTATGTGTATGAAAAGAACATGCTTGAAGATATCTTGTGTAATGATGCAAAATTAGTTTCCTTAAACCAGTGTGAAATTGAAAATTGCTTTAGATGTCTTATTTTGAAAATCTTTTGGAAGAAATGCATGCAATTTCTTAGTGTATATACTGTATATTTGTAATGTGTGTGTTTTTTTTCTCCCAACTGAAGTTGGATGGAAAAATTTTTTTTTTTTTTTTGCAGCCAGCACCACTTAGGTGTTATAGATGTCTCCTTGAAGTATCCCTTACAGGAAACTTCAACGAAACATGGGGCATGTGTAACACCACAGCTCTTATGCTGTATGAATTTATTTGCTTTTGCTTTATTTAATGTCACATTGTTGATCTTATGTAAATGTGTTTAAATCGATAACATAAAATTGTGTATTCTTTTCTTTATATAAACTTTGAAGTCATGTTTTGATTCTATGCAAAGTAGTGTATCTGTAATTTAAAGTTCTTTGTCCCATTTGGAGGGAGCAGAAGTTATTGTAGGTAATTGTAATTTTGTGTGAATAATTTTTTGTTGAAGTGTTAATATGTGAAAATGTTCTGTTCTATTTAATGTATTTGTTTGCTGTTATGTAAATTGCTGATCCTCACTTAGGGCTCTTAGTTATTCTGTATGTAAAAGGTGTAGTGGTTCCCCTCGGGAACGGAAATGTGCAGAGCGCGCAAATTGTGGTTGGCATAGGTGGGAAAGGTGGAACTGATAGTCAGTCGGAGACGAGCCACCAGTCGGAAAGGAGCTACGAGTCTGTGCACTGTCATTGTAAAGGTGCATATCGTGCTGATTCAGAGAGAGGCTTTTCCTGCTTCTTTCCAATGCCTCAGATGGGTGGATAAATGGCTGGAACTATTCTGGAATTTGTATGAATCACCGCCATGAAGATACGATAAAGTCCGGCAATTCTACCTGCAATTCCACCTACCAACATGCAGTTGACGCCACATTGCGCAATCACTGTAACGTAATACTATATTGATGTACAGTGAAGGATCAGCCTAATGGATGTGTTAGTGTGCTGAAATATAAGGTAATTCATATCGGAATTTATTTACCTACCTTGATTTTACTCCTCATCATAACACCTCTCAGGGTCCTCTCCGTTTGAAGTAAAGTGATTCCCGAGTGTCCTTACTGAAAGTACGTTGAAGCCTAGAGCTTTGTTAAATAATGCCTCTTGAACTTATTAAAAAGATAGTTAAAGCTAATGTGGTAACAGAGTGAGTTAAAGCAAATGTTATTTGTCCAATAATAATCTTCCTATTGAAACTGCTATTTAAAGTGCTGTTACTAACTTCAAACTTTAGGCTGAGTCTTATAAAGTAAATGATCACGTTGTTGTCTGTGGTAAATTCTAAAGGGTGAGTCAGTTTCCTGCAATTTTGTCAACATTGTGTTTCGTTGTAGTAAAAGTGAGAAAGCTGCAGTTGTGAAACTTTACATTCTCATGTATGCCAAGTGTTTGTCTCTCTTGTGTGCATATTAACAGTATAAAGACTACTCAGTTTGTGTAAACCCTGAAAGTGATAGTGTTTTTCTGTATTTGTTATAATTTTGAAAATAGTTCCTGCTGCTCTAACAGTTAGCTTCAATCTTAAAACATTTGTGTGTTAGAGTTCATTGCACTCGCGTGTTGCTAAGTCTAGGTTGTGTCTGTTGTGTTGTCCATTATAGTTACTTATACCTACTTTCATAAACGAGAATGTTAATCTTTCTCTTGCCTAATTAGGCTGGCGACCGTTTCCCTTATTCTATGAACAGTATAGCTAGGCAAAATTTTGTTTGTCACTATTCCAATATTAACGTAATTCTGACTTTCATTTCCGATAAGCCACTTCCATTAGGAACAATACGGTCAACTTAACAAAATTCCTCTCAGAGGGTAACACTGCTCTGTTGCTTTGTGCCATAGTTACTTTTACAAAATTGTTTTAAGTTACAACCTGCTTCTGGCATTGAGGTTATGGTACAGTAGTTAGCAGACGGGGAGTGTTATACTCTGTAATAAAAAACTGAGTGGAAGGATCATCAAACGAACTTGAAGTGATGTCATCGTGACGTCCGCAACGACCAAACACAACGATCAACAACGAACAAAATGGGGGTGGGGGGGATGGATAGAGCGTCTGCCATGTAAGCAGGAGATCCCGAGTTCGAGTCCCGGTCGGGGCACACATTTTCATCTGTCCCCGTTGACGTATGTCATCGCCTGTAAGCAGCTAAGGATGTTCATTTCATTGTAAGCTGATATGTATTACTTAAGAGATTGGAATTACGTGTTGCGACTGAAGGATTTTATGATGAAGTAGATTACGTCTCAGAGAGCACCGTGATCAGTTTCAGGTAAGAAATTCAATCCTTCGACGTCACTACTACGCCATGCAGTATCTTGGTCATTTACAGTGAAGTGCCAAAGAAACTGGTCTAGCCATGCGTATTGAGATATATGTATGTAAACAGGCAGAATATGGCACTGCGGTTGGCAACGCCTATATAATACAAAGAGTGTCTGGCGCTGTTATTAAATCGGTTGCTGCTGCTGCAATGGCAGGTTATTAAATTTTGAGTTTGAACGTGGTGTTATAGTTGGCGCACGAGCGATGGGACACGGCGTCTCCGAGGTAGCGATGAAGTGGGGATTTTCCCGTACAACCATTTCACGAGTATACCGCGAATATCAGGAATCCGAAAAAACGTCGTATCTCTGACATCGCTGCGGTGGGAAAACGATCCTGCAAAATCGTGGCCAAAGACGATTGAAGAGAATCGTTCAACGTGACAGAAGTGCAACCCTTCCGCAAATTGCTGCAGATTTCA
This sequence comes from Schistocerca cancellata, assembly GCF_023864275.1. Taxonomy (NCBI): domain Eukaryota; kingdom Metazoa; phylum Arthropoda; class Insecta; order Orthoptera; family Acrididae; genus Schistocerca; species Schistocerca cancellata. Next base: position 1,031,771,765 of record NC_064626.1, on the reverse strand, counting down.
ATGCTGGGCCATCAACAAGTGTCAGCGTGCGAACCATTCAACGAAACATCATCGATACTGGGTTTCGGAGTCGAAGGCACACTCTTATACCCTTGATGACTGCACGACACGAAGCATTACGCCTCGCCTGGGGCCGTTGACACCGACATTGGACTGTTGATGACTGGAAATATGTTGCCGATCGGACGAGTTTCGTTACAAAATGTATCGAGCGGATGGACGCCTACGGGTATTGAGACAACCTCATGAATCCATGGACCCTGCATGTCAGCAGGGGACTGTTCAACCTGCTGGAGGCTCTCTAATCTGTAGTGGTGTGTGGCGTATACAGTTGGAGTGATATGGAACCCGTGATACGTCTAGATACGACTGTGACAGGTGACACGTACGTAAGCATGCTGTCTGATCACCTGCGTCCATTCGTGTCCACTGTGCATTCCGGCGGACTTGGGAAATTCCAGCAGCACAATGCGACACCCTACATCTCCAGAATCGCTATAGAGTAGCTCCAGGAACACTCTTCTGAGTTGAGACAGCTCCTCTGGCCACCGAACTCCTCAGGCATGAACGTCAATAAGGATATCTGAGATGCCTTGCAAAGTGCTGTTCAGAAGAGATCTCCATTCCCTCATACTCTTCCGGAATCATGGACAGCTCTGCAGGATTCATGGTGTCAATTCCCTACTTCGCTAGTTCAGACATTAGTCGAGGCCACGCCACGTCGTGTTGCGGCACTTCTGCGTGCTCGCGGGGGCCCTACACGATATAAGGCAGTTGTATCAGTTTCTTTGGCTCTTCAGTGTATCATAGTTAAGCAACGAAAAAAGCATGCCAAATTCAGAAGAACGCAAAATCCCGAAGACTGGCTAAGTTTCACGGAAGCTCGAAATTTAGTGCGGGCGTCAATGAGAGATGCTTTTAATAGTTTCCACAATGAAATATTGTCTCAAAATGTGGTAGAAACCCAAGGAGATTCTGGTCATATATAAAGTACAGCAGTGGCAAAAAACAGTCAATACCGGCACTGCGCGATAGCGATGGAAATGTTACCGATGATGGTGCCACAAAAGTGGAGTAACTAAATACAGTTTTCCGTAACTCCTTCACGAAAGAAGATGAAGTAAATATTCCAGAATTCGAAACCAGAACAGCTGTTAGCATGAGTGACATAAAAGTAGATATCTTAGATGTTGCGGAACAACTCAAATCACTTAAGAAAGGCAAGCCTTCCGGTGCAGATGGTATACCAATCAAGTTCCTTTCAGAGTATACAGACACTATAGCGCCTTTCTTAGGAATCATGTACAACCGCTCACTTGACGAAAGGTCTGTTCCTAAAGACTGGAAAGTAGCACAGATCACACCAATATTCAAGAAAGGAAATAGGAGTAACCCATTGAATTACAGACCCATATCACTGATCTCAATTTGCAGTAGGATTTTGGAGCGTATACTGTACTCGAACATTATGAATCACCTTGAAGAAAATGACTTATTGATACATAACCAATACGGATTCAGAAAATATCGTTCTTGTGCAACACATCTAGCTCTTTATTCCCATGAAGTAATGAGTGCTGTCGACAAGGGATCTCAGATCGATTCCATATTCTTAGATTTCCAGAAGGCTTTTGTTATCGTTCCTCACAAGCGACTATTAATCAAATTGCGTGCATATGGAGTAACGTCTCAGTTGTGACATACGGTAAATCATCGAGTAGAAGAGAAGTGATATCTGGCGTTCCGCAAGGTAGTGTCATAGGCCCTCTGCTGTTCCTGATTTACATAAATGATATAGGTGATAATCTGAGCAGCCCCCTTAGCGTTTTTGCAGATGATGCTGTAATTTACCGTGTAGTAAAATCATCGTATGATCAATTCCAATTACAAAATGATCTAGAGAGAATTTCTGTATGGTGCGAAAAGTGGCAATAGCACTAAACGAAGAAAAGTGCGAGATCATTCACATGGGTACTAAAAGAAATCCGATAAATTTTGGAAATTCGATAAATCACACAATTGCAGAGTAACCATGTACATGTAGATGTAGATGTATAGACTATCCGATCAGAAGTATCCGGACACCAATATGCAATGCTGATTTGCCATTAGATGGCCCGAGAGGCGGACCAACCAGTGTAACAGGAGGCGGGGAATGTTGTCAGTAGAGAAGCAGTTAAAGGAGAGTGGGTCGGCCAGGAGAAAAATGGTTCAAATACACTCCTGGAAATGGAAAAAAGAACACATTGACACCGGTGTGTCAGACCCACCATACTTGCTCCGGACACTGCGAGAGGGCTGTACAAGCAATGATCACATGCACGGCACAGCGGACACACCAGGAACCGCGGTGTTGGCCGTCGAATGGCACTAGCTGCGCAGCATTTGTGCACCGCCGCCGTCAGTGTCAGCCAGTTTGCCGTGGCATACGGAGCTCCATCGCAGTCTTTAACACTGGTAGCATGCCGCGACAGCGTGGACGTGAACCGTATGTGCAGTTGACGGACTTTGAGCGAGGGCGTATAGTGGGCATGCGGGAGGCCGGGTGGACGAACCGCCGAATTGCTCAACACGTGGGGCGTGAGGTCTCCACAGTACATCGATGTTGTCGCCAGTGGTCGGCGGAAGGTGCACGTGCCCGTCGATCTGGGACCGGACCGCAGCGACGCACGGATGCACGCCAAGACCGTAGGATCCTACGCAGTGCCGTAGGGGACAGCACCGCCACTTCCCAGCAAATTAGGGACACTGTTGCTCCTGGGGTATCGGCGAGGACCATTCGCAACCGTCTCCATGAAGCTGGGCTACGGTCCCGCACACCGTTAGGCCGTCTTCCGCTCACGCCCCAACATCGTGCAGCCCGCCTCCAGTGGTGTCGCGACAGGCGTGAATGGAGGGACGAATGGAGACGTGTCGTCTTCAGCGATGAGAGTCGCTTCTACCTTGGTGCCAATGATGGTCGTATGCGTGTTTGGCGCCGTGCAGGTGAGCGCCACAATCAGGACTGCATACGACCGAGGCACACAGGGCCAACACCCGGCATCATGGTGTGGGGAGCGATCTCCTACACTGGCCGTACACCACTGGTGATCGTCGAGGGGACACTGAATAGTGCACGGTACATCCAAACCGTCATCGAACCCATCGTTCTACCATTCCTAGACCGGCAAGGGAACTTGCTGTTCCAACAGGACAATGCACGTCCGCATGTATCCCGTGCCACCCAACGTGCTCTAGAAGGTGTAAGTCAACTACCCTGGCCAGCAAGATCTCCGGATCTGTCCCCCATTGAGCATGTTTGGGACTGGATGAAGCGTCGTCTCACGCGGTCTGCACGTCCAGCACGAACGCTGGTCCAACTGAGGCGCCAGGTGGAAATGGCATGGCAAGCCGTTCCACAGGACTACATCCAGCATCTCTACGATCGTCTCCATGGGAGAATAGCAGCCTGCATTGCTGCGAAAGGTGGATATACACTGTAATAGTGCCGACATTGTGCATGCTCTGTTGCCTGTGTCTATGTGCCTGTGGTTCTGTCAGTGTGATCATGTGATGTATCTGACCCCAGGAATGTGTCAATAAAGTTTCCCCTTCCTGGGACAATGAATTCACGGTGTTCTTATTTCAATTTCCAGGAGTGTAGCTCTGAGCACTATGGGACTTAACTTCTGAGGTCATCAGTCCCCTAGAACTTAGAACTACTTAAACCTAACTAACCTGAGGGCATCACACACATCCATGCCCGAAGCAGGATTCGAACCTGCGACCGTAACGGTCGCGCGGTTCCAGACTGAAGCGCCTAGAACAGCTCGGCCACCCCGGCCGACTCGGCCGGGAGAACTAGGGGACTTCAAACGTGGACTACTCTTTGGGTGTCATCCGAATAACTAACCCATCAGTGACATCTGAACCCTTTTATAGCTGCCCACGTCGATTCTTGGTGATACGATCATTAAGTGGAGACGCGAAGGAACAGCCATAGGCAAACCAAGACCAGGCAGCCCTCATGTGCTTGTGGATAGGGACCGTCCTGCATTGCGGAAGGTGGTTGTAAAAACAGTGAATCACTTGTGAGTTCCAAGGTGCTACGAGCAGTCTAATTAGCACAAAGAACATGCGTGGGAAGCTGCAAAGAAGGGAGTGCGGTGGCCGAGCGGTTCCCCGTGAGCTACACTTTCGTGCAGTCAGTCATAAGCGACACTTGAGGTAGTGCAAAGAGGGATGCCACTGGACAGTAGATTGCTGAAGACGAGTTAACTGCTGTGATCAATCACACTGCACTCCGTGGAAGTCCGACGGAAGAGTTTGGGTTTGACGAATGCCCGGAGAACGTAACCTGCCATGATGTGTAACGTGAAAAGCAACCTGCGGTTGATTGCTGATGATGGTGTGGTGTATGGTAAGTGATACGCCCGCTAAACCCGCAGGGCAGAACAGGTGATAAGGAGTGTAGAAGGGGCCAAATAAGGTGGCGGCCAGTTTCACTTCAAAATTGTAATTTATTGTTATTTAATAACACATTTAAACCAAAACGGCACATAGCCGAACCTTTACAACTACGAGTTTGAAAATCCGATTCTTTCACAGCTGAAGGCCTCCAAACAAGAAATCTTAAAAATCAAGAAGATAAATTTCAAGTGACTGAAGACATGCAGTTAAAATCGCAAATAAAATGATTAAAATATATATGTATATATCACAGCTAGGCTGAAAGCATCAAGGCAAAAGTGGATAGAACAAACATAAACAAGGTGCAATACTAACAGCTGAAGGCCACAATTAAATTTCAAAATTTTAAAATATATTACGATAATCTTTTAAGGCAGAAGGCCGCAATGTTTTCGCTTTAGGGGAAATTTTAAGAATAACACTTTAAGCGGCCGAAGGCCCACAGTTGATTTTCCAAAAATTCAAAAATTACCTTAAACTCTAAGTTTTAAGTGGCCAAAAGCACACTAAGTGCAAAGGCAACACAATGACAATAGCTAAATTTAAGAATGAGGTTTTAAGCGGCTGAAGGCCCACAATTGATTTTCCAAAAATTCAAAATACCTTAAACCTTTAAGTTTTAAGTGGCTGTCAGCTCACTAAATGAAAAGATAGCACAACAACAGTAACTTTCAGCAAAATATCCACTTGACAGAATTCAAACTTACTTATACGGGCTGAAGGCCCTTGATTTACATCAAACACAATAAAAATTTTTTTCTTTAAAGCATTGGCTGTAATAGATTACCAACAGGCCATTAAACGCCCATGAAAAGGACAGTATAGACGATGACACTCAGACGCCTCCAGAGGGGGGGGGGGGGGAGGTGCTGCCCTCGAAACATTAATGTTCACTTGGGTGAGGCAGGTGGTGGACCCAACTACAGTTGATCCATTGGAAACCCAACCAAGAGACAGTCACGGACCGACTGACCAAATGACTTGATAGCCACCAATCGGTACATATGAAAACTCAAAGACTGAACTGTTAAGGACGTGATTATCCACAATGAAATACGTATTAAGCTGTCAAAACTACACACGGTGTTGGACAGCAGCAGCAGGTGAGAGATGGGCACTGCTTGAAATTACGTTAGTGGCCATGGCAGGTAACCAGAACACTAACGGCCACAAGGCAGAAAATTCTGCTGGTGCACTTGAATTGTAGTGAACCAATAGAGTTAATGCCACCACAGGACGGCTCGATTGCACCACTACAAACCCTCGGTGTTGCTGACGGGAAAAGCTCGCCAACAGCGAACCACCAAAACGAATGACACTACATGAACGGACATGGCTTGGGTACTTAAGATACCACTCAAATTTGACGTCCTGGGTCGGTGAGCCACGAAACTCGTAGCGATCGGAGAGCTCCAAACACGCTCCGACGCTGTACAGGGACCACCAGCGGACCCAGCCGACTGCGCCGCACAGAGATATCCTCCCTGATCCGCACCAAATGACCGACTACCCGCACACCTTCTAGCTGGAAACTATATGCACAAGACCAAAGATGGTACACGGTGCAAATATCGATACACATCGCTGCTGCCACACGTAGAAGGAGGAAGAACCACGACATAACCGCAACAATAGTGGGAAACCAAACACAGATAGACAGCCAAGTTCAAGGAAACGCATAGTTCGGAGTGAGCACGGCTCAGTAAGCTGTCGAAGTTCAGTGACTGTAGGAAGATACAAGACGACTTAGACAAAATCTCTAGTTGGCGTGATGAATGTCAGCTACCTCTAAACGTGGAAAAATGTAAGTTAATGCGGATCAGTAGGAAGAACAAACCTTTAATGTTCGGTTGCAGTATCACTAGTATCCTGCCTGACACAATCAAGTCGTTTAAATAAGTGGGCGAAACGTTGCAAAGCGATACGAAGCGGAACGAGCAGGTGAGAACTGTGGTAAGGAAAGTGAATGGTCGAATTCGGTTTATTGGGATAATTTTAGGGAAAAGTGGTTCACTGGTAAAGAATTGAGCGTATAGGACGCTGGTGCGACCTATTCTCGAGTACTTCTCGAGATTTTGGGATCTGTAACAGGTCGGATTGAAGGAAGACTTCGAAGCAATTCAGAGGCGGGCTGCTAGATTTACTACCGGTAGGTTAGAACAACATGTAAGTGTTACGGAGATGCTTCTGGAACTCAAATGTGGATCCCTGGAGGAAAGGCGACTCTACTGAGAAAATTTAGAGAACCGAACCGACATTTGAAGCTGACTACCGGACGATTCTGCTGCTGCCAACATACATTGCGCGTAGGATCACCAAAGATTCGAGAAATCAGGGCTCATACGGAGACAAACAGATAGTCGTTTTTCCCTCGCTAGATTTGCGACTGGGACAGGAAAAGAAATCACTAGTAGTGGTACAGGTTTCCCTCCGCCACGAACCGTACGTTAACTTTCGGAGTACCTATGTAGATTTAGATGTAGAGCAGTGAAGTACGTAGGAGATGCAGTTACGTAATGGGGTTGTTTTTCGCAGTGGTTGTGTGGTCGCCTTATTGTTCTTATGTATGCGGACGGATATGAATACATTTTACAGCATTCTGTACTGCATACAGTAACGGGAGAGTTCGGGTCCGAGAGTCGTTCGTATCATCATGACAATGCACCCTGTCTTAACGCAGTGTGTGAGGCTGTGATTTGTGGACACTAACTTTCTCCAAATGGATTGGCCTCCACAGAGTCCCGACCTGAGCATAATGGAACACCTTTGGAGTCAGTTAAGAGTGTCGACTCCATTCCAGATCCCAGCGTTCAACATCCTACATTAGGCACGCAGACACCTTATTGAAAGCTTTCGCAATAAAGTTCAAGCCGTTATAAAGGTGAAAGGTGTACATATTCCGTATTAATGTCCACTACTAGGTGTCTCGGTACTTTTGAACAGATGGTGTGTGATTGATTTGTCTCTTCCTATCCTAAGCCTTTTCCTAGGACTTTTTCGTCACATTTTGCCATAGTGGTTAGCCCATTGGACTCGCATTCAGGAGGACAACGGTTCACAACTACGTCCGGACATGCAGATATAGGTTTTCCGTGATTTCCCTAAATCTCACCGGACAAATTCCAGGATGGTTCCTTTGAAAGGACATTGGAGATTTCCTTCCCCATCCTTGACACCATCCGTGTTTGTGCTCCGTCTTTAATGACCTAGATGTGGACGGGGCATTAAACCCAATCACCCTTTCTTCCTTTGCTACGTACTCTATTTAATGCATCGTAATTATGCACTTTGCTAAAATAACACATACAAGTGAGTTACCTCCCGAAAAAAATCGAGCAAGCTGTAATGCGAAATGGAGAGTTTTTTAAATAACTCTTGGACTCACTGGTACTAAGAGATCTTTTTTCTTTATCAAAATTGAGATCAGCGAGCGTAAAAAAGGTTACTGGTGGTTAGAATTAGTCATTTACGTAATTAATCATTGAGAGTTTTCGTTCTTTACGTCACATCGTCCAGTGATGTACAGATTTTGTTCCCGTTCGATTACTTGATTTTCGACCTGTGCGTGTAAAAAGTCAGCAGTCGTAAACTATTTGAACATCAATTTTTTTTGAAATTTCTCTTCAGTTGGTTCTCATAGTAAACCATCTGTCAATGTAAAACAAACCTGTTTCTTGAAACAGTCTCGCTTAAAAAATGGTTCAAATGGCTCTGAGCACTATGGGACTTAACATCTTAGGTCATCAGTCCCCTAGAACTTAGAACTACTTAAATCTAACCAACCTAAGGACATCACACAAGTCCGTGTCCGAGGCAGGATTCGAACCTGCGACCGTAGCAGTCGTGTACTCCAGACTGTAGAGCATAGAACCGTTTTTTTTTTAATCTAATTTTGTTCGCTTTCGTTCGTTTTATCTGTTCGGGGCGGACGTCGTAAGACACCCGTTTTAGTTCGTCGTTGATCGGTGGACTCAGTTTTTTTATTACAGAGGGCAGCTAACCCCCTGACCGAACACGCTGAGGTACTGTGCCGGCATCGGCCACACCGGCCGGCCAGTCTTACCTACCTGTCGACATTACTTTCGAGCGTTACTCAGTTTTTACGTATACTTCAGTTACACAGGATCCACAGCCTACACAAACTGAATGATAACATTCCCTGCTGCACTGGGTGTCATTGAGTGAATTCAAATATCCGTTTTTTTTTTTTTTTGTCATTGCTGTCCAGTCTCGGCGGTGAATCCATATTAAAAAAATCCCTTCACAGCCGAAACCGCATAGTAATTACAACAAATAATGGGATATTTCAATCCACCTACTGACACCCAAAGTCGCAGTAAATATTGTCATTCAGACAATATTACGTATATTCAAAACACCAGTGGCCGTGTATAGCTTACAAGAATTTTTTTTCCTGAAATCTGTGTCACAAATATTCTCGGTTTTATCGATAGCTTATAATTGTTTCTTTAGAACCACTATTTAAGTAGAGGGTAATTCTAAAACCTGTGCTAAACATGTACCATAAGGTTTATAAAATTTGAGCAGTCAAGAAAGAACGGCGCCGATGAAACTATATTCGGAGGTTGTTTTACAACATGACGACAGCAATGATCAAGTTTACAAGGTCCTTTACATAATTAAATTTCAATGCTTTGTCTAAGCGGTGGGTGAAATTTTAGTCAATATTTTGCACATTACGACAGGAAATTTGTAAGTCTGCAGTTTTATATGTCTTTCCTGCCACGTTTCTTGACAAGCAGAGCAATTACGATTTCAGTTTTGGTGAATTCTCTCCTTTCACAACATCCTGTTAACAATTTTGCAGGTGCATTTTGTATTACGAGGGTGTTGCGCTATCTGCAGTGTGCTATGTAACTGTTGCGAGGCGTCTTCAGTGTCTACCAGGGCTGGAGACACGTACCTGGCGACAAACAAAAAAATTAATTACGTATCTTTATTTTTTCTAGCTATTACTTAAAAATTTGTGACTACCCTTCGTAATCTTTCTTCAGCTTTCACTGTTTCTAATGCAACGTCATCTGCAAGTGTCTTTCCTTTATTTATATGGTTTCGTACGCATTTACAATGTATTACGTCAGAAAACCAACAGAGACATTGGAGCCCATACGGACGTTTACAGCCTCTCGTTCTCCCCTCGCTCTATTCCAGAATTTTTTTCCGGTGAGATACTCATGTTTCGTCGCTTGTGACTATGATGGACTTGTCACGATCAGACTCGAAAATTGCAACCAACTGCCCACAGTACGTATTTGTCTCTCTCGTCACGGAAATGGAACCCCATAATATTGCGCAACGGTATGCCATTTCTTTCTGCGGTAAATTGGGTGAAAACGCGACGACAATTTACGGTAAGCTTCAGAAGGCTTTTGGAGAGGAGGGTATGTCAACAGCTCAAGTTTTTCGTTGAAATAAAATAATTAGTGAAGGCAGAACGAATGTTGAAGATGAAGACCGCAGTGGACGACCATCAACCTCGCGGACGGATGTCAACTTGGCCAGGGTGCGTGAACTCGTACGATCTGGTCGAAGATTATCCGTGAAAATCATTGCAGAAGAACTGAACATCAATCGAGAAACGGTTTGTCTAATAATAACTGAAGATCTAGGTATGAGAAAGATTTGTGCAAAAATGGTCCCCAAAAATATCACACCACAACAGCGAGAAACACGGAAATATGTGGCAGCCGATCTGTTAGAACAAACGGAATCAATCCAGAATTGTTGAGCCGTGCTATCACTGGTGATGAAAGTTGGTTTTTTCAGTACGATCCAGAGACAAAACGACATAGTTCGCAATGGTGCTCAAAGGGATCACCCAGACCAGAAAAAGCTCGCATGTCAAAGTCAAAAATGAAATGCATCTTGTGTGCTTCTTTGAATCGAAGGGAATTGTTCATAAAGAGTGGGTGCCTCCTGGACAAACAGTTAACCAATATTACTACAAAGAAATTTTAGAAAGAATTCGTAAAAGAGTTCTTCGTGTCCACGCCAACATTGCTGATAATTGGATTCTGCATAACGATAATGCGCCATCCCATACTGCTCTGTCAGTACAGCAATTTTTAACCTCAAAACAAATTTCAGTACTACCATAGCCACCTTATTCACCAGATATCGCTCCGTGCGACGTTTTTCTGTTTCCAGGAGTCAAAACGGCCGTCAAGGGACACCATTTTCAAACAACACAAGATGTCCAAAAACTGTGACGAGGGTCTTGGAGTATGTTACAGAAGATGAGTTCCTGAAATGTTAGCCGGCCACTGTGGCCGGGCAGTTCTAGGCCCTTCAGTCCGGAACCGTGCTGTTGCGACGTTCGCAGGTTTGAATCCTGCCTTGGGCATGGATATGTGTGATGTCCTTAGGTTAGCTGGTTTAAGTAGTTCTAAGTCTAGGGAACTGATGACCTCAGATGTTAAGTTCGATAGTGCTCTTAGCCACTTGAACCATTTTTGAACCAGAAATGTCACCATCAATGGCAGAAGCGCTGGAAAAAGTGTGTGCAATCACAAGGGACCTACTTCGAAGGAGACAACACTAAACTTGACTAAAACGGTAAGCAACATTTTCTTTTACACCAGTCTCATTACTTTATTGTCGCACCTCGTATTTCAAAAGGTAACTGGCAGCTCTGGGAAAGAGACTATACGTCTGAATGAGGTTAAGTTGGAACTTAAGAACATTGTGAATGTTTTAGAGAGAAGAAAAAATTAACTTCATGACTTTTAAAGCAAAAGAATTATTTTCAATTATGATAAAATATCAGCAGTCAAAATTTCAAGAGGAAGTCATGGCATTTCATGAGACAGTTACGGAGCGAGCCTTTATTCGAACTTGAACATTTTGACTGGATACTGTTGAAGGCTGTACCTGATTGGGAAAATGTAGAATTTTCATTGTAGTGTATGCAAGAAAATACAAATTGCAAAATGGACAGTTTGCTGTTTGACAGGGTAGTAAAACTGAAATATTTTCTAGTAGAGGCAAAGAATCAGAATTTGGAGATTTAGTCTCATAAAAACTGGGTAAAATTTATTGAAGATTGTGTCTGAAGAGCAATATTCAGAACTCCTTGCGTTTTGCAGTACGTTTCTCCAACCCAGAAGTTAATAATAATCAGGAGGGAGTATTTTCTTTAGTGAATCCACAGTGGACTGAAGGAAGAATGAGGCTGGTATTAATTTCAGTTTTTGCAACGCTCCAAATTCTGTATAACATGAAAAATAATAGTCGCATTCGTTTTCAGGGACTCATTCAGAATCAAAGCAAATTCCTTTCTCTTGTTCAGCACAGAGAAATGGGGCTGGTACAAAGCTTAATGTAAAATAGTTCTCACTGTAGCAACACAATTTAAGTAATTTTCTTAAGTAATGACAACTTCTTTGCCGAAGTAATTGATACTTGGACAGTGTCCTTGATTTTGTTTCTCTGATTATGGCAATCCTAATTAAGAATGCAGATGTAGAGTGACGCGTCGGTCATTCAGTATTATCTGTAGTAGACTGAGTTAATGTCACTGCGTTGACGTCCAATCCACCGAAATCAAAAGCGCCTCAGACTAAAATAGACAGGCAAACGTTGTCGCTGGTATGCTGCAAAGCAGAACTGGTGTAGTAATTAACGATAAAAATTATTATAATGTGTTATTTTCCAGTGTGTCTCGATTCAATACGTCCTACAATTATGGCCGCATACGTGTTGCACTTCAGCGTTCTTACTGTAGTTTTGCTGCGTGCGTTGTCGGATGAGTACTCAAAGGTGCGTACCCGCTTGGTTCCTCGCCGCGTAACAGAATACCATAAAGAGCAACGAAGGACCATCTGTCCCGAATTTCTTGCGCATTACGAGGCTGATCGTAATAATTTTTTGCCGAACATTGTCACTGGCGATGAAACATAGGTTCATCACTTCGAAACGGAAACATGTCATCAATCCATGGAGTGGCGCCATACGACCTCTCTTCCAAAATTAAAGTTCAGAAATGCACCCTCAGCCGGTGATGATCTTACGGAACTCTGAAGGGTTTATTCTGTTTGATGTCCTCCCTCATGATGCATCCATCAACTCTGAAGTGTAATGTGTATCCTTAAGAAACAACAGAAACGGCTTCAGCATATTCGTCGCCACAAAAATGTCAACGAACTTCTCGTTGTCCGTGGCAACGCAAGGACTTACACCAGTCTGCGCACCCGAGAGAAGCTCACAGAATTTCATTGGATTGTTCTCTCTCATCCAACCCACAGTCTGGATATCGCAGCTTCCGATTTCCACCTTTTTGGCCCAATTGAAGTAGGCACTCCTCGGGAAGTAGTAAGTGGATGATGGGAGGTTACTGATGCAGCAACACATGGACTCCGACGTCGACTAGTGGACTGGTACCATGTGGGAACACAGGTCCTCGAAGTAATGTGTCGTAAGGCCGTCGTATTAAACGGAGATTGTATTGAAAAATTGGGTTTTGTAGCCAAAAGTTTGGGGAATAATGTGTTGTATTGGAATCTTCAATCAAACCAACCTGCTTTCAGAAAAAAAGTGTTGCATTACTTACTGAGTGCCCATCGTATTACACATCTGGAATAACTTGACTAGTCTACAAGTTGTACGTTACGCACAGTGCTGCTGATTTTTGGGGTTGGCATACATCAAGCGTGGACAATGATTTCCATTGCAGCACGCGAGGTCTTCACACCCTACTCATTTCTCAAAGACAGGCTTCACGCACTGTTTTGTTGTCCGTTAATGAATTGTGTAATATTAAACACCTACTCTGTGATACAGAGTTCCTTTTAGTCACCACAATAATTTTTAAAAAGGTTAGTATGTCATAAAACACTACAGGAAACTGACGCCAGTCACAGCGATTATAGCCGACCGAGCAGTTTTAGGCGCTACAGTCTGGAACCGCGTGACGGCTACGGTCGCAGGTTCGAATCCTGCCTCGGGCATGGATGTGTGTGATGTCCTTAGGTTAGTTAGGTTTAGGTAGTTCTAAGTTCTAGGGGACTGATGACCTCAGAAGTTACGTCCCATAGTCCTCAGAGCCATTTGAACCATTTGAACAGCGATTATAGCTTTGCTGTCGGGTTTTACAATCCATACAGAAAGCAGGAATGATGCGCACATGTCTATAGAAACCGTTGCTTCACCTAGCTAAAGCGATCAAGGTAGTAACTATGCTGGATAATAAACAATTTGACTAGATTTTAATAGGTTCCATATATCTTGGATTTATGTTCCGTAAACAATTATTCTGAAGTTATCAGGGATAAAATGTAGACAATGGAATGTTATCCATAACTTGTACAGTAACAAGACTGCAGTTATGTGTCGAAGGTCTTGAAAAGGGAGCGAGACGGGGTTGCGACTTATCTCCCATGTTTTCAATCTATGTAAGGGTGACAGTCCTACAGGCCTTCGGGATAATTTTCTCTGATGTTCCGGCCCTTATCTGGCATTTAGGTTTTGCTGCTTGAAGCTGCTCATCAAGTCTTTCATTCGATGCCAGCTTCGATGGAAAGTGTCAGTTTGTTTCCCGGTACAAACAAAATGATTTTTTAATCCGAATTTTACGTTCCCTTTGTATAGAAGAGTCCCAGATTAGTCTAGCACATCATTCATTTTATCGAAATGTATTAACACGAACAGTAAAACACGAAGACTAATCACTACTCCAGCAGCAACTGAGCAGCGCTTCTGCATGGCAGTAGCACTCATCGCTGGCCAGGGCGGCTACCTCCTTACTGGACTGCTAGTTATTCTTTGTGCTTTACTGTCCCTTTTATACACATAGATAAAACGAATATCGCACTGGATTAGTTTGGGACCACTCTGTCGAATGGGCGAGTAAAATTCCACTTTAAAAACCATTTTGTTTGTAAGTGGACACTGGGCGTCGGACTGAAGACGTAATGAGCAATATTTGTTTGGGCTGACTCTAGCTACACGTTGCGAATACGAAATTGCAAATATCTGCCGAGACATCAGAGATTTCCAATGTAGGACTTGAAGACTGCGACGTTAGTTTCTACAGGCCTAGTCAGCCAGCTGGTTTACCTCCATTCAAGGGTAGTATTCAGCAAGAGTACTTTGTTCTGACACACTGTAAAATATGTAATATAACGGGTCATGTGACAGATTTATGCCTGTGACGTGTACTACATGTAGAAGATATATGCATATAGTGGATAATTGCCCAGCCTCCCAGAATGTCGCTGACCCATGGTTAGGCATAAGGATTAGGTGTATTTGTTTTGATTTGTAACTGGAGATATCGAGTTAGTGTTCGGAAATCGTACTAGTTGTCTGCTTGTCTGCGTAAGAAAAAGGGGGGGGGGGGAACCACAATCATGGTGTAGATATGGTCAGCTAGTACTAGTGGTACAATAACCACTCTTATGGATCAAGATCTGGTGTGATTGGAGTAGTACTTACGTGAGCAAGGCCAGATAGAGTTTTGTGTTTGACAGTGCTTCAGCCTGGAAACAATAACAAGCTGGCGTTCCCTACCGCCATCGTTGGGCAATGGTGACCTCATAAGTTCTGGTTTTCTCATCTAAAAGAAAAATTTCTGGACATCCTGGCTCTACTGTAAGATGTCCCAACTTCGGCTTCCAGCAGCAGTTGTGAACTTGGCCTGCGGTGTCAGTGTACTGAATGAGTGCTCTTACACTATTAATGGGCCTTCTTAATCTACAATGTCCCATCATAAGAATAACAGTAACTCTCTCCCTATGACATTATATTGCTGCATCGATACAAGGCAGTTCACTACTCTACACTAGGTCGTGGTGCAACAATGCACCATATTATTAAAGCACATTCTCTGTATATGCTTTAATAATAAAATATTTGCTTTATTAAAAGTATTTCCTTTATTAAATAACAGTGTGGTTAGGAACTTTGGTAAAGAAACACCTAATAACTATGTGAGTAGATTAACTGAAGTTTCTGATTAGAGACAATGTCAGATTATGAATCCTGAAGGTATAGTAGAAGAATTATTCAAGTAAAGAGGACATGAAGTAGGAGCAGCACTAGTAACCATTTTTAATAAAGTGGCTCAAGAAGTTGAAATGTAACATGATTAGAAGTTATTGTATACTACCGCTGTTACTGATAAATCAGATATGTGCACACTATTTAACAATCATTTTCTGAGCATTGCTATTGAATTAAATAAAAATTTAGCTTCCAGAGGGAATCATATAATTCTCTCGGAAAATGCCGTTCCGAGAATAATGTCTGAAATACTCCTGTGTGATACAGACAAGGGGGAGATTGGGTCAATAATGAAATCACTGAAGACTAAGGACTCTCACGGATATGATGGAGTGCCTAGCAGAATATTAAAACACTGTGCTGCACATGTTAGCCCTGCACTTAGCCATATTTCTAATTTTTGTTTTAGGAATGGTCAGTTGCCTGAACGATTAAAGTACTCAGTAGTAAAGCCGCTTTATAAAAAGGGAGAAAGGGATAATATAGGAAATTTTAGACCTATTTCTATGCCATCAGTGTTTGCTAAAGTTATTGAAAAGGCTGTGTCTATAAGGATAATTGATCATTTTATATTACATAATTTCCTATCAAATGTACAGTTCGGCTGTAGAAGTCGTTTAACAACTGAAAATGCTATATTCTCTTTTCTCTGTGAGGTGCTGGACGGGTTAAACGAATGGTTTTGAACGCTGGGCATATTTTTTGATTTAACTAAGGCGTTTGATTGTGTTAATCACAAAATATTACTTCAGAAGATGGACCATTACAGAATACGGGGAGTAGCTCACAATTGGTTCACCTCTTACTTTAACAACAGACAGCAAAAGGTCATTCATTATTCACAGTTTTGAGAATGACTGTTATGTGGGGTCTGAATGGGGGTACTGTAACAAATGAGGGGTGCTCCAGGGATAAGTGTTGGGGACGTCCCTATTCCTTATTATATGAATGATGTGCCCTCTAGTATTGCGGGTAATTCTAAACTATTTCTGTTTGCTGATGATACTAGCTTGGTAGTAAAGGATGTTGTGTGCAACATTGACTCGGTTTCAAATAGTGCAGTTCATGACATAAGTTCATGGCTTGTAGAAAATAAACTGACGCTAAATCACAGTAAGACTCAGTTTTTACAGTTTCTAACACACAATTCAACAACAACAAAAAATGGTTCAAATGGCTCTGAGCACTATGGGACTTAACTGCTTTTATTTATTTTTTATTTATTTACTTATTGTTCCGTGGGACCACATTAAGGAGAAGTCTCCGTGGTCATGGAACGAGTCAATACATGAAATTATAACACGATTGTAGAAACAGATAAAATGAAATATAAGAAACATATTCAGGCGACACGTCATTAGTTTAAATAAAGAAATCAAGAATGTAACACTGGAGTTTGCTTAATTTTTTAGCTCTTCCAGGAGCTCCTCGACAGAATAGAAGGAGTGAGCCATGAGGAAACTCTTCAGTTTAGACTTAAAAGAGTTTGGGCTACTGCTAAGATTTTTGAGTTCTTGTGGTAGCTTATTGAAAATGGATGCAGCAGAATACTGCACTCCTTTCTGCACAAGAGTCAAGGAAGAGCATTCCACATGCAGATTTGATTTCTGCCTAGTATTAACTGATTGAAAGCTGCTAACTCTTGGGAATAAGCTAATATTGCTAACAGCAAACGACATTAAAGAAAATATATACTGTGAGAGCAATGTCAGAATTCCCAGACTATTGAATAGGGGTCGACAAGAGGTTCTCGAACTTACACCACACATAGCTCGAACAGCCCGTTTTTGAGCCAAAAATACCCTTTTTGAATCAGAAGAATTACCCCAAAAAATAAGACCATATGACATAAGCGTATGAAAATATGCGAAGTAGACTACTTTTTGTGTTGAAATGTCACTTATTTCAGATACTGTTCTAATGCTAAATAAAGCGGCATTTAGTTTCTGAACAAGATCCTGAACATGGGCTTTCCACAACAGCTTACTATCTATCCGTACGCCTAGGAACTTGAACTGTTCCGTCTCGCTTATAACATGCCCCTTCTGTCTGATTAAAATATCAGTTCTTGTTGAATTGTGAGTTAGAAACTGTAAAAACTGAGTCTTACTGTGATTTAACATCAAATTATTTTCCACAAGGCACGAACTTATTTCATGAACTACAATATTTGATAATGTTTCAATATTACACACAAGCTTCTTCACTACCAAGCTGGTGTCATCAGCAAACAGAAATATTTTTGAATCACCTGTAATACTAGAAGGCATATCATTTATATAAATAAGAAACAGCAGTGGCCCCAGCACCGATCCTTGGGGAACGCCCCATTTAACAGTGCCCCATTGGGACTGAACATCATTACCACTCTCAATATTGCGGAGAATCACCTTCTGCTTTCTGTTCTTAAAGTAAGAGGCGAACCAATTGTAAGCTACTCCCCTTACTCCATAATGTTCCAACTCCTGCAGTAATATTTTGTGGTCAACACAGTCAAAAGCCTTCGTTAAATCAAAGAAAACACCTAACGTTCGCAACCTTTTATTTAATCCGTCCGAAACCTCACAGAGAAAAGAGACTATAGCATTTTCAGTTGTTAAGCCATTTCTAAAACCAAACTGTACATTTGACAGCAAATTATGTGAATTTAAATGCTGCAGTAACCTTGTATATACAAGCCTCTCGATAACTTTAGCAAACACCGATGGCATAGAAATAGGTCTATAATTATCAACATTATCCCTGTCTCCCTTTTTATAAAGTGGCTTCACTACCGAGTACTTTAATCGGTCAGGAAACCGACCACTCCTAAAGGAAAAGTTACAGATATGGCTAAGTACTGGGCTAACATACATGGAACAATACTTCAGTATTCTGCTAGATACCCCGTCATATCCATGAGAGTTCTTGGTCTTTAGTGATTTAATTATTAACTCAATCTCCCTCTTGTCAGTATCATGGAGGAGCATTTCAGGTAACAGTCTCGGAACACTTTTTTCTACGAGCGCTATATGATTCCCTGTTGGGACTAGGTTTCTATTTAGTTCACCTGCTATATTCAGAAAGTGATTATTAAATACTGTACATATAAGCGACTTATCAGTAACACGGACATTCCCACTACGCACTGATTCTATGTCCTCGACCTGTCTCTGCAGACCAGCAACTTCCTTTACGACTGACCATATGGTTTTAATTTTATCCTGAGACTTAGCTATTCTGTCTGCATACCACATACTTTCTGCCTTCCTAATAACTTTTTTAAGCACCTTACAATACTGTTTGTAATGGGCTACTGCATTTAGATTGTGACTGTTTCTAACGTTTTGATATAATTGCCACTTTGTCTACAAGATATTCTTATACCTTTAGTCAACCACCCAGGCTGCCAGTTTGTGCTAGTACCCTGTTTTGAACGTTCTAACGGAAAGCAACTTTCAAAGAGCACGAGAAAAGTCTTGAGGAAAGCATTATATTTATCGTCTACTGTATCAGCACTATAAACATCTTGCCACTCTTGTTCCTTGATAAGGTTTACAAAAGTCTCTACAGCAACTGGATCAGCTTTCCTAAAAATTTGGTAACTATATTTAACCTGTGTTGCAGCACAAAAATCTTTTAGACTTAAAATTTGTGCATCATGATCTGAAAGGCCATTCACCATTTTGCTAACAGAATGCCCTTCTAGTAATGACGAATGAACAAAAATATTGTCTATGGTTGTTCTACTGTTCCCTTGCACTCTCGTTGGAAAGAATACGGTTTGCATAAGATTATATGAATTAAGGAGGTCTACCAGCATCCTTTTCCTTGCACAATCACTTATACAATTTATATTGAAGTCACCACATATAACTAACTTTTTGTATTTCCTATAAAGTGAACCAAGAACCTCCTCTAGCTTTAGCAAAAATGTTGTGAAATCGGAGTCTGGGGATCTATAAATAACAACAGTAAGAAGTTTAGCTCCACTAAATTTAACCACACCTGCACAACATTCAAACACCTTTTCAGTGCAGTACTTTGAAACATCAATTGACTCAAATGGGATACCGTTTTTCACATACATGGCTACTCCCCCACACCGCAAAGAGCTCCTAGAAAAGCTGCCAGCCAACCTGTATCCTGGTAAAGGAAGCCTCTGAATTATCTCCTTATTTAAGAAGTGTTCAGATATACCAATAATTTCAGAGTCAACATCTATAAGTAGTTCACTAACTTTATCTCTAATGCCTTGTATGTTTTGATGAAATATACTAATTCCCTCATTTATCGGATACCTAAGCTTTGTCGAAAGTGGTGTCTTTGTTAGAGAGACTTCCCTGTAGCAGGAATACCTGTCAGCTGACTTCAGTCTAAAAAAGGTACAGCTCTAACACCCACAACTACCGGAATTTTCCCATGAGTGATCCCACCACCCCCACCTATGCTGTCACCTATAAGCTTTGCCAACCTCCCCTTTCCATACCTGTTGAGGTGCAGGCCATGTCTAGTGAAACCCGTCCTGCTGATAGACTCCACCGACACCACTGAAATGTGACTCATGCCTTCTATCATTAGCGCACCCCCAAGTCTCATGTTATTACGCCTGACAGCTGTATTAAGATGAGGCCGATCGTGACGCTGAAACAGTTCCACGAAATGCACATTGGTGTTGCCAGTCTGAGTGGCTATCTTTTCCAGGTCACCATCTATGTCATACTCCCCATCCCTATCAATACTATTACCAGCCCCACCCACAATCACTACTTGATCCTCTTTTGTAAAATCCCTACATAACCCCCCTATGTTAAAAGTCACCTGAGCCAATCCTGCATTAGGCTTCACAATGCTGGTGACCTGGTACTCACTCCCCAAAACTTCCTGCAACTGCTGGCCTACACCTCTACCATGAGAACTACCTAACAGCAGAACCTTCTTCTTTCTCTTCGACTTTGCAACTGTCTTAGACACCGTAACTGCTGAGGTCTGCTGCATACTTCCTACATCTTCAGCTACTAGAGATTCCTCTCGACTAGACTCTGACAGTTGGTCAAATCTATTACAAACACCAATAGTAAAACTATCTGAAAATCTTCTCCTAGCAGATCTCTTGCCAACAGCCAGTTCCCATTCCCCAACCCCCTTCTCCCTCCTCATCCTATCTAGCTCCTCCTGTGCGTTTTTCAACTGCACCTGAAGGGCACAGATCTTACGCTCCTGCTCCTCTATCAATTTACTCTTGCGACATAACCTGCAGTTCCAGGAGAGGATCTCACCAGAATGCCCACTGGCTTCCCCACTGCATTCCCCCCTGTGAAAATACTTCGAACAAGTCTCACACCGCAATCCACTACTCACGAACCTACGGCAAAACCCACACTTCTCACTCATGGTAAAATTTTACAGTTATTGAAACAAGAAAACAACTTTATCTAAGTTCCGCTACTACAATAAGAAGATGTTAAAAACTGACTACAATAATCACAAACTTGCTCCACAAGGAAAGTAACTACTATAATTGACAGTATTAATCAACAACAAATGAGAATATAACAAAATACTAACACAGAAAGAAAATCAAACGTCTAATGACAGTAACGAAACAGAAAGCAGTTCGCAAAAATTTCTTTCGAAGTTATTTCACCGGAAAACACCAAGAACACCCGTTGAAAACTACTAAAGTTCCTAAATAAACTACTATACACAAACAATTAATTAGTACTTAGCTTTCGATGCGCCGCTACAGCTGCAACTGGTCAGCGCGGAATGTAAACACGGGTAAGAGGTTAAGTTGCTCGATACGAGACACTCACAAATATCAGGTCACAACACAAGAAAGGCAGAGGTGAATGAAGAAACCACTAATAAGTCACTTATACAGTAAATATTATCACAAAAACCGTTAAAATATATATCTGCAACCTAAAAATAGACGAAAACTTAGAGAGCGATCTCACACGCAGTCACGCGCGTATGCTGAGGTCATCATTCCCCTAGAACTTAGAACTACTTAAACCTAACTAACCTAAGGACATCACACACATCCATGCCCGAGGCAGGATTCGAACCTGCGACCGTAGCGGTCTCGCGGTTCCTGACTGTAACGCTTAGAACCGCTCGACCACTTCGGCCGGCAATTCAATAACACCCGACGTTTGAATTTCACAGAACGGGCATATGATTACTGAAATTGAACAGTTCAAATTTCTAGGTGTTCAGATAGACAGTAAACTGTCGTGGAAAGCCCACTTTCAGGATCTTGTTCTTGCCACTTTTACTATTCGAACGGTATCTGAAGTAAGTGATCGTTCGACATGCAAATTAGTCTACTCTGCTTATTTTCATTCGCTTTGTCGTATGGTATTATATTTTGAGGTGACTCTTCCCATTCTAAGAGGATATTTTTGGCTCAGAAACGGGCGATTCGGGCAATAAGTGGTGTAAGTTCGCGAACCTCTTGTCGACCCCAGTTTACTAGTCTGGATATTTTGACATTGGCCTCTCAGTACTGTTGTTTCTTGTTAACAAGATCAGCTTATTGGCAAGAATAAGCAGTTTTCACTCAGTAAAGACTCGGCAGAAATCCAACCTGCATTTGGATCGGATTTCCTTATCTCTTGTGCAGAAAGGTATGCAGTGTTGCAGTGTACTGCTGCATCCATTTTCAATAAGTTACAACAAAAATTCAAAAATCTTGGCAGTAATCCACTTGCTTTCAAGTCAAAACTGAGTTACCTCATGAGTTACCTCATGAATCATTCGCTCTATTCTGTTGGGGAATTTCTTGAAAACTTAAGCTGATTCTTATGTTATATTGTTGATTGCGTTTACTTAAACTAATTGCTTGACTTTTTTTGGATTCATAAACATTCTATTTTAATCTGTTATTACTTTTGTGTTGTAATTTCATGTACTGAAAAGTTCCATGACCTTGGAGATTTGCTCCTAAATTTGGTCCTACGGAACCTGACGTCTAAATAAATAGTAAATAAAATATAATATTAAGAAACGGAGCAGAAGGTATCTGACAAATAGTAGGGGAATAAGTGTAATGGCTTCAGTGATTGGGTTGTTCGGTAGTATAACAAAAGAACAGACTTTAAAAGGTTGTGCATGTTGTTGTATCTCAGGAACAGCAGATTTTACTTTTGCGCAAGGCTATGTTGGTAACAACTTTTGTGTACACCGGATTTGTTAGAAAGTGATTACAAAAAATCAAGATCTCCATTTGGTGTTTGTTGATTCAAAAAAGGCCTGTAATCCTGTGTGAAGGAAGTTACTATGGGCAGCACTGGAAAATGCTGGAGTGGGTGGTGCATTAATAGAGTTGGTGAAAAGAACATACCACCAAGGCGAGGCAGTTGTGAAGTTTGGTGGTAAGATATCGGAAAATTTAGTAAAGTAAGGGATTAAGACCAGTATGTTCTATGTTGCCACACTTATTTAAGTTGTATTTAGAAGTTGTTTTTGGTTACTAGAATAGACAGTGCGTAAGTTTGGGTGTAGCTATGTTTACATTTGTTACTGTTTACTGACAGTGAGTTACCTACAGTTCTGGGTAAGGATGATGCCATGTATCAAATGAAAACGTTAATGAATGCTTATAATCAATGGAGACTAACATTGAATATTGATAAAACAGAATGTCTTCTTGTTGGAAGTGCAGAAAGAGAGGATTTCGATTTTGAATTTGGCCAGGTAAGAAATGTCAAAGTCCTTAGTTAAAGCTTCCGGACTGAGAAGCCGTGGTCGATCTGTAAAACCTCTTCTTCCTGACGTTTCGTTGCCAACTGCGGGCAACATCCTTCGAGTTGACTCAACGACTGGCTGCAAAGCCGTGAAGGTCGCGTTTATGTAGAGTGCATAGAGGGAACCACCATGCGTCACGTGGGGCCGACTGTAAGTCGATATCTCACTAAAGTGTTTACTCTCGATTGAAGGTAATCGATTGTCACATCGTTAGTGCAAAGTCGACCGCCATATCTTATCTAACTTTAGCCTTCCTCTTTTCTATTAAAATTATTGTGTTGTTTCTGAATCTCTATAGCTTTTCTATGCATGCGTGCATAATAATGCCATGTCCTGGCTTACATGCTCGTCTCACTAAATTTTATTTCATGATCACCGTCTTTAAAAACATGTTCCGCTACAGATGGTTTGTCGATATGTCCCAGTCGACAGTAAGGATTCGAACAGAAGAAAGGTGTCATTAGACCACTGGTGGACAGAGCTAATAAGATCTGTGAGCCAGTTTTTTGTAAGATGAACTAAATCATTTAGGAAAAATGGATGCTATGACAACGAGACAGATGGAGCACTCCATCCCAGAAGGAAATAACATTCAGTAACAACAGCTGCAAGCTGGAAAAGTTTTTCTTCCATTTATTCTCAACATTACGGACCGTACTGGGACAGTTGTGCGCAAGTTTCAAGTTGAAACTATCTGTAGACCCACCTAAAAGATCAGTTAGTGTTTAAGATCGGCGAAAGACGCTTGAATCCTCTAGCAACTCCTGGGGTGAATAAAATTCCGTGAAGCTGTGGGAAGGTTTGTACTGGAACAACGAAAAGAAGTGTCAATACCAGCTTAAACGAACACAAAACGAACTGTCGACTGGGACATAACGACAAATCAGCTGTAGCGGACATGTTTTATAAAGACGGTATCATGAAATAAAATTTATTGAGACGAGCGTGCTAGCCAGGACATGGCGTTATTATGCACGCATATATAGAGAAGCTATAGAGATTCAGAAACACCACAATAATTTTAATAGTGAAGAGGAAGGTTCAAATTGTTGTGAGCACTATGGGACTTAACATCTATGGTCATCAGTCCCCTAGAACTTAGAACTACTTAAACCTAACCAATCTAAGGACAGCACACAACATACAGTCATCACGAGGCAGAGAAAATCCCTGACCCCGCCGAGAATCGAACCCGGGAGCCCGGGCGCCGGAAGCGAGAACGCTACCGCACGACCACGAGCTGCGGACAGAAGAGGAAGGCTTAAAGTTAGATAAGATATGGCGATCGACTTTGCACCAACGACGGCATAATCGATTACCTTCAATCGAGAATAATGACATTAGTCAGAGCCAGACTTACAGTCGGCCCCACGTGACGTATGGTGGTGCTCTCTATGCGCTCTATATAAACAGGACCTCTACGGCCTGGCAACCAGTCGTCGACTCACCTCGGAAGATGTTGCCCGCAGTTGGCAACGACACGTCAGGAAGAAGAAGTTTTGCAGATCGACCACGACCTCTCAGTCCAGAAGTTTTAACGAATGAAGACGCCAGCTGTGAAAGCCTACACGTTATGATAACGTGGAAGTGTTCAAATATCTGGGTTCATTAATGGAAAGGATTCGCCAGTACGAAGTGAACGTATCCTGCAGGACAAGTCAAGCGAGGATAGCTATTAGATCATTAAATGGTATCTTTTGGAGTTTGCACATATCCAGACGGACAAAGAAAGTAGTGCTATGTGCTGTGGTTGAAAGCATTCCGTCAAGAGGAAAATTAATGCTTTTAAAACGCACATAATTTCATTGTTTTTTTAGTCATTTAAAAATTCATTCTTCTAGACATATTAATTACATAAATAGGATAATTTTGAATAGAACTGAATATAACGGCGGTGCATGAGAGCGACCCACTTGGATCGACTGAGGACTAGGAACGAATATGTGAGAATGGAGGTGGATGCGATGGAACATGTCACAGATAGGATTGATGCTCTAGCACTAAGACGGTACGGACATGTCAGATGGATGGTGGGAAAACAATGGCTGCCGTGTTTGTTCAGCTGGTCT
The DNA here is from genome assembly GCF_023864275.1 of Schistocerca cancellata. NCBI lineage: Eukaryota > Metazoa > Arthropoda > Insecta > Orthoptera > Acrididae > Schistocerca > Schistocerca cancellata. The sequence goes on along the minus strand of NC_064626.1, from coordinate 1,031,746,497 downwards.
CTGCCAGGGAGAAGCAGCAGAGGGAGGCCGAGGGCAACATGGATGTTAACTATAGCCAAATCCATGAAAATAACGGCACGATACAAGTCAGTGTCATCTGAGAACAGGTAGCTGATAAGTGAAAATACCTGCTAAAATATGTGAGTATTTGCCTTACATCGTAAGAAAGGTAGATAAAATACTGAGAGTCACCCGAAGAATCTTCAAGTGTTGTCTGCCCATGTAGAAATACTTACAAAATCCTCGTTCTACCAATGCTTTAATACTACTCGTCGGTCTGGGACCATTTCTAGAAAATACTTATGGAGGAAACAGAGAAGATCCGAAGGAGAGTAGCAAGAGCTAATGACGCCTGTCGCTTGGGTTCTGAGACTATCCTCAGTTCATAATGGCGGCTGGCTGAATGATGAAGACTGCTACCCTCTTGTGCGGGGTGCAAGCAGAACTTGCAGTTTCCAGCAATGTTCCCAGAGTCGATCAATGATCTTTGATTTGGAGTCGAATAGAGGGTCTCAACCAAAGGCGTTGTCGACTCTGTGATCGTCTTGACTGCAGATTTATGAACGTGCATTATTCGGTGGATAGTTGTAGGATTTGCCTTGGTAGATCAGGGTGCGCTACATAACGGAAACGTGTAACAGAGTACGTAGTTGTGGAATGCACATGATTTTTTTTGGGCTATGCAGTAGTTTGGGGTGCTCTGCTGAACACTCGCCACTCGAAACGAAGATAGCGAAATCAGACCGCGTTCAGAGTAAATATAAAAAAAAAAAAAAAAATGGCTCTAAGCACTATGGGACTTAACATCAGAGGTCATCAGTCCCCTAGACTTGGAGCTACTAAAACCTAACCAACCTAAGGACATCACACACACCCATGCCCGAGGCTGGATTCGAACCTGCGACCGTAGCAGCAGCGCGGTTCCGGACTGAAGCTCCTAGAACCGCTCGGCCACAGCGGTCGGCGAGTAAATACACTTCGACTGTTAAAATTTTATCAGTAAATTGTCGAAGTATTCGTAAGAAAGTTCCCCAGTTTACTGCCCTCCAGAAAATTTGTCAGCCTCAAATTATTCTGAGAGGGGGACACCGAAAATTAGCTGAAATTCGAAGTGGGAAGCTGTGAAATATTTTAAAATTCGCAGTAGAAAGCTGTGAAATATTTCGCGAGTCATAGAACGGATATTGCAAAGACAGATTAGATACCGTAGGAGCAGGAGAGAGCATTGCAATCGACAAAAATATTGTCTCAATTGTGGTCGTTTTTGAGTGTGGCAGTGAAGCTATCTGGACGCATATAACAGGTGTAGGTGAAATCAAGTTAATTGTTGGATACTGTTAGGGCCAGCCGATTCCGTCGTAACAGTTTTAGAGTCACTCAAAGAAAGTCCACGCCCAGTAACTGAGAACCCGAGAAAATTTTGCCCCTACCAAAACTCGCTGAGTGGGTCGAAGATTTCTATCAGTCACTCGTTGAGCAGTCTGACGTGACAACAAGAGATAACAAAAGAAAAGCTGAAGTTTTAAATTTCGCCTTTAAGAAATCGTTCACGCAGGAGGCTCGAACAAACGTACCGTCGTTTGAACGTAGCACAGACTATCCTCTGGAGAACTTACTAATAGGAATCCCTGGCGCAGACAAGCAACTGAAAGAGACGAAGACATATACGCCGCCAAGTAGGGATCGAATCCCAATTCTGCTTGACAAAGAGTACTCTGCCATACTGATCCTTTACTTTGCTTGCATTTATCGCGAATCTCTCGTCCCGCGCAAAATACCAAGCGACTGGATAAAGCGCAGTGTCTCCTGCATATAAGATGGGTAAAACAACGGACCTGCAAAATTACAGATCAATATCCCTAACTTTGTTTTGCTGCAGAATTTTTGAAAATATTCTCAGTTCGAATATAATAAAGTTCCTTGCGACAGGAAAGCTTATGTACACGAAACAACACTGTTTTAGAAAGTATCGTTCGTGCGCGACTCAGCTTTCACATGATATCGTGGGAACTATGGAAGAAGGGCAACAGGCGGATTCCATATTCTTAGATTTCCGAAAAGTATTTGACACGCCGACTGTTAATCAAGGTATGAGCATACAGAATAGGTTCTCAGATCAGTGAGTGGCTCGAAGAATTCTTCAGTAGTGGGACCTAGTAAGTTTTCCTCGACCAAGAGTGTTCATTAGATACAAGGATATCATCAGGAATGTCCCAAGCAAATGTGTTAGTATCGCTTTTATTCTTATATACATAAAGCATCGGATAGGGGTGATCATAAGCCTGCAGATGTTTTCTGATGTTACTATGATGTATGGAAAGGTGTCGTCGTTGAGTTATTTTAGGAGGATACAAGATGACTAGCAGAATTTATAGTTGATGCGATGAATGACAGCTTACTGTGAATGTAAGAAAATGTAAGTTGATGCAGATGAGTAGGAAAAACAACGCCATAATTTTCGAATACAGCTTTAAGAGAATTCTACTTGATACAATCACATCCATTAAATATCTAGGAGTAACGCTGAAAAGCGATATGAAATGTGAAACTTCCCTTTTGAATGTAAAGAAAGGCTGTGCTGGTAAACTTCTACGTTATTTGATACTGAAACAGCTGAGTAAAACTGAACATACTCATACAGGTTTCTCTTTACTTATTCTGATCATTTCTAAACTGACACAAAATACTTTTGCGTAACGCAATCTGACTTTTAATAATCCCTACAAAAGAATGGCCCTGACTAACAACAACCTGTAGCCTTCATGAATCACTTATCTCACAAAAATCTTCGTTACTCGAACTACTGCAATACAGCGAGCGCCAGTACTGCCAGCTAAATAAAAGATTCTAACTTCTGAAGGCACTAACTACTGATAGGCATATAGTTAGCAAATGAAAGATTTTGATAGAGAACAAATAATGTATTTACCTTAATAGTGTTCGAAAGTCATTATATATATATATATATATATATATATATATATATATATATATATATATCTGACGGACCCGTCCAGATCGTCCGATGGTCATATTAACATCTCAAAATTCTGGCATCTCTTTCCCCACATCCACACTGCTGGCGCCTCACCTCCAACTGCCCAACGGTACGGGCTGTTCACATCCAATTGCCCAACACTACACTAGCGAATATTCCCACAATGAGTCCAACCAGCCATAGATTGCACACAGCGCAGTCAGCGATTTTCACATAGGGCGCTACGTGGCGTTACCAACATAAAAACCTAAACAGCCTACTTACATAGCCCCCATGCTCCCCACAAAAAATTTTACAAATTGTTTTGGGCAGTGGCCAATACTTATTTGCTAATATTTTTCATATTACCGACAGCAAATATATCAAATGCACACACTTATTGATACACTGTTGGTCAAAATCAAAAATTGTCCTCACAATCCTGATCATTCATTACGGTAGCAATTACAGTTTTATGCACAAAGTCTGAGCAGCAAAAGAAAATGCACACGGAAGTAGTGGATTTCTATGCAGTCTTGAAGCAGTAGTGTTGTCCTTCCAACGGAAAGACAGTGCTGACTCTTGACATGAAGACAGGTAATGGGCCACAACAGAGCAAACCCACAGCAGATTCATTCGAAGTCTTGAAGAATATTGGGAGAATTAGTAGGTCACCAGAGAGCAGATCCACAGTATGCCTTGTAGAGATTATGGTAGTAATGTCCCACCAAAGGTGCAGACCCACTTAGTCGTTGTAGAGATTATGCTAGTAGTGGGCCACCAAAGGCGAAGACCCACTGTAGACCTTGTAGAGATGGCCAGCAGCCATCCGTTGCGACTGTGCGGATGCACAATCACTGTCGAAGAGTCTTGCGGATAATGTAGTCCATGAACCACCACTTGTGCACTCCCAAAAAAGAAAAAAATATGTAATGTTCTTAGAACCAGCAATAGTGTTAACCAGTCCCTTGCTGAAATATCAAAACACGTGCGAGCACTAACAGTCCTTTTTTTTCTTTTTTTTATATCTATTTTGACAAATTTTCTTTTTCTGACGGACACACGTCCAGATCGTCCTCTCATATTAACATCTCAAAACTCTTGCATCTCTCTCCCCACATCCACCACTGCTGGTGGCTCACCTCCAACTGCCCAGCGATACGGGCTGTTCGCATCCAACTGCCCAACTCTACACTAGCGAATATTCCAACAATGCGTCCAACCAGCCACAGACTGCACACAGCGCTGTCAGTGATTTTCATACAGAGCGCTACGTGGTGTTACCAACATAAAAATCTAAACAGCCTACTTACAAATGAAAAGAGGATTGTAGTGTGGAAGACAAATGATCGACATAGTTTGTTGGGAAAGTTTTTGGGAAGTGCGATTCACCTGTAAAGGGGACCGCATATAGAACACTAGTGCATCCCATTCTTGAGTAGCACTCGAGCGTTTGGGATCCGCAATATGTCAGATTACAGGAAGGTATCGAAGCAATTCAGAGGCGGGCTGCTAGATTTGTTATCGGTAGGTTCGATCAACACCCGAATGTTAAGGAGAAGCTACGGGAACCGGAATAGGAATCTGTGGCGGGAAGGTGACGTTCTTTCCGAGGAACAACACTGAGAAAATTTAAAAAACCGTTGTCTGAAGCTGACTGCAGAACGGTTCTACTACCGCCAACATCAGATACGAGAAAGTAGGGCTCATACGGAGGCGTATAGATAGTCATTTTCCCCTCCCTGTGTTTGCGAGTTGAACAGGAAGGGAACTGTCCAGTGTTGGAAAAACGTACCTTCGCCACGCACCATAAGATGGCTTGCGGGGTAAATATGTAGATGTAGATGCCCAGCCAACTCCGGTGGCAGACGCTACAAGAGAGGCGTTGTGCATCACAGAGTGGTTTATTATTAAAATTCCCAGGGCTACACTTCGTAGAAGACCCAAGCGATCTATTGTTTCTACATATGTAAAAATTATAGATGTTCGAACTCACACGTATGCTTAGGCCTACCAATAGTCGTTCTTCCTAAAAACCATTCGCGGTTAGAGCAGGAAAGGGGGAAATAGGCAGAGCAGTATAGATGGCTTGTGTAATATTGATATAGATGTGCAATAGCTCCCAGCTTCTGTACAGGTCATTATCAAAATAAATGTTCAAATATTTGTGAAATCTTATGGGGCTTAACTGCTGAGGTCATCAGTCTCTAAGCTTACACACTACTTAACCTAAAGTATCCTAAGGACAAACACACACACCCATTTCCGAGGGAGGACTCGAACCTCCGCATGGACCAGCCGCTCAGTCCATTACTGCAGTGCCTTAGACCGCTCGGCTAGGTCATTATCAGATTTTCTTAGTTTCCGCACTTTTGATTTCACGTTATAGATCCAAACAGACGTGAAAAAAAACCCTTACTTCTTTTTCTGCCATTGCATATAGATCAGCTTTGTTAATTTTATCAAATTTTAGCAAGAAATCTTTTCTATCGGATTGGAACCATGCTGGCTTGCATTCTAGAGCGCAACTTTACCTTTTGCTTTCATTTTCAAGCAATTTCAGATTATGTCGCAATGGAAGAATCGCGACGTGTATACGACCTCATCGAGCCAAGTTCTGAGCGCCTTTTCATCCGGAAACGCAGTTCCTTGAAGACTGTTCGACACAGAGTGAAAAAGGCGAAAATTTGAGGGCACCAGATCAGGTTAAAAGTATGGGTGCGGAATGACTTCCCAACTCCTGTATAGTGTCTTCTGTCAGTCTATCAGAATGGGGGCGGGTGTTATTATGGAGTAACATCCCTTCACGCAGTCTCCCTGATCGTTGCTCTTGGATTGCGTCTATAAGACGTCTCAGTTGTTGTCAGTAAATGACAGCAGTGATGGTTACACCAGATGTATAACATCATCTTTTGTGGACGCGCGCTGGTCTTTGTACAGTGAGTTGCTGCTTTGTTTTGGAAACCATTCCTTTTTTTTCCTTACGTTAGCATAAAGACAACATTTCGCATCAGCAGTAACGTTACAGAATGAATAGTCGGTGTTGTTCACAAGCCAGTTGATAACGAGCAAGCATAGGGGCACATTTGGCCACCTGCTGATTTTAGCTAAGAGCAAGCGGTTCCCGTACACATGGTTTCGTGAACCTTCACCGTGTCTTACGTTGGTGGAATGATCACAGTTATTCAAATGACCTAGTTCTCTAGTATTCTGACGTAAATCGTCAGGGATTAATGTGTTTCAACAGTCTCCGTCAAACGCCGAAGGTCTTCCTGAACGTGGAAAGTCACTAATATCAAAACGATCCTACTTAAAAGAAAGAAACTATTTTCTTTCATGTTCTGTCCAATGGCATTATCCCCATAAACGGTGAAAATATTCCTGGTTGCCTTCGCTGCTGTTATCTCTCCTCTGAACTCAAACAGAAGAATATGTCGGAAGTGTTCCTGTTCTCCACTTGGCGCTCCATTTCCTTGTGGCGTAGCTGCGCTCACTGTCTCCAGATGAGGAAATTACAAGATGCAAACCTAAATAGCAACGATCAACTACAAATAAAAATGACAAGCGATAAATAAACCCATAGCAGTCGGAATACCAACAAGCAAAACGAAAACACTATGAACTTATGCGGCAACCTAATACTTCGAAGTCCTATGCTCTTTCTGGAGTCAAGTTTTCTCATATCGTGAGCTTTTTGCATGTATCTGGAGCCCTATCTATGCTGATCGCTTGAAACAAACAGCTGTTTTCTATTTTCTAATTTTTCCAAGTTAGATTTTTTCGCTTTTCTGTAACAACGAATCATTCACCAACCTTGGAATTCTTCTTATATTCAGTCAGGAATAATTACTGATTCACGCTGGCTAGAATCCACGAACTCAAGTGATACTCGACAATACGTTGAGCTGGTACCTTAAAGTAATTCTTCTCGTCGACAAGCTGCCTTTTCTCGGCTCCATCAATAGAATATTGCTGCAACTTCCAAATTAGAATTTAGTGTTACGGGGACATCGGTTTATAAATCATGTCGTTTCTGGACCGTGCTGATACACTCTGTCTTTTATCTCAAGTGAAACTGTTAGGAAGGAAACCGTCCTCCCCCAATTTGATGAACTTCGTTAGCTCGGCTGGTAAGTTCCAATTCCACGCTGAGAAGTAGTCTAATATGTCACAAAAAGTTCGTTTCAGTAATTTTTCCGATGTTGAGTGGTTGATCAGAAACTTGCGTTCAATGTAATAAAAAGATTTATTTGGATTGTGTGATAGTGCTACGTCACCCCGATTGTGTCTCCATTACGTCATCAATGGCTGACGACAAATGCTCAGAATTTCCTTACGATTTTAATCAGTGCCGCTGCAGTACTTTACGACAGCGAGATGCTCATTTTTTGTAATAGAATAGCATTTTTAATGCAAAAGTAATCAAGGGGAGTGTGTTTTAGCCTCACAACGTTGCATATCGGAATTCCAATTAAGAAAGATCTGTTTGTGTATAATTCGTTAAATTTAAATATCCTCGCACAGAGATTCAGTGCAGTCCAACAGATTTAATTTTATGAAGTTAAAATAATTTTATGTCCCAATAAATTATAAGTGGAGCTGAAAAAGTCTAGAAAATCTATGAAAACTAAGGTCTTGCACTCTCTGTTTAGTATCACCAGTTTTTACATGTCATAATGACGATTTGCATGTAATGATATAACTCAGTTTGGATTGTGGATTGATTCCAGTCGTGATTTTCGTATACAGCGTATGTAGTATGAACACAATAGCGCATAAAAGCCAACCCTAACAATTTTTCATTTGATCTTGACCAAAATTCACATACACTAAGTGATCAAAAGTATCCGAACACCTGGCTGAAAATGACACAAGTTCGTGGCCCCCTCCATTCGTAATGCTGGAATTCAATATGATGTTGGCCCACCCTTAGCCTGAATGACAGCTTCCACTCTTGTAGGCATACGTTCAATCAGGCGCTGGAAGGTTTCTTGGGGAATGGCAGCCCATTCTTCACGGACTGCTGCACTGAGGAGAGGTATCGATGTCGGTCGGTGAAGGCTTGGCACGAAGTCGGGGTTCGAAAACATCCCAAAGGTATTCTATAGGATTCAGGTTAGAACTTTGTGCAGACCAGTCCATTGCAGGGATGTTATTGTCGTGTAACCACTTCAACACAGGCCGTGCGTTATGAACAGACGCTCGATCGTGTTGAAAGATACAATCGCCATCCCCGAGTTGCTCTTCAACAGTGGAAAGCAAGAAGGTGCTTAAAAGACCAATATAAGCCTGTGCTGTGACAGTGCCACGCTAAACAATAAGCCCCCTCCATGAAAAACACGACCACACCATAACACCACCGCCTCCGAATTTTACCAATGGCACTACACACGCTGGCAGATGACGTTCACCGGCCATTCGCCATACACACACCCTGCCATCCCATCGCCACATTGTGTGCTGTGACTCCACACATCGTTTTTCCGCTGTTCAGTCGTCTACTGTTTACGCTCCTTACACTAAGCGAGGCGTCGTTTGGCATTCACCGGCGAGATGTTCGGCTTATGAGCAGCCGCACGACCATGAAATCCAAGTTTTCTCACCTCCCGCCTAACTGTCATAGTACTTGCAGTGGACCCTGATGCAGTTTGGGTTTCCTGTATGATTGTGTAGATAGATGTCTGCCTATTACACATTACGACCCTATTCAACTGTCGGCGATCTCTGTCAGTCATCAGACGAGATTGGTCTGTATGCTTTTGTGCTGTACGCGTCTCTTCACTTTTCCACTTCACCATCACATCGGAAACAGTGGACCTAGGGATGTTTAGGAGTGTGGAAATCTAGCACACAGACGTATGACACAAGTGACACCCAATCAAGAAATGGTTCAAATGGCTCTGAGTACTATGGGACTTAACATCCGTGGTCATCAGTCCCGTAGACTTAGAACTACTTAAACCTAACTAACCTAAGGGCAGCATACACATCCATGCCCGAGGCAGGATTCGAACCTGCGACCGTAGCAGCAGCGCGGTTCCGGACTGAAGCGCCTAGAACCTCTCGGCTACATGGGCCGCCAACACCCAAACGTTCGAAGTCCGTCGAGTTCCGCGGAGCACCCCATTGTGCTCTCTCACGAGGTCTAATGACTACTGAGGTCGCTGATATGGAGTACCTGGCAGTAGATGGCAGCAAAATGCACCTAATATGAAAAACGCAGGTTTCTGGGGGTGTCCAGATACTTTTGATCACATAGTATATCTTTTCTCCGGTTATCACAGTGTCATGATGCTGACGACAGAATTTCGTTTCTTTTGATATCGGACGGATTGGAAAGGAAAGGACTGGATATTTACGGCAAATGTGGAACGACGCGACGACCAGAAGTTAAGTGATAAGATGCCACACACGCAGGGTAGCGTATGAAATAGGTGTTCGTACAACGTAAGGTTCCGGAAGAGCACTGCTAGCACGTTTGTAGAGAGACATAGAATAACAGTATCCAGGTTTATAGAGACAATATGTTTTTTATCTTCAAGATCTCTGGATTTGCTAACAATGTACATGTGGGAAGTGAATGTGGAGGGGGAGGAAACTAATTTTTTTCGCAATTCGTTATTATTTAAATTATAAATGTGTGCAGCTTTATCGAAAGGAAGTTCCCATATCGACTCAAAAACTGTATGATTGCATAACGAAACACGTGCTTCCATACATTTGCTTACTGGGCTGGTGAAAGGGTTTAATGGGCTAGGCTTTCCACGTGCGTGACACTAGGTTATCTGAAAGATTATGCGACCTTTATCTTTATAGCACCTAATTGCGTGTTTGTTTACAACGAACTGAAACCATTTCCAAGCTAATGTACCTGTCTGGCACAGAAAGCGTTCCAATTTTGAGCACATCAGTCCCTGTTCCAGACGCTCTCCTTTTTATGGTCCGTTGCAATGTTCCTTCGATATGGCGCTTAAAAAAGAAATCCTGTAAGTGTTGTTCCTGATCTTGAAACAAGATAACATCATTTAATATTCACCATTAAAATTTTACATCACACACACATTACGCTTGTGATATCTGTCCCTCCTATAGTGAATACGAACAGGCATTACGAATGTACACTGTGTTTTAATTTCATCTACTCTTTTACAGCCTTCCTGATAACTACGTACATTGCGATGTTAAAGAAGGCATTTCTTGAAGGTGTCTCGGTTTAGTTCAAATCGTTTCTGCAAACATAATCTTTTAACAGTACGTCCTCAGTAATACAAAAATATAAAATACACCACTTTTCGTCAGTATAATTTTGTGCAAGAGCTGCCCATAGTTCCTAAAGATACAAATAAAGCCATATTTATGTAACACCAAGATTTGATAATAAAATAAACCTTTATGCATTATGTTTCGATCGAAACGGTCATCATCACCTACCAAAAATTTTGCTTCAGCGTTTGTGGTATCTTGTTACTGGGGCGTCAATCCAAATACGATTAATGATGCTTAAGATCATAGCATGTTTGTTTTGCATGTTGGTATTGCAGTTGTTATGGGTTTATTTACCGATTGCCATATTTTATTTGTAGTTCACTGTTGCTGTTTGGGTTTACATATTGTTATTTTCGCATTTAGAGATCGTGAGTGGAGCTGGGGTTACTAGAAAATGGAGGCCAAATGAAGAAGCTTGTGGCGTGTGCGGGGATAATGTCGCTGGATAGAGAAGGCAAGAAAGTGGTTGTCTCGTTTTGAGGAGTATCGTTTCGGTATTAGTGAATTTTGAGAAAGAGCTTCCGGGTTTGAAGATCGTTTAAACGTATTAATCCACAATGATTCCCGTCAGTGTACTCTATAACTGACAGATGTGGCGGAGTGTGATCATTCCATCATTGTGCGACATGTGGAGATCCACAAAACTGATTGTGTGCTATGCATCTCTGCCAGCTCGTCATCAAATGGCTCGTGAACAACACCGATCATTCATATCCTATATTGTTACTGGAGAGGAGAAATGTTGTCATTATGCTAACGTAAGGAAAAGAAACGAAGGGTTGCCCAAACAAAGCAGCAACATCCCGTACAAAGACCTGTGCGTATGCACGAAAGATAATGTTATTCATCTGGTGGAACAGCGACCCACCTTATTCACTTGATCTGGCGCCCTCAGAATTTCAACTTTTCCGCTCTCTAACGAACAGCCTTCGAGGAACTTCCTTTCCGGACGACATTGCGTTCAGAACATGGCTCGACGAGTCCTTCGCCTCGAAATCGCATGATTTGTACAACCGTGGAATCTAAAAATTAAATAGCGCAGGAGACTGTGTTATAGATGACTGAAATCTTTGTTATGTGTATGTGCTGCGTTCATTAAACATACGAAAAAAACGCTAAGAATTTATGCACCAACCTAAAAAAAAATGTTCAGTGTCACTACCTCTTTTCCAGATGTAAGTAATTTTTCTTTAATAAAAAGACAAAATACACTACTGGCCATTAAAATTGCTACACCGCGAGGATGACGTGCTACAGACGCGATATTTAACCGACAGGAAGAAGATGCTGTGATATGCATATGATTAGCTTATCAGAGCATTCACACAAGGTTGGCGCCGGTGGCGATACCTACAACGTGCTGACATGAGGAAAGTTTCCAACCGATTTCTCATACACAAACAGCAGTTGACCGGCGTTGCCTGGTGAAACGTTGTTGTGATGCATCGTGTAAGGAGGAGAAATGCGTACCATCACGTTTCCGACTTGGATAAAGGTCGGATTGTAGCCTAGCGCGATTGCGGTTTATCGTATCGCGACATTGCTGCTCGTGTTGGTCGAGATCCAATGTCTGTTAGCAGAATATGGACTGGGTGGATTCAGGAGGGTAATACGGAACGCCGTGCTGGATCCCAACGGCCTCCTATCACTGTCAGTCGAGATGACAGGCATCTTATCCGAATGTCTGTAACGGATCGTGCAGCCACGTCTCGATCCCTGAGTCAACAGATGGGGACGTTTGCAAGACAACAACCGTCTGCACGAACAGTTCGACGACGTTTGCAGCAGCGCGGACTATCAGGTCGGAGGCAATGGCTGCGGTTACCCTTGACGCTGCATCACAGACAGGAGCGCATGCGATGGTGTACTCGACGACGAACCTGGGTGCACGAATAGCAAAACGTCATTTTTTCGGATGAATCCAGGTTCTGTTTACAGCATAGTGATGGTCGCATCCGTGTTTGGCGACATCGCGGTGAACGCACATTGGAAGCGTGTATTCGTCATCGCCATACTGGCGTATCATCCGGCGTTATGGTATGGGGTGCCATTTGTTACACGCCTCGGTCACCTCTTGTTCGCAATGACGGCACTCTGAACAGTGGACGTTACATTTCAGATGTGTTTAATACCCGTGGTTCTACCCTTCATTCGATCCCTGCGAAACCCTACTTTTCAGCAGGATAATGCACGACCGCATGTTGCAGGTCCTGTGCGGGCGTTTCTGGATACAGAAAATGTTCGACTGCTGCCCTGGCCAGCACATTCTTCACATCTCTCACCATTGTAAACGTCTGGTCAATGGTGGCCAAACAACTGACTCGTCACAATACGTCAGTCGCTACTCTTGGTGATCTGTGGTATCGTGTTGAAGCTGCGTGGGCAGCTGTACCTGTACACGTCATCCAAGCTCTGTTGTCCAGGCGTATCAAGGCCATTATTATGCCCAGAGGTGGTTGTTATGGGTACCGATTTCTCAGGATCTATGTACCCAAATTGAGTGAAAATGTTATCACATGTCAGTCGTAGTGTAATATATTTGTCCAATGAATACCCGTTTATCACCTGCATTTCTTCTTAGTGTACCAATTTTAATGGCCAGTAGTGTACCTGCGATAGTAAAGTAATAGAGAGATGTGCCGTAAGTTAAGCAGAGACATGACGCACAACACGTCATAATAGGCTTAAATAGTCTCTTTTGTAAAAGTATAAATATGATGAAACAATGTAAAATCATATAGGGTGACCCTCGCACAGAAGATAACAGCAACCAGACACTTTTTATGATGCTATTTCTTTCTTTCTTTATGTATTTAAATTCCTCCGTTACCGGTTTCGAAGCGAGAGATTAATCATTAGACGGCTTGTTCACGTTAAGATACATCTTACTTTAGCTTTCACTTTTCGTTCTCCCAAATGAAGTTTCCTTGGGTTGGTGGTAACCTGGAATCAAAACAAGCTATGATGCAATGTTTCTGTAATTGTGCTTCAAAGCGATGTAAGTAAATTATTAAAGTGAAGACGTTTTGGTTGCTTACGTTGAAAAATCACGCCATTACGTTCCAGAGCTGAGGGATTTTGTTCATGCAACAGCAAAGACTGTATGAAGCACTTTCTTTATACATACGAAGTCTGTTCAAAAAATTCCAGAACATCGTAAATTCGCACCAATGGTGAGTTGGAGCGAAATGCGGTTAGCAACCCCGTACACGTCTGTGTTTGTTGTGTGACGGCCGGAAATTTCATTGTTGTATGTCTGTTAGTTATTGTTCAGTGCTGTACTGAGTAGAGCGTTGTGTCGCACAGTTTACGAATTTCTAGATGGCAGAGTTAGAGGAGCAACATGTCTACAATAAATTTTGCGCGAAACCCAAGAAAACCTTAACAGAGGAACACCAAATGATGCTGGAAGCTTACGGTGATGAGCCTTAAGCCGTCCTCCGTATTACGAGTGGTTCACACGGTTTAAAAGAAGCCAAAAGGTTTTGTCCTACGGAGGAAACTTTGGTGCCGCCTCAACAGGTTAAAGACTGGACATGGTTGTTGTAGCTACATCGGGTACAAATGGGGCTGGATCAGTTCACCAATGTGTGAATGTAATCAAGAAGAGCAGACAATTGAACATTTAGTCGAACGCTGTCCACTTCATTCATACCCTGGAATTCCCGATGACTTGTTCACTCTCACACCCAACTAAATTAACTGGTTGAGAAACACGGACTTTAAGGTTTAATTTTGTCTTATATCATATGTATATTGTATGAAATCATTTGCCTTAAATCAACTGCAAATTGTATAAAATCACCATACGATTAAATGAATTAATACGGTTTAAAAATAGCCGAACGGAAGATAAGGGTAACTCTCGTTCAGTACGCCCTTCAACGTTTACCGACGACGGTCAGGCGAGGAACGTCAACGAAATTGTACGAGCCAATCGAAGACTGACTGTCCGAGAGATTTCAAAAGAATGTAACTTTTCAGCTTGCCATGTCAAGAAATGCTGACACAACATTTTGGAATGCATCGATGTTTTCGCCAAGTTCGCCCCACGGCTCATGAGTCAAGACCAGAAAGACCTTCGCCTCGTAATCTGTGAAGAACTTTCGGATCACGCAAATGAGAACGAGATGTTCCTTAAGAGAATCATAAATGGTGATGAGACACGATTCTACGTTATGATGCTGAGACCAAGGTTCAGTCTTCAAGATGGGTCGAGAAAGTTTCTCCAAGACCAGAGAAAGCTCGTCAGTTCATGTCAAATGCCAAAGACATGCTGATTTTTTCTTTGAATTTGTGGGATTAGTTCATCATGAATTCGCGCCACAGGGACAAATCGTTAATCGACGGTACTATCGGGACGTGTTGCGACGCCAGCGACAAAATGTGAGAAGGAAATCGGCTGAAATGTGGCGAGACAATTCATGGCTCTTGTATCACGGTAGCGAACCTGCACATTCAATCCTGTTGATGCGTGGCTATTGCACAGTAAACGAAATCATTGTTCTGCCTCATCCTCCGTATTCTTCAGATCTGACTCCAGAGACCTTTTTTTTTCTATTTCCGAAGTTGAAAACCCCACTGAGAGGACGAAGTTTTGCAACGACAGACAAGGTAAAAGAAACTTCGTGGAATCCAACAAGGGGCGTACCAAGACTGCTTATGGAAGTGTAAAGGGGTTAGAGCGTTGTATCAATTGAGGTGGAGAATGTTTCGAAGGAGACCAAGCACAATACGTAAAAGAAAAGTGTAGAGAAAATTTGTGGACAAAGTTCCGAAATTCTTTGATCAGACCTCATATTCCTCTTGCGATTTCTATTGAGATTGCTATTCTTATGATTCGTTGGTGATTCATTAAGTGTACTCAAGTTGAAGAAAATAACATCAAAGCAAAGTACACTCCTGGAAATGGAAAAAAGAACACATTGACACCGGTGTGTCAGACCCACCATACTTGCTCCGGACACTGCGAGAGGGCTGTACAAGCAATGATCACACGCACGGCACAGCGGACACACCAGGAACCGCGGTGTTGGCCGTCGAATGGCGCTAGCTGCGCAGCATTTGTGCACCGCCGCCGTCAGTGTCAGCCAGTTTGCCGTGGCATACGGAGCTCCATCGCAGTCTTTAACACTGGTAGCATGCCGCGACAGCGTGGACGTGAACCGTATGTGCAGTTGACGGACTTTGAGCGAGGGCGTATAGTGGGCATGCGGGAGGCCGGGTGGACGTACCGCCGAATTGCTCAACACGTGGGGCGTGAGGTCTCCACAGTACATCGATGTTGTCGCCAGTGGTCGGCGGAAGGTGCACGTGCCCGTCGACCTGGGACCGGACCGCAGCGACGCACGGATGCACGCCAAGACCGTAGGATCCTACGCAGTGCCGTAGGGGACCGCACCGCCACTTCCCAGCAAATTAGGGACACTGTTGCTCCTGGGGTATCGGCGAGGACCATTCGCAACCGTCTCCATGAAGCTGGGCTACGGTCCCGCACACCGTTAGGCCGTCTTCCGCTCACGTCCCAACATCGTGCAGCCCGCCTCCAGTGGTGTCGCGACAGGCGTGAATGGAGGGACGAATGGAGACGTGTCGTCTTCAGCGATGAGAGTCGCTTCTCCCTTGGTGCCAATGATGGTCGTATGCGTGTTTGGCGCCGTGCAGGTGAGCGCCACAATCATGACTGCATACGATCGAGGCACACAGGGCCAACACCCGGCATCATGGTGTGGGGAGCGATCTCCTACACTGGCCGTACACCACTGGTGATCGTCGAGGGGACACTGAATAGTGCACGGTACATCCAAACCGTCATCGAACCCATCGTTCTACCATTCCTAGACCGGCAAAGGAACTTGCTGTTCCAACAGGACAATGCACGTCCGCATGTATCCCGTGCCACCCAACGTGCTCTAGAAGGTGTAAGTCAACTACCTTGGCCAGCAAGATCTCCGGATCTGTCCCCCATTGAGCATTTTTGGGACTGGATGAAGCGTCGTCTCACGCGGTCTGCACATCCAGCACGAACGCTGGTCCAGCTGAGGCAACAGGTGGAAATGGCATGGCAAGCCGTTCCACAGGACTACATCCAGCATCTCTACGATCGTCTCCATGGGAGAATAGCAGCCTGCATTGCTGTGAAAGGTGGATATACAGTGTACTAGTGCCGACATTGTGCATGCTCTGTTGCCTGTGTCTATGTGCCTGTGGTTCTGTCAGTGTGATCATGTGATGTATCTGACCCCAGGAATGTGTCAATAAAGTTTCCCCTTCCTGGGACAATGAATTCACGGTGTTCTTATTTCAATTTCCAGGAGTGTATTTCTTGGAGTCGAGTGCGTTATTTAGATAGCCTGAGCCATGTTTCATTTTCAGATGATAAAATGTCCTTCAGCATTGTAATAATTGAAGCTTTCGTGGAAGGAATTTTTGGTCGGTGTCACAGACAGCCTGTGAGCCAGTTTTATCTACAAGAGGGGATCTACATCTCTTACAAATTCCGTTAAAGGAATCCGACAGTTTTTCTACAGGCGACACGGTAATTATTCATTTCGTAATTTCAAAGAGATTCCACAAGCCGAGGTTTCTCGAATTGGTCTTGGAGTGGATTTCTTAGGCTCAAAAGGCAATAACTTTCATAATTCAGTGTATAAAAATACAGTGTTAAAGCTTTTATTAATATTCGGACTTCAGAAACTTTTTTTACTCTATCGAGTTTTAAGATATCCTCAGATCATATTTGTATGTAAACCAGTTTTCTGCATCACACAGGAAATTATTATAACTAAATAAAATACCTACAGTCTTCCAACACGCTAAATATTTATGAAGTGATATAGTAATATATTTTATTTGGCTGTAAGCAGCATTTATGGTATCACTATTTCTGCGATGTCAGTCGAAATAAAGTTATAAAAATCGTTCAGTCTCACTGCCATCAAGGATAAAGTGTGTTTACATAATTAAATAATCTTAGTGTACTGTTGTATTTTATAATTTCGTTTTGTACTGATGACACAGTAAGAGTGATACGGTATACGTTACTGTAACAACTTCATATTATCTGATGACGATCATTTCTATCCTAACTGTTAGCTTGTGAAGATTTAATTTATCGGCGCCTCTTGATGGTACATAAATATGGCTATTTTTAATATATTTTCGCCATTTTAGCTGGTTCATATTAGCCAGAGAACAGCAATATCCAGGTTTGTAGAAATACTATTTTTCTCTGGTTTTGCCAATAATGTTCATTTCCATCAACTTTCTCGGAAATTGAAAGTATTTTCTCGAAATCATACCTTTTGAGGTACTTACTAAACGTAAGTTGCTGTCCGGTAGAGTTCAGCTTGGTTTTCCAGGAAACAAGAACAGAAAAAGTATTTCACTCTTAAGATAAATGCATCTCTGAAATATATTTATTTATTAGTATTAATCGTTTTATTTCGTAATCTACAAACAACGCAACGCTTCAGCTTTTCAATAACATTTCCCATATTTTGTTGGTAATTCCGGCGTATGAATTGCCAGCCAGCGGCCGTTATTCCAGTGAAAAAACTCTCACGGAATTTTCGCGGAATGTCTGCTAGCAAATAATAATAAAAGTGCCTATTGTGGCGATTTCATTAGCGTAATATCTCATCTTCGGGCACAAATGGAAATAGCAGGCACCGCATTTATATGGTAATTTACGGTTTTGTGTATAAATGCGTGTGTGAGTAATCAAATGATGTATAATATTGGACGTGCGAAAAAGAATGATGGTGCCAATAACTCCTTATTTGATAGACGAAGTTATTTATGATTTTTTTGTATCGTAAGGCCACACAAATAAATCCATGTTGGGAGTAGCATTCGTATAACATTCCTGTCTGTGGTACATCACGGTCATTTTCAATTTAGTGTGTTGTTAACCGTATTGATATACGTAAGATAAACAAACGCCAACGCATAGAGGAACAACACTTACTGTCTTTAGTTTAACTGATAGTCTCGAAAAGATAAGTTGAAGTCGAAGCCAGATACCAGGGAAGACAGTATTCGGTCGATGCTAAAAGAAACGTGTAATCTGTCACAGTTCTGATGCTCGCTTTTCAAAAATTGGCTATCCACAGTGATGCATGAAAGCGATTACGATCGCTAGCATACGAAATTCAATCAAAAGATCAAATAGACTGCAGATGTTATGCAGGGCGAAATATAAAAATGAATGGTAAAAATCAGTCTCAGAAGCATATTTTTCATGACAAAGGCACCACTTCATGACGTTTCTAGAATATAAAATGATATTTACGAAATTGCTCCCTCAGTTTCTAAAAGTGTGGGTAGCGTCTGTCCATCACTAAAATAATCTGTCTTCATAAATAATTTGCTACAAGGAGACTACTCGTCAATCGAATTTTTTAAATTTTTTATCTTTGGGATGTAGTAAGTTTCACAGTGTGATTGTAAATTTTATTATCTAGTGAATAAAGACTTTCTTAGCTGCCCTGAGCGAGCAGCAACAGTAACTTCTTTAATAATACGACAAATATTACTCAAGAGAACATGAACATTATCGGAGTAGCTGTGAGATAGCTAGACGCTCATTGGCTCTCAGCGTTGCTCTGTGAACGGACTATTATTACCTGTGTAAATACAATGTGGCCTCACTTTTTTCTGAGTGTGAGAACTCTTATGAGTAGGTAACTGTAGTGCGACTACACTATGTTCAAGAAACCTGATGTAAGCAAGCACAAACGCGATGGCTGGTTGGCAGCCGTAGCACACATACGCTGGTGTTGTTGCAATCGAGGAAGTACAAGTAGTTCCAACTTGTATGCAATTTTTATTTCAGAAATCGTGTAGAGTCGCAGTCTCTGTAAACGGTAGATGTGCTCTGATTGTCGCGCTGTTAATACTTTATGTGAAAGTGGCTGACACTGCTTCCTGCTTCGTAGTGAAAGACGCGAGAAATGAGATTTTCTTAACGTTTTCCACAAGATTGCAGAGAAAGTCGACTTCGAAGTTATTCGAGAAGCTGTATTTGCTAATTATGAGGTAATCGGTAGCATTGGAGGTAAGTAATAGAAGAGTCTGTGGGTCGTTGGTTCGAATCCCAGTTCGAATACCTACATCATGTATAAACGAAATTCACCAAATATGTGCTAATTAGCACATACCTCACCATCATTTTTATGAAAAATGCACCTCTTGTTTGTAATTACATATCGCACGCAAAATTTTAGTTTTCCTTGCAAATATAAATATTTATTATCGATATATTATATAAGGTTGTTAATAAAGATTATTTAAGTTAATAAACGTTATGCAGTTAAATATTTGGGAGAAAAAGAAAAATCAAATAGTCTTTATTTGGACTATTTCCATTGTTTTATTCAACAGATGTGGTCATGAGGCAGAGTGATAAGTGTCGCAGGAGATAGAGAAGATCCAAAGAAGAGCGGCGCGTTTCGTCACAGGGTTATTTGGTAAGCGTGATAGCGTTACGGAGATGTTTAGCAAACTCAAGTGGCAGACTCTACAAGAGAGGTGCTCTGCATCGCGGTGTAGCTTGCTGTCCAGGTTTAGAGAGGGTGCGTTTCTGGATGAGGTATCGAATATATTGCTTCCCGCTACTTATACCTCCCGAGGAGAACACGAATGTAAAATTAGAGAGATTGGAGCGCGCACGGAGGCTTTCCGGCAGTCGTTCTTCCCGCGAAGCATACGCGACTGGGACAGGAAAGGGAGGTAATGACAGTGGCACGTAAAGTGCCCTCCGCTACACACCGTTGGGTGGCTTGCGGAGTATAAATGTAGATGTAGATGTAGAACATGATAAACAATCATTTTCACTTAATAGAACACACAGTCGAACCAATTTTTACAGTTTCCACCTTACCACCTTAGTCTTAACCAAAACTGATCTGGAGACAAGGGATTTGTAGCGAGAAATAACAAGAAGTTGAGATGTCAGGCGTACTAGAACTAATACACAAAGCTTTGAGACACTTCACTTTCGAATGATGGCGTAATGCAGACCAGCAAGTCACAAAAGAAGGGGAGAAAATGTGATTTTTGGGTGGCTTCGTGGATTCCATTGTTGACTGCCTCGTTGCCAACGTAGGAGATGACAATTCCAGTAGTGAAATGCATTCCTTGGATTCAGATATATAAGTTTGTAAGTGCTACCTCCAGTGGCCCCAATATTTAACCATGTGGTGAAATGCTTGTAATACGCTTTTACGTCACACAAAGCTCCCACAGAAAAAAATTACTTTGCGTTTAAGTTAAACTCTCCTTTTTAATTACAACACTACGTTAGCTAAGAACGATAGCACCTGTCTGATCATCTAAGACGCTTATTACCAGAGTTTTGCCATTTATTATGTCATTATATTTTAAAAATTATGTATTTGAAGCTACATTGTTTCTTTATTCATCTCTTTTTACATCTTAATGGCAACTGTTCACATCACTGCAAGTTAACTGGACCACTTAGCTGGCCAGTGCAGTCCTAGTTAAACACGCCAGTGAAACTGTTACCCCGTATCATCGCTGAGTCGATATGTGCCTAACGTACAGCAGAAAATGTATCCTTGTTATCGTACTTGACTGTGTGTTACACAAATTGACTTACACTCCACATGAAACGAAATCAAATGAGGTTGCAGCAAACGCTGAAGAATATATGATGAAATGTTTACATCAGGTTTATTCTTAAGATTAATGCAGTATAGTATATTTTTATGTGGTAAAGCATTGTTGGCAGATGCCGTTATTGATTTCTCCATTCACAGGAAGTTAGATTGACGTCAACGATGCAAATATTGTCTCAGGATAATTTCTTCATACATGGCAAAGTGCACTCTTATTTCAAGAATATTCCTTCATTAGTGTTTGGATGGTATGTCAATGTTTTATTTGGCAAAACTACTGCCTCATCATTATGACAGCCTACTACGATGCATAGATCGTCTGGATCGATGGATCATGAATGCATAGTGAGAACTTTCGAAAAATATTATAAACTTTTCTGTTGTTTTAACTGTTATGCAGCTGGATACCTGTCATCCACTTTTCATAGAACATTCTGTAATTGCACAGAAGCAGATTCCTTTAGGACTATGGCAATAGAATAATATTTCTTTTTAGCTTCCAGCTATGAAGTTCACTTGCATCATAATGGCCGAACAAACTATAAGATTCTAAAGAGAGCTCATGGCGAATTTCAGCAAACTCAATGAGTCATGAGATGAATCAGATAACTTTGTTAACTAACCATAACATTGTGCTTTAAATAATATACAAATGATATATTAATAATAACTGCCAAGAATCTTAAACTCAAACTCTGAGTTTAAAAAAAATCAATAAATCCATGAATTAAAAATCCAGATGAAAGGGAATAATTAAGTAACAAATGAAATATTTTCTTTTTAATAATATGTGTTATAGTAATCAGCAGTTCTGCATTCAAGATGATGGAGTCATAAAGGCAAGAGACGCATATCAGGCAAGGAATGACATCATTGCTCATCTGAGGCATTTCGGAATTTATCAAACATGAGACATCTACAAAAAAGTCAAATTCAAAAATATTTTGTAAATAACAGTAATGGACAACTATAGGAATCCGTTTAATTGAAATCACTTATCAGAAACTGTACTATACCAAACTGGAAGCAATTGCTGCATGTACAAATGGTGTTTCAGGATGTGTAGGAAACAAACATTCGCAGTCTACAGACACAACTTTGCTGTATGTGGCCCAAGAAGATACAAAATGTATCGTGGCTCCAAGACACATCAAATAATGTACAATTACTATTCCATGTGCCATATATAGTCAGAAGCAACAATCACACCTGTGTGGTATGACAAAGACAAGAAAACAGAATATAAAATAGCAACACAAAGATATGCCTCACAGTAAAATATGACAGTAAAACAGGGGAAGAGGAAATATAATATTTTCTTTGAAAGTAAGACACACCTCTGTCAAACCCAAATCTGGTACCAGACTCTACCTGATATGCGTCACTGCACTTACATTAAATCAAAGGACCATTTCCTGCTAAAGAATACAACTAGTTTTACCAAAATATAGGAGGTAATTTAGTATAAACAGAAATCAATCATGGGAGATTACAAATTATTTCCATGTTATTTGGTACCATGTACTGTCAAACATTAAAATTGTAACGTCTTTTGAGGCTTTATAAAACATGTAAACTCCATGTATGACTTTGTGTAACAGTGCATCTCAAATCACAAAATATATAACATAACTGGTAGAAACTGATTTGGGTTTGTGGAGGGGGGAAGAGGGAACAGGGGTGATGCACTATATTTTAATATAAACATAAATCAGTCATGGGAGATCACAATTCATGTCCATATAAAACTAAGAAATATTACTTGTTACTATGTACTGCTAGGCATTAAAATTACAGTGTATTCTTAAGCTTTGCAAAAAGATATAAACTCAAACTATGAAATACATAGCGTAACCCTACACTCAAACCATAGAATATGAAACACAGATGGTAGAAACTAAGGGGTAAGGGTGGGGGTGAGAGTGGGAATGGTGGGGACATGCACTACATAAAAACAAAATGGAAATTGAAGTGTCTATCAGAATCAGACATTAGTACCACATGAGGCATAGCGCCTTCGCATCGCTCCTGTCACTTGTTAGGATGATATCGTTATAGGCATGAGTCATCGACAGATGTCACCAGCTGACATGGACCTGAGTTACAGAGCTGCACGTAGTTGTACTAGTAGGTGGCTGAGGTCAGCAGTTGACAGACAGTGCTAGCAGTCGTAGTCAAAACAATGTTGTAAAGTTTGTTTGAGTAATATTTAATGTATTTGCATAATTATAATTGTTTTATATGTGTAGTAATTAGCAGTGTGCGTGTTGTATGAGTGAAGAAGAACAGAAGTAAATGAAAATTGTTTTGTTTATTCACGAAGTACCAATTAAACTATACAGAGGATTTACTGTAATTAAATGTGCAGTCAGTTTATGGTACTAATAAATCGTGAATAGGACACAAATTTATTGGTAATTTCAGAAGGAGTAATTTTTATTTCATACTTTTCTAAATTTATTTATTTAGCAATTACCATATAAAGAAATGATTGGTCATTGAAGTTAAAGTGCGGGTTAGCTCGGGATAATACTGCAACCTGATTTGCTGTTTGTGATATCAGCAAATCAGAAAAATGCAGGCTCGCGCCAATCTGTGCTGGGAACAAAGCCTTTGGTGTAATCTAGAGGGGTTGGGGCTGAGGGTTCGAACTAGTATCATCTCATTGAAAGCAGCTCCGACGAAAGTACTGTATAATCGCGGAAAAATGCAAATTACGAGTTCGCGAAGTAGTACAAAGTGTATTTAAGTGAACGGTATAGTGGAAGTCGTGTGGAATTTCGGACGGAATATCAAAATTATTGCTTTTGACTGTTAGTTAAAACCGCGTGGCGTGCTGTGCGATCTAAGACTGGAACAGGTACTACATGTAGAGCAGAGTGCACAACTTTTGAGCGAGCATTTTCATAACTAAACGATCTAGTGAACTCTATTAACTTCGGTAGTGGGTGTAAATACCATAAACTGGCTACGTGTGTGATTGTGGTGTGTGTGGGAGCTTTACATTGTGTATCCACTTCGTACGGACTTGGCAGTATTAACTGTGATCTTTATCGTAAAAATACACCTGAAAATTTACATTGCCAAGTTAAAACTTTTATTTCAGTAGCTGGCCACATCCCGTTTACCGGACAATTCAATGTATGTTGCGACCTGTAGTAGACAGTAGTGGTCTAGTATTTTCTACTTCAGCTTTTAGCTAGACAATTGAACATTGCTGAACACTGGCAGGGCGGTAAAAAGAAGGTTGCCGCGCACACACAGTACCCAAAGTGCACAGCCATGCTCATAAGAAATGTTGGGAAATATTAAATAATCATTTCCTTTGGGAGTGGATCTGCTCATTGAAGATCCATGTAGTTTAGCATGAAAAAGCGTGTAAATTTCTCTCTCTCTCTCTCCCTCTCTCTCTCTCTCTCTCTCTCTCTCACACACACACACACACACACAGATATATATATATATATATATATATATATATATATATATATATATATATATAATTTAGATTTATAAGCTTTTGAATGCTAAACAAACTGTTCCATGTGCCGGATGACTGTGAACCAATTTATTATCCGAAACATAAGAGAAATATTTTTTCCAAATGTAAATGGTAATGATAATGACGAAATTATATTGATATATATATATATATCTATATAAGTTCAGAAATCAAATAGCTGCGGCCCATAGCAGTTTGAATCAACTCTAAAACGTCTCGCGAAAATCAACTTTGAAGATTTCCAGGGAACTTTAAATTTGTTATGAAACTTGTCTTCTTGTCTCTAATTACATATTTCTTGCATTGCAAATATAAATTCTCGAATTATCTTTATAACAGATTTTTAATGCAAATTGTTTAAATTCAAAAACATCATAAATTTATTAATAATCTTTAATAAAATATCAATAATTAGGAATTTGTATTTATAATGGAAACTAGAATTCTGTATTTGATAAGTAGTTAGAAACAAGAAGATGTGCTTTTTTCATAAAAATGATTAAATATATGTTCATGAGCATACATTTAATGAATTTTACAATTAAATTTCTAGGCTATTCGCACTGAACAGAAAGAATAAATGAAGAAAAAGAATCTTAGGGAGATTCTAATCAGCACTGCAGTGATTAGCCAGTTAGTACTCTTCAGATCACAAAACTGAGTCGTGACAGGGGAGACAGGAAGGTGAAGCTGGCAGGAGTGGCAGCCTGAGGCCTGGCCATGAGGGATGTGATGGGAAAGCAATTAGATCAAGGTAACTGGCAGAAATAACCTTTTATTATATTATTGTTATTTTTAGTTTTTATTTATTTTTAAACGTATACTTGTATATGGGAGGAGAGTTAGTGAGTGTAACGGACCATTCCTACTGTGTGGGCGGGGAGGGGCTGATGCCCCCAACATTGTGGACAGACAAACACATGAACTAAAATTTAAACTCAGAAAAAAATAAAAAGTAAGTTGTCGACTATGGAGTTTCCCCAGCATACATTCAGGTCGCCATCCTGCACATGTTGGTATGCCACATAGTTGTGGAAATGATCATACACTTGTCAAGAATGTAGGAGGTTGGCTACTCTGCAACTGATTGTTGATCACACTTCACAAATAACATTCAAAGGTCCGATGGTATCTGGATGAAAATTCGAGAGTACTGTGAGTTCCAGTACGTGGCAACAAAAATCAAGTGTAGAGTGTGGGTGATCATGGAAAAGGCAAGTGATAGCTTGAACTCAGAACCATATAATAGCATGGTGCTTAGCTGCGGAAAATGAGAAGAGTGTGGAAGGAGTAGGAGACAAGGGCCAACTGTTGCTGGTGGATCATTGAGGTAGCAACCCAACATATATTGTATTGGGAAGCAGACCTTGGCTTTCATAGTGCATGTAAGGCAGTGCTCGTCAGTGTCCTTGAATGGTCAACTTGTTCAAAGTGGCGGTACATCCAAACTGATACGATGTAGTCATTGCCTGTAGGAAAACTTACCATTTACAATCTGGTACGAAAACACTCTGATGTCAGGATGGAAAGATGTATGGGCAGTCTTCGACACTGTAAGCCATTGGATCTCCAGGCATTATGCCTCCAAGATTTCGTCGGTACCTAAGGGCCTGTTAGAGTTAATACCTCAATATCGATGGTAGAGGGAGTACTTGAGTGGCATAGATCAATTTAGGGGCTGCATATGTGTTGAAATAATTCACTCTCTCAAGTGGATTCAGACTGCATAGGAAGTTGTGGTGAACATGATAATCGATGGACTGCAGCAACTGTTGTACGTTTTTGCTGTGTTACTCTGGGTGAAGTCTGTAACGTCAACACCCAGGTAATGGAACATTATTGCAGTGGCAATGGTAGTGGTCCCTCATCTTTGAATCTATGTTCAATATTCATGAGAACTGATCTGGTAACACTGAGGTGACTACCTGAGGATTGTCAGAAGTGTTGGATCCATGCAATGGCTTTGTATATTTCCACAGGCAACCATGCAAGAAGAAGGAGCTTGTCCACTTAGGCCTGGCAGTGGAACATGTCACCCCACAATGTAAATCCCATAAGTCAGGTTGGAAGGCCTTTGATGAGAACCTCAAGAATGATAGCATACAAAAGAAAATAGTGAACAAGGGGCATCCTTTACTGACTGAACATTGGACAGGGATCAGTCCAGTCAATCATCCATTCACCTGGAACAGCGAATAGCATCTATGAATGGTCTGGGGACCCCAAGTGTTCTGCCACCAAGGGGAGAAAATGCTAACGACTCAGTAAAAAGTGCTGTTGAAATCCATTGACACTTGTGCCACACAGAGGCGGCAGAATGCAGCCAGTGCAGTAAAGGTCCTGATATTCACCTGTGGCGTTGTAGATGATGGCCGTCCAGTAGAAAATAATTTTCAATTCTGGCTCACTTTTTAATAAGAAAACTCTGTAGCTCCTTCATTCACTAGCTTCACTGTAAAAAACTTACCCAGAACCTATATTTTTCTGTAATTTATCCAATTTTTCGCCTCTAGCTGACCATTTTTCTTATAAAATTTCAATTTTTCTCTGAAATGGTGAACATAAAGAAAAACTTGATTTCTTCTTAAAAAAAGTAATTGTTACAAACAAATTCAAATTTAAGAAAATAAGGGAAACGAACTCTCTTATTATGCACAAATCTCATTTACCTGAAGTTTTTTCTAAATCTTTCTTCTTTCGCAGCCGTAAGATTGATATTAACTGCTGATTTTTCATGTTTTTATAGTACTCTTGACTACACTTCTACGAAATTCAAATCAACTTTAATTTCAAGGTAATATTTTTTATGTTCTTTACATACATTACAGTATCGATTCTCTTCGATATTTGCCTTTATAAAATTCTTCAATCTCTTTATATCCATGCACTGGCTACATTCCTTTAGCTGCAGGTTGTTGTCCATTTAAAGATTACAAATCTTAATAGGAAAAAATAAAATTATAACAAAAATTCACAGAGTAAATGCCAAATCATATTGCATACAAAATGCTCAAGGATTTTATGCACTGTATTACAAAATCATGAAATTCATTATTATCACTATTTTTAAGTTTCTTCATTCCTTTGTACCTCTATTTAATATTCTGGTCTTCAAAAAACTGAATATCCCAATTACTAATTATCTTTAAATATCTATCAGGTAAAATAATTTTAAATTCACTATTGAGTTCCAAACATATTTTTCTCCATGTATGGATAATCACTTAAACTGTTTAATCTTCTCTTTCATTTGTGGCCCTGTAGTTTTGTGTCTGGAATTTAAATTCGATAACATGTTCACTTGCCTGCATTTGGTATTCACTAAAAAGTGTAAGCTCACTTTCAATCTTTGATGTATTCTTAGATTATCTTTCATAATTTTCATAACTTTTGACTTTTATCCATTCAAGAAGAAGTTTGGGTCAAGCAAATTTAGATTGTTTTTGAAATTTATAATAGGTAATGAGTATGCAAAGGCTTTATTGAGTAGATGTTGATAAAATATTTTTGTATTTTTTCCCAAACAGGTTGGAGATAAATTTTACAATACTCCATCCCCTTTAGTCTCGAAAATTTCATCATTAAAATGGAGTAATTGTTTCCAAAGTGATACCTCTTGAGAACTATTAATCTATGTAATTAGACTAGAGTTATTTAATTTAATATATGCTCTCAAAATATTTTTTACGATACTCAAGCAGTTGTAACCCATGAATTGCTCCATTTTAGTGTCATATTTATTAAAAATAAAATTTAATATATTTGCAAAACGAAGATATTAATGACTGACCAGTAAAGTTTCTTATTTAGTAATCCAGTCTGTGATACTTTATTTTTCGTATTTTGCAAAACACATTTCTTATAGTTATTTGAATGATTATTTTTATGTGATGGATTTCGATAAAAACATTTCAATATGTAATTTCTTGACAAATGTTACATTGTTTTGTTGATCTATCAGTGTCTTGTCGTTCTTCATTTTTCATTGACAATAATATTTTGGAATTTTCTTCACTCAGATTCCATTGTAAGTAATGTATACAAACATTTTTCTCCCATATTCAAGAAAGTCGTTTATCATTGCACACTCTTATGTGATATTCATTTCCACATTGTCTACACATCGGTCTATAATAGTCTTTTGTGTATTTTTATGAAGTAAAATTATCAGTAAACCTCTCAGTGTCACAATATGTACAGAATTTTCTAGTTTTTGCACAGTGTTTTTAATATGTTTATTATCTCAGAAACTAATTTTGTTGACTTATAACAATCGATACAAATAAAGGTACATCAATTGTACTAGCTCCAACTATTTTTTCTGTGAATCGATTATATTCATAGAATATATCATCCTTGAAAAATGCAACAATCCATTAATGTACCTAAATAAAAAATTTATTCCAGTAGGTGTCCTTGGAAATTCACATGTTGCAATTGCTTCTCTTTTGTATTTAAAACTACATTCATCCATCTCTGTGTAGAAAAGTTTATTGAAGAATAAAAATGTTTTATCTGAATATGGGTTGACTTACAACTTGATTTAAAATTTTGATGTAATTCTACACTAGATATTGGTTTTGGATATCTTGAAATTAATTTTAATGTATTCAAACGTATATCATACTGCCAACAAATAAAACAACTTCACCACTTGGTCTATGATATATTTCATTGGTTTTTTTATAAATCTTGTGGTAGAAAGTTAACGAATTAGTTAATTTCTGGGATTTCATATCATAAGTTATTCACACCCACTCTTGATAAAAGATATATGAAATGTTATTCACAAATAATAATCCAATTGTATCCAGAATGTGTATTCAGCCCATCAGGGTGATCCAACTTGTTAATTTCACACAAAGATTCAAGTGGTTCAGGTGAAACAAAAGGAAGTTTTTTTCGGCTGTGTTGGTACTGATACGTTTTTGCCATACAAGCTGTGAGTAGCATAGAAATCATATTGAGATAGTCCTCAATGTGAATGACTATAGTACATTATTGGTCCATCAATGTGTGTGTGTTCTAAAGCTAATGCATGAGCAGCTTCATGAACCAAAATTTCAAGTACATTTGTTGTGTCTTTTGGTGTACTTCAGTCCTTCTAGAAGTACCTCAACTCTTCATCATCCATATGTATTATGAAAGGATCATTAATTGTAGTTGGAAAAATACATGACCTAATGCATTGCCTTTGCATCTAGATCCTTTGTACAATGGTGACCATATATTTCATAATTATGTACAAATATTTTATGTGTAATTAAAATATCAAGATTATTGTCATCTTGATGAAACTGAATATCAATATACTTTGGCTCATACGAAATCCTGCCTTTGTTACTTGTAATGCCTTTGTAATTGTACCTTTAAACGCCAGTTTATATTTTTTAAATCCATTTACACATAGCAGTTCTTTAGCCAATATTCATATCATTTATCCATGTCGAAGCTTATTTATAAAATTGAAAGTTTCTTCATTTAACTTACACATTATTTCAAGATGGAGTCAACCACTGAGCATATCGAAAACTTATAACAATAAATAAGTAACTGTTTATGACAATTGATGAAAAATATAGTCCTTCATTTTATGCAAACCAAGCTGCTGATCTTTTATGATGGGAACATCCTAGGAAAGCAACCATGTTTAACAAAAAATATTTAATGCTACCTAAATATGTACAAAATGAAAGAAAGTCTGTCAATGAACCCAGTCTACAGTCTTTAGTTATTAATTCCAAAATGCCTTTTGCTGAAAATATTTGACATTGGGTTTATGAAGTACATTTACCATCAATTCGAAATCACGAAGAATATATGAATGAAAATGAAGTAATAGAATTGTATAGACACCTAATAACTCACTTGGAAAAGTTAAATAAAATTAAAGATATGAAATTAAAATTAGAGATGAACATATAGAAGATTTAATCGAGTCAGTTGATAATGCTTTAGAAAGAGTATGAGAAAGAAACAGAGGACTAGATATATTGTTACCACATATTGTTCCACAAACGATTGGTTGGAACTTTCATTTTTTAAACATTGTTTGACTGTGTATATGATTATTAGTTATTAGAACACAAACAAAAAAATTTATACAAAACTGGTTGTTCGTTATTCAAGACAGACATCCACATTTTCAAGAAATATTGAAATTAATTATGCCACTGCATGAGCAGTCTTCAGAGTGCATCTAATTGTAACTCATTATATTTGTGTCAAAGAACAAAGGAAACTATAAGAAATGTTTGTTGATCTAATTATTTTAATATTTTGAATGAATACAAACAAAAATAGTTCATTAATGATATAATAAATTTTCACCAAAACTGAGATTATATTCATTTAATAACACTTCTATATAATGGTCAAGAAACTAAAAACGAGGATAATACGGTCAAGTTTGAAACAGACATAATTTATCTAACTTTGAATGAAGATAAAATCAGTCAACTTGAAACACTGATGAACTGTTAAAAATAAACGAAACTGATAATTTATTCACAGATATTACATTAATTATAATAAATTTTCACTAAATTTTCATCTTTTAGTAACATTATGCACAATGGACAATTAAGTTTTTCCTGTAAGCATTTATCAACACTGTCTTTACGAAAAATATAATTACACATAGTTTTTAGAAATTGATAATTTCATTTTCAGTATCTAAGCAACCTGGTACTGTTCAATTATTTATATGGTTTTATTATTATTTTATTTATGGATCAGTTAAATTTTGAAATTTGAAAATTGTTTTGCAGTTAACTTTATATTTAAATTCTTATATAAAATCTTCAAACAGTATATTCTTAATCTCTAATTAAGTCAGACAATTCTTGATCCTAAGCTATATTTTATCCCGAAATTCTCTAATAATATTTTCACACAATTTTCTAGCAACTAATAAAAATTAAAAGTTTAATTAATCTCTAAAATGTCTAGTAAATTCTTGAGCCAATTGTTGACTACATGATATTTTATCCCAAACTACTTTATCATGAAATTCTATAGTAAATTAATTAGATAATTTTTCATCAGATGAAATACAAATTGAAGCCTACTGTACCCTGGAAATCTCTAATAAAAGCCTTACACAGGTTTTGATGTTTTGATATTTCTCGCCAATTAAACTTAATTTGAAATTCTCTTATTTGGCTTTCAGTAATTCATTGTGTCTTCATATATATTCCCAATCTAACTCATCATGAAAGTGTCTCATGAGTTTCCGAGATAATCCATAATATACTGAGGTTAGATTTTCCTATTCAAGTTCACTAAATGGATTTTCGTTTTCTATATAATCATTAATAATATTTCCATATGTTTAATTTGTTAAATACAATTTCTATAACTGTTAAATTTTAGTTGGTAATGTGTAAGTTGAATCATCTGAATAAGCCATTCTTCTCTAACTTTTATTAGAAATATTTTTAGTAAAGTAATGAAAAATCTAAAATTTGTAAAAACCCAATGAATATCCATAATGATTGATTAAAAAAATTTTTGGTTAACTTGTTGAACACCTGAAAATCTTTGTAAATAATGAATAAAATTTTATCCATTTAAATTTATATTCTTTAATATTCAAGAATTGATACATCCATTAGATTGATTCATTTTAAGTACAAACGAGACTTTATTCATTATGGATTTTCAGAATTTCCTGTGCAATACCCTGGATTAGAAAAATTAAGTAAAAAGAATGTTAATGTTATATGATTGTTAAATAAATATAATCAGGAATGTACAGATGTAAAATAGATCAATCATTCACCAAAGACGGACTGAGTCCTCTTGCATTAAAATACGAATATATTCAAACCGAAATTAACCAAGTAACACCCAACAATTTAGTCCAAAAATCTTGGTTTTTTAACAGTTAGAAATTTCAAAAAGAACTCAACCAGCTGTTTGAATCATAGATTAAGATTTTGTTTGATTGATAAATAAACAAAGGCCAATCATTTGAATAATTGAGTAAATTAATATGTTGTTAGATAGTTTAAGAAAGTAAATCGATTAATTTATTTCCTTTTTTAATTAATTAATTTATCATTATTTCCAAGTTGATGACAAGTCCTCTCAAAAAGAAGTAATATAACAAATTAGATTGATTAATTAATTTTATGTTCATTTCTGTTCAACTGAATGAATAAAAATTGTTTCAAATAGTTATGAAATTCCATTGGAGTTTCAGGATTCAGTAAATAGATTAATTATGCTACTTTATGAGAAATCAAATAATGTCCTTTTCTATTCTAGTGAATAAATGATGTTTATTATTTAACTATTTTACAGTTTATTCATAATGGTTTACAGGTTCAATGAATGAAGACCTTTGAGAACTGAAAAAATGTATTATTTTTATATACAATTTCAGAGATAAAAAATTTATTTCCTGGCGATTTTAAACAAATGCAAAATGGTTTTATGCAGGTTCTTAAATCTACCGAAATTCTGTACATCAGAATGGATAGTCATTTGATTACCTTTGATAGAAAACACAAATAATTAAATTCGAAAAATATATTATTTTGATTAACATATATTGGCTTTAGTTTGTTTGAAGAAATATGTAATAAAAACAAAAGAAATTTTTAATTTATTCATTATGGAATATCTAAAATGGAGGTGTGAAGCATCACCCTTAAAAATCTTGCAGTTATAAAACATGTTTTCATTAGGTCCTTTAGAAATTACAGTTTAAAATATTAGAACATATAGTCCAACCTGGCAGTTCTGTCTATCCTCTAATGAGAAAAAATACTATTTTTATTAAGTTCACATTTTAAAAAATCGATCAACAAAAATTTATTGATTTTCAGATGATCAAAAATCGAATAACATATTAAAAACAAGTGTATGATTGTTTAAAAGTGATGTTTTATTACTTATTCATTATGGTAATGCAAGTTCACTGGAAAATTAATGAAAATAAAAGGAGATTTTATTATATCATTGAAAAATCACAACCTTGACTATACTGAAATAAAATACGACAATCTTCTTTTGTTAGAATATGGATGTTGTCAAGCTGAATCCAGATAAGATAAAATCTGGTAAAAATTATTTCCGTAAAGTGACAGCTATTGTAAAAGTGTCTGAATCTATGATAAATATTTTTGAATTTGTTCTGGAGAAAAAGCATTAACTAAGCTTAGGAAGTTGGTGTGAAGATATTTGGAGCCCTTTATTTCACCAAAAAATGTATTAATTGTTAATGACATTTAGTGTTTTATCCATAATGGTACTTCAGCCAATGTGAAACCAGAGACTGAAATTCATTCTAGGCTTAAAAGAAATTTTAAATGTGTACAGTCACCACAATTCAAAATGAAATGAAGCAAATAGCGCAAAAAGTGTAAGTAAAAAAACTGGTATTTTAGTACCTGTTTTAAATTTAAAGAAATTAGTAATGAGTTTGAGTACTCAAGTTGCTAGAGAAACTAAAGATTATTATATCACACTTGAAGAAATATTTTTTAATTGTCTTAAATAACCAAAAGCTTATGCAGATATTCAAACTGAACAATAAAAGAACAATTTGCTATAGAACTGGCAGATAAAAAATCAGGAAATAAAAAATTAAGACAAATAAACAATAAAGTATGTAAAATAGAACTGAACATTATGTATATTATTCATACAGCTGATATACAAAAAAATCAATTCTTAAGTTGAAGGAACAACAATTGAATGAATGAAATCAGCGTTATCTACTTATAATACAGGAGAACATCTGGATAACAAATTGTAGTATGTATATTTTGGAGACAGTAAAGTAATTGAAGCAAATTTCAAAAATGCTTTTAGTTGTTTTCGAACTGAAGAAGTCAAAACACTGTATAATATGAAATTCGATGACATAAAATATTAAATGGATAGTTTTGCTGAGAAAGAAAATTAGTTATTTAATAAACTCGATCTGAACAGTCAACAAATTACACTAAGTTATATACATAGACACACTATGTGGTCAATAGTATCCAGATCCCCACAAAAACATACGTTTTTCATATTAAGTGCATTGTGCTACCACCTACTTCCAGGAACTTCGTATCAGCAACCTCAGTAGTTATTAGACTTTGTGACAGAGCAGAGTGGGTTGCTCCACAGACCTCACAGGCTTCGAATGTGGTCAGGTGATTGAGTGTCACTTGTGTCATACGTCGGTATGCGAGATTTCAACACTCCTAAACAGCCCTAGGTCTACTGTTTCTGATGTGACAGTGAAGAGGAAACTTGAATGGATATGTACAGCACAAAAGTGTACAGGCCGACCTCGTCTGTTGACTGACAGAGACGGCCGACAGTTTAAGAGGGTCGTAGTGTGTAATAGGCAGACATCTATCCAGACAATCACACAAGAATTCCAAACTGCATCAGAATCCACTGCAGGTAGTATGACAGGTAGGTGGGGGTGAGAAAACTTGGATTTCACGGTCGAACGGCTGCTCATAAGCCACACATCACGCCACTAAATGCAAACCAACGCCTCGATTGGTGCATGGAGCGTAAACATTGGACGATTGAACACTGAAAAAACGTTGTGTGGAGTGCTGAATTACGGTACACTATGTGGTGATCCGATGGCAGAGTTTCGGTATGGCGAATGTCCAGTAAACGTCATCTGTCTGCGTTTATCGTGCCAACAATAAAATTTAGAGGCAGTGGTGTTATGGTGTGGTCATGTTTTTTATGGATGGGACTTGCACCTTTCGTTGTTTTGCATGGCACTATCACAGCATAGGCCTGCATTGATGTTTAAGAATCTTCTCGCTTCCCATTGTTGATGAACAATTCGGGGATGGCGATTGCATCTTTCAGCACGATTGAGCATCTGTTTATAATGCACAGCCTTTGGCGGTGTGTTTACACGACCATAACATCCCTGTAATGGACTGGCGCGCACAGAGTGCGGACCTGAATCCTATAGAACACTTTTCGGATGTTTTCGAACGTCGACTTCGTGCCAGGCCTCAGTGACAGATTTCGATGTCCTTGATATCTCTCCTGATTGCAGCACTCCATGGA
Source organism: Schistocerca cancellata (assembly GCF_023864275.1). NCBI lineage: Eukaryota > Metazoa > Arthropoda > Insecta > Orthoptera > Acrididae > Schistocerca > Schistocerca cancellata. The sequence continues at coordinate 1,031,711,069 of NC_064626.1, read as the reverse complement.
GGATGGGCTGCCATTCTCGAAGAAACCTTCCAGCACCTGATGAACATACGCCTGTGAGAGTGGAAGCTATCATCAAGGCTAAGAGTGGTCCAACACCGTACTGAATTCCAGCATTGCTGTTGGAGGGCGCCACGAACTTGTAAGTCATTTTCAGCCATGTGTCCAGATACTTTTGATCATATAGTGTATATTGGCAAGGAAGAAAATTACTCATTATTTAGTAAATTCAACCTGAAAAGTGAAGAAATTAAATTAAGTTTTATGACAATATTCTAACACCAACAGAATAAATTTAATGCTTTGTCATCATTAAAGAACTGACAACTACAGCAAACAACAGGATGATTTATAAAATTGTGTTAGATGATTTGCTTAAAAAAGAATTAACTGAAATCATTTCCAAAATATATGAAGCATACCCTGATAAACTGGACATTATTAGGGGAACACCAGAAGAACTTAAATCTAAAAGATTAATGCAAAGATGGATATATGTAATGAATGAAAGTACATTATAAGAGGAGTTAATCGAAACAGAGAAATAAAGTTTAAATACAGTAGTAAGTAAGAATCAATTTTTTTATAGTATTCATAAACAATATGAATTTTGTCTCCATTTAGATTATAGAAATAACTCAAATTATTGTCAGTTACTTGAGTTATTAATGTTGATATATCATCATCAGGATAGTATAGAGATGGAAAAATGAAAGTGCCAATTTTCTCAACAATTATATATATTAAAATTTTTATTGGTTAAAAACAGTCTTTGTTAAATTGCAACCAAGGCTGTTTTTAACCAATACTGTTAAGCACTGATTTGCTGTATGCCACATATGGATTGGAAGAATTTCTATAAAAGTTTTGATTAATGTTGAAAAAATTATATTAGTTTTATCCACCCAACTATTATGTGAATTATCAAATTCTACTCATTTAACATATATATCATCTCCTTTGCTTCTCAATATTTTTTCAACTACATATACATCTATATATTTTGTTTTCTGTAAGTCATTGTCATGAAAATGTCCTTTTACTTCTGCACCATTTAAATCTCTGTTTGTATGTGACTGGATGAGAATGTACAGGGTGTACAAAAATCATCATCCGATTTGGCACATCTATGTTTCTGAAACTAATATTTGTACACAATGAATTTTGTTTTTTAATGAATGTGAAACTCAAAATTTTTTTCATACTTTTACATATGTGTTCAATACGCCCCCCTTGAGATGCATAACGTATATCATTGCAGTATTCAAATTGTTTCCACAAGCATGTCTTGAGTTGTAGCATCCATAGTTGCTGTTATGTGATGTCTCAGTTCATTCATTGTTGTTCTTAACAGAGCCACATAGACAGAGTCTTTTATAACTACCACTAAAAATAATCACATACAGCCAGGTCCAGTGACATTGGAGAACGGTAATGTAAAGCTGAATCATTTGGTCTAGTGCAACCGATCCATGCTTCCAGATCCCAGTGTGGTGATGCCCAATCCTGTTGGAAATGAAGTCGTTCAAATCAGTCTCTAACTGTTCTCAAGTATATCAAGATTGTGCTTCCTGTAACAATGGTCTTGACAAAGAAAAGCAGACCATTCACTTTTTCCCGTGAAACTGCACAAAACGTATTGAATGTTGGACAGTCCCAATCACATTGTACAACTTCACATTGTTGTTCTGTACCTCACACTTTCATATTATGATGGTTCCCTTTCCATTTAAATGGAATGTTGCCTCATAACTAAACACTTAGCATGGAAGAAAACTGCCATCCTCCATGTTTCCACCTTTCCAAGAATGAAATTACAGCACTACACACATTGATGTTTGTCTCCTTTATGAAAACCTTGCAATAGATGAATGTCTCATCACCCCTAATAAACTTAAACTTCGTTTTATGTTTGTCACACATTCTTTTTTGAAGCTCATTTAACTGACTTAGGTGCTAAATCTATCATTGAGAAGTAATCTGTAAAAGCTTTTTCGATTTCCTCTTGGTGAAGTAATTAGTTTACCACTATGAAGTTGATTAAACTTTTCATTAATGTAAATTATAGTGATGTAATTACTGCATTCTGCTTGAATACTTATATATTCAGGTTTTGTAACATATTCTTTTCCTAAATATTGTTTGGTAACTGTGTTATAACCAGTTATTGGATTTCTTAAGTCTACAAAACTTCTACCATTAAAATTGGTATACATTTTGGTTACTTTAAGAATCGTACTTAATTCTTTTGGAAACTGTTAGAGTTATTCCCACAAGTTTCAAAATTTAAAATATCATTAAATTTACACTATAATTATCAGATAACAGGTTTAACACAAAGACATAAATGACCTCAAATTACTTCATTAAAATTTTGTATTCGATGTTGATTACAGTAAAGCATACTTGAACCAAGATTTTACCCAATTCTTTAGGAAAGTTTCCTCCAAATGAATGAAAAACAATTTTTTTAATTTTTATGTTGTAATAACAAATCCAGTGAGTGTCAAGATTATTAGATGAATCTAAATATACTATTCCAGATTCAATATTTTTGGGTTATTAGTTAATTGATCAATAATGAGTACTCCACAAAAGTATTTATTTTCTATTGTTTCACAAGTAATTCAATATCGAAATTACTGAATGCATTAGGATACTATGGATTATTTTTAGCAGTAATTTTAGACCTCTTTCTTTCTTCTTCATTGCTAAATTATATCGTTTTTGTTCTTCTACTTATTTATCAGCTTTTGCCTTATTTATTACTATGTTTGCAATAGCTGCAGATTCAGCAGCTAGTGAATCAGTAGTTACTAAGTATGGTAATAAGCCCAAATTTAATGAAAGAAATCCACCTTAATGTTTTGTTAGTCCTGAATCTCCTTTTATGTTTGATATTTAATAATTCTTTTACAACAGGAATACCTAATGTTATGAGCAAATTTTCGACAATCTTTGATCTCTCTTTCTGTTTTGAGCATCAGTTAAAAATTGATCAATAATGTGTAGCTTATCATTATTTAGTTCAATTTCAATTGATTTTGGTTTTGTCTTGACTTAAGTTACTCATTTATAAGAGTCAAAAATTATAAGGATGAATATTTTTTGGTAGCTCTGAAATGGTCCTACTGAAGTTTTTATGACCCTCATCCATCTTCATCAACTTCAATTCCCATGCCTAATTTTCTCTTTCCAAACATTATACCTCCAACAGTCATTGCTGCTAATTTTTCTCACAATGAAGCACCTGTAGAATGCAGTCTTTCTTTTGCAGCTAACTGAACTTCTTTATCTGTTGCTTGTCTTTTTCCTAACTCTTTCTTATTTCGGTATGCGATATCATATTCTTTGCAAGCCTCATCTAGTGGATTTATTCCTTGATCTCCTTACCTAATCTTTCATCTAGTTTTGTTCCCTGACCACAAAATCTATAGTGTGGAAGAAGCATTTGAGAAGGAAGTTTGTTAATTTAGGTATTTACTAAACCTTATCCAAATTTTTCACTTACCCAAAACACATCTGGTAAGTTATTCAAAAACCTAGTTAACATCTGTGTTATATCTACTTTTTCATTATGATAATTTGTATTTCTGTATGAATTGTTGATAACCTATCGATTAAATCTCTGACACCATTCATCCAAACATACAAAACTGATGTCTTTTTATATTTTTTAATGAAACCTTTGCCTAACCATGGCGAAATATAACCTACAGAATATGGACCTGATTTTACTTGATATAATGACGGAAAATAGATACAAGACTTTCTTTTATCAGTTTATTGTATTTTATTTAGTTGGACATATTTCAGAATATGATGCTCCTGAGTGACATAGTATATTTGCATATTTGAAAAATCAAGATGAGTAATCTTTTTACCCATATTATCCATATTAATCTGTTTTTAGTTAATGGATTCATTAGTCCATCTCTGCCTTCATATTCTTCTTCATCAGTTTTTTTAATTTATATCCACTGAATTCAACCATTGAAGGACCAACAAATTTAAATGTACCAATAGGTTTTAATACAAAAACTGTATATGCACTATTATTGACAAATTCTAACGTTCTTTCAATTATATTTATTTGTGTAACTAATCCTGACCTTTATCTTTTAACTTTTTTATACTTTTATTCTCTTCTTGTATTTAATTTTTTCGCTTTTAGTCTCTTTTTCATATTTATTCAATACTTCCTGTATTTCTGATTCACTTAAGGAATAGTCAACCTATATACTATTGTATGGTTGAATTGGTGAAAATTCTTCAAAATACTTATGATGATATGGAACTATGTGTTTTTCAATCTCTCTATTTTCTTCAATAGCTTTCAGAACATTATCACCTAAACCTTCGATTCCTTCTTTTACTTTTTTATTACTGATCTTTTTTATATTGTTTCTATTCAGTTCTTGGTTGTTTTTCCCAAAACTTTAATTGTTCTTTCATTTCTTCAATTTTTTTCTATTTTGCTCAACTTTTTTGACAACTTCTGGGTCAATTTCGAAAACCTTTGATATAGATAACAAATTATTTTTAACATATATGTTTGATGAATAATTTGTTCATTTTATGTTGCTAGGAATTTATGTATTTTATCACTCAACTTACCTTTCTCGATTTTTTAGTCATGTCTCTTGTAAAAAATTCAAATTGATCATTCCAGTATTTACTACACAGTTCTCTGTACTCATCAAACTTTAAATCTCCACCAACAATGTCGTGATAAATGTGGTTTAAATTTGTGTCATCCTGTCTGAATATATTTTAAAAACTGGGATTATCTTCGACAAATATTTTAGTATTTTTGTGCAAGTTTGAGCTAAATAAAAACGATCTGTTTGTTTATGTCTGCCTGTAGGGAAACATTTTCTAACTACATCCTGATTTTTAAGAATGAAGTCATCGAATACTGCAAATGAATCATCTTGGCATCTAGCAATATCGTTTAAGCGTTAATTTTCAGTAAAAGTAGCAGTCTTCTCATTATGCTTGTCTTCAATTTTTCTGCCCATTTTCATAAATTCTTAATATTTTGATTGATCTAAACTTTTAGAATAAATCTACAAGAGACTGATTTTATTCCAGTTGAAACATTGTGGAGCTAGAATATAATTACCAATTATTAATGTCATTTTTCCACAGTTCGCTTGTGCTTATCATTGCACATTGAATAGAATTTGGCAAAGGTTCACCATATTTTTATTTTTATTTCTTCTCTGCAATTCTGGTTTTTGGTTCCCAATCAGGTTGCATTTAATTGAAATAATTTTTATTACTATAGATGAGTGGATTATTTCAATTGAGTGAGAAGTTATCTATTCTAAAAAGAAGATGAACTGTACCTATATGAGACAGCTATAGTGATGTAGTGCTAGTTGATTTTTATACAACATTTCTAGCTCCAAATATTACACAAAAAATAATAAACTTCTGTCAAGCAGAAATGATCAAAATTCTGTTGGTCAGCATAGTTTTTAAAACTTAGATAAATTTATTCATACCTAAAAGCCAAATATTCACATTAAAGCAGATGCAATTTTAGTAGAATTATTATCAAGAGTGGTTTTAAATTTTACATGGATACAAAAGATAGTATTGGAAGTGTGTTTGGATTTAATAACAAAATTATTGAAGCTGATAAAAACTGTTGTTAATAATGTTCCTGAATTTATTCCATTCGAAATAATCAATATAAATTTTAATCTAGGTGATGGAATGTTTGTGGAAACATACTGATCATTTTTGTTGAGAAACTAATATTATTGCTTCATTCAAGGCAAATGCAGAATTTAGTGGACAGGGAATTCATCAACCAAATTCTCCTGTATTCTTTCCAATTTTTGATCCTATTCGAATTTTAGAAATAACTATAGGTGATGAGAATGACAATTTAATTAACTTCAATGGTGCTTGTGTAAGAGTCATTTTAGAAATGCCTTAATCACAGACTAAAAATCAGCTTTTGCTGACACTTAATATAATCTATTCCTTAATAAATAATGAATAGAGTGCTATGAATTATACTCATTCCTTGTAAATGAAAAATCTAAAAATGATTTTAACATACCAAATAAGGCTACAGAGATTAATATAAATATTGGTGATGGAGGGATACATCCTAGCCATTCTTGTATACATGAGCTACAGTATTGTTGTGACTGATGATGCAGTATACCTAAAGGTTGAAGGAAAATCCAGTATAAAATTAATTGGTAATAATTATGCAGCTCAGATATTTGCTTTTGTAACCATAAAGAAAGCAAATAATATTTCATCTGGAATCGACCATCCTTTTGTTTCTTCATCAGTTTTATTGCATTTGACTTCATCTACTACTTATTAAATAAGTATGGAAGGATATATGCTTAATGAAGGCAAAATAAAGTGTAAGAAAAATGAAGTGCTCTATCCACTGAGTATGCTTAGTGGCTTATTTGATGACTATAAAGAAATTTTGTGGGAGGGAGATTTTACTGTAGTTTTTACTTGGAGTTCCAGTTGTGGAATGCTCTTCTTAGATGGCCTGAGTACAACCAAGCTGGAAACGAAATAAAATATACACTTCAGAAAAGAGGATAAATTGTAGTAGAATATATGGAAATTCATGTATCAATTGTTAAACATGAGCCGAATTATGAGTTATAACAAGAAGAAAATATATTGAAAAATACTAAAATTCCCGATTTCTTTTTTTTAACTGCAGACTGTAGAAGTTGCTGGACTGAGTGGTAAGAAAAATTTTGTGTTAGATATAACTAATTTCTATAACTCTGTAGAGTTTGATATGCCATATTTTCGTATTTGTTACGAAGTTTTCCCTCACGATATGCGGAAAATTAATCTGCTTAATAATTCTCTCAAAGCGTATGAAGTACTTCTCGTTTTTAAGCGAATTAACTAAACAAAGGAGACACTGACATATGTCTATTTGTAACGAACTATCCTACCTATGTGATTAACGAAACTCGTGGACAAAAATATTATAACAACTCCGAAGTTTTACATTTTAATGAAAATTCTTGTACTTTGGCATATGTAGATATATATGGTAAAAAGAACCTGACTCATGATGCGAAATGCAGAACTTTAACTCAGAATTTTTAAACTTAAAAATTGCATATCTAATTTGAATAGTCCTTTTCATGTACAGTATGGTATCATTTTGATTTTTTGAAATCCTTTTAACAGTTGTTACGTGAATTATCAGTTTCCTCAGCGTGAGTTATGATGGAAGATAAAAGCCAGCTGGCGACTTGAGGCCGAAGCCTCAGCGAGGTAAGATTGTAACTCCTGTCTCTAAAGAGATTTGTGGCAGAGGGAGGACAGTACGAGGTCTGTCTGTGGCGCTTTATAATCCATTTTGAATAATATGAGGGGCCAAAAATGGGTGATGTGCATTCTCATTTTCAATTTGGGCAACGGTATGAGAATATCGTTAACGAAGTCTGGTGGTGTGGGAAAGGAAGAACTGAAGACCTCATGGAACATCTCGGTCTAACATGGAAGTATCATTGCGCTGAAGATCCGATAAAATCGAATGGGTAGGCCGTTGAGGCGTGGGGATTTGTTCTTGCACCTTTGGCGATCACATTCACAATTCGTTTGCTGTGATAACTATCACCAAGGATGCCTCCTCCATGTTGTTAAGGGTGTAGGTGAGGAGCTTGAGAACATAGTCGGAAACCGCCGCAAGTTCTTCATCGTAAAATTTCGGTAATGATTAGCCAAGGCTGATTGGGTGTTGACACAGCTACCATCCTGGACGGTAAGGGTAGAAATGAGGGAACATTGTCGATGATAGAGGTCTTCATGGCGTGATTGTACCGCCACGCCTCGCAGTTTGTTGCATCAGAGGGACAGAAGTTTGGCTTTGATATGTTGGCATTGGCGGTAGACGTCTGGTAACAGTGGGGGGGGGGGGGGGGGCATCAAATTAAACTGTGTAATAAGAGTGACTAATATCCGAGTGCCACGCCGCCATATCTCTGCCACAATGAACTCCGTCTCTGTTGCCAGCTTCGTGCAAGCGATCCACCACAACAACATTGAGGGGTACCGACCGAGATGTTGATCATAGGACGTCCAGGTAGCAGTAATATGTTGTCTACAAACTAGGTCGTAAGGAAGGTAGGTATTTAGTTTCGAGTGACACTGGCCACGAAAAACTGATTGGGGCGGTAAGAGCAGTGTACAGATCGACGCTCAGTGGCTAGAGGAGGACGCACTCGTCCAAAAGGTTGACCAAACATAAATCCGATTAAGTCGATTTGCTGAATAGCTTGTATGGTGGGTGTAACCAGGGTTGTCGCTTTGTCTGAACTTCCACGCATCAATGAGATGAAAATAATCCACCAACATATGTAAAGCAGGACAATGTGAGCAGACGGGTGTCGGATCCTTTGGATGGAGGACACCGTAGAAATCGCCTCCTACGACGTAACAGTCGTCGTCCAGGAAATAAGGACGCTATTTCTTCTGTGTATAATGTATTTCCTTGAAGTTGGTGTGTCGAGCCTGATGAAGTGTCTAGACTAATGACCCAGGAACCAAATAGTGTGAGGGCCATACTCTGTCTAGATGGGAAAACAATCACGCCTATGACTGGGAGCCTTCACAGACACAGAGCGCCACACAACACCCTGTGTGGCCCCCGCCCGACTGAGGAAAACAACTCGAATCTGGAAAGAGTCGGTATAGTAGCAAGATACACCTCTTGTAGAAGAGCGATATCAACTTCTGACGCCTTGAGCATGTCGCAACAGAGTTTCAGCTTTGTCGTGTTGCTGACCATGTTCGTATTGAGCACTGCGAGCTTGCATGTGTGGTATGGTGGTGCTGGCAGCGGATCTACCGTCATCGGAAGCAGTGGAGGTTGATGTCTACAGACGTTGTAAGTAGGCTGTTCATGTTTTCTTATCGGCAACGTTACGTAGCGCTCGGTATGAAAATCACTGGCTGTGCTGTGTGTAGTCTGTGGCCAGTTTGCATTGTTGTCAGCCATTGTAGTGTTGGGCAGCTGGATGTGAACAGCGCGTAGCGTTGCGCAGTTGGAGGTGAGCCGCCAGCAGTGGTGGATGTGGGAAATGAGATGGCGGATTTTTGAGTACAGAATGGATATTATGAACTGCTATGTATATTATGCTTTTTCAACACTATTAAGGTAAATACATTGTTTGTTCTCTATTAAAATCTTTCATTTGCTAACTATGCCTATCAGTAGTTAGTGCCTTCCGTAGTTTGAATCTTTTATTTAGCTGGCAGTAGTGGCGCTCGCTGTATTGCAGTAGTTCGAGTAACGGAGATTTTTGGTGAGGTAAGTGATTTGTGAAAGGTATAGATTAATGTTAGTCAGGGCCATTCTTTTGCAGGGATTTTTGAAAGTCAGATTGCGTTGCGCTAAAAATATTGTGTGTCAGTTTAAGCACAGTCGTGTACAATTGTTCAAAGGGGACGTTTCAACGTCACTACCCTGTGTTCCACAGTCGGGTGTGTCAGTGCAGGATAGTAGTGGCAGCTCTGAGTGAGCTACTGGCTCTCTCTCGACGTCACCTCTGCACGCCACCATGTGGAAGGGCTGCTATGCTGTATCCATAGGATCTTCTCTGAAGGGAGGATCATGTGACGATAGTGGGGAAACTGTAGTCTTAACTCGCGTCCATTGGAGAAACATTTACAATAGTCAGTGGCGGCAGGGTAGCTGTCATGCAAGGCTGTTCATTGTTGTCACCGGCTGCTGACGTCACGTTGTACGTGTCATCTGGCTGAGCAGGATTAGTCTCCTCATGGGATGGAATGTCGCCAGCCCTCGTGAGTGAATGATGGCGACGTTTGCATTGACATGGTCATCGTTATTTCGAACGTGTTCTTCCGTATCAGATGACGACAACAAGGTGCGATGTCCCAGCTCGGAGACCACCGTAGGCACCATGAATGCGTCGAGTGGCCCAGAAATGGAGTCACTCCTTTCGTTGTGGGTCGGAAAAGGCCTCCTCGTTGTTACAACAGCAATGATATCTTAGTGATGGTGGGCAGATGCATGGTGCTGGTTGAGGTGCCCATGCAATGGACTGAGAGTTGTCGTTGCAGTGAGTGCCACTGCATACATCATCAGCAGGGCAGTCATGGTGGTCAGGGGTGGCATGTCTGTAAGAGGAAGTTATACAGGACGTTGTTGAACGTTATTGACCGTAGATGGCCCTCTTTCCTGCCACCAGAGTAAGTGCATGGTTGACTATCAAACAAAATTATGGTCCTGCAACCTCGGATCTGGCGGTAGGATGATTTCTATACGAACTTGCCGACTTTCTGGCAAAATGTCTGATGAGCATACCATTGTGGAGGAGGGTCTCGAGCACAATATCTGCAGGGAGTTCAAACAGTAGTTCGAAAACTTTGATCGATCTGACAATGAGACCAATGTGGTCTATGGCGATGGATGACAGAAGTGTAGTCCATGATCGGCCTCTGGTATAATTTTGTCAAGTGGTAAATCATAACCATTTTATAAGATACAGTACTGCTATGGGAAGGTGGAGTCCTATGGTGTCCCTATGGTCGATGGGGCTGCATTGCACAGGAATCGTTCGACATCGAGCGCCTTGGAGCACGCGAAATCGGGGCAAAATGTGAATCGCAATGCCGCTTTTCGATAGCTGTTCACCATGATGTAACGTGAAGAACGACGGCACATGGCTACGACCGTGGTCGTGGTAAACATAAACACCGGCTAGCTGTGCCTCGCTGCAGAGCACAGTCATGTGCACACACCACAGTACTGCCGAAAGCAGACTGTGTGCTACGCAGTCCGTCATTTAAGTTGCCTTACCTTTAGCGAATAAAAGTTTCTCAGAAAACTTCAAAGTCAGTTTTCTCGAGAATTTTTGAGTTTTATTGAACTGCATTGGATGACTGATATTTGGGTTCTGAAATTCACGTGCCATAAACGGAAAATATTACAAAAATCCGGTTGCAGGGTGGTTTCCTTGTTAGGTCAAGAATCCTGCTGTATTGCTTCCAATGTGTGTTGTCAGTGTATTTGATCTGAAGTAAACTGAATGGTGAAAAGCCATGTGAGAGGTTGTCCCATTTGAAGATGTGAAGGCTGTGTTTGACGCCCGAATGTTGTGGCTGGATGCCACATATCGCACACGTGTATGCACGTTTTCTATCTGTTACAGTCTATTACTGACAGTTGTTTTGTGAACATAGCAGCATACCTCGATTCAACCGACTTTCAACATAGGATGATAATCAGTCAAATGCATGGGTCATAGTGTATTGGACATTACACAGGAATTTGGATTTTAGTGTCTGGAATGGACCTCCAACAGCATAGGGACAGTGCTTTAAACATGTGTAAACCACTGCAGTGATCAACCTCAAGTGTCTGACGAAAGGACGTCATGGCACCTCTGCGGAAACCTATGGGGTGATCGACAGTGTGCTGCGAATCTGACTGCTACCGATTTGAACGTGGGGCATTAGGAACCCATGGGACTGCATGGAGACAAATGAACGGGATGGGTTTTGGAAACCGACTAGATTACTGTCAGGGAGCCTTCCCATCTGGCTACTCAGGGTATATCACGAAGATATTTTGACAGCTCAAACCTTCGCAGATAGCAGTGTATGTTAAAGCGCCACGTCCAGGACAGGGAGGCGCGATGTCCCCGGATCGAATTCGCCTGACAGATTGATGAAGGAAGGTCGGTGTGCTGACCAGACTGCATTTTTAGGCGATCCCTCAGATCCCACTATAGTCCGATTAAAATATCTTGACAGCTAACGTCCGTCAATTGCCATTACAGTGTTGCCACGCCAGCTGATGGCTTCGCTGGGTTATAGGCGACACTCAAACACCATGGGTCATATCACAAATGCTGTTAATACACACATCAAAAAAAAGTTTTGAATCACCTCGCTTCCAAGAGTACCGGAACATGTACAGAAAATTGGAATAGAGATCAACATAAACATCATTTCCGCCGTTTTTATTGCTCATGAAAATCACATATTGCATGTTGTACCACCATAGAGCGACACCTTCAGAGGTGGTGTTCCAGATTGCTGTACACTCCAGTACCTCTAATACCCAGTAGCACGTCCTCTTGCATTGGTGAACTATCCACAACTTCATCAAGGCACTGTTGGTCCAGATTGTCCCACTCCTCAACGGAGATTAGGAGTAGATGGCTCAGAGTAGTTGGTGGGTCACGTCGACCGTAAACAGCCCTTTTCAATCTATCCCAGGCATGTTCGATATGGTTAATGTCTGGAGAACATGCCGGCCACGCTAGTCGAGCGATGTCGTTATCCTGAACGAAGTCATTCACAAGATGTTCACGATGGGGGCGCAAATTGTCGTCCATGAAGATGAATGCCTCGCCAATATGCTGCCGATATTGTTGCACTATCGCTCGGAGGAAGGCATTCACGTATTGTACAGCCGTTACGGCGCCTTCCAAGACCACCAGCGGCGTACGTCGACCCCATATAAAACCACCCCAAAACACTAGGAACCTCCACCTTGCTGCACTCGCTGAACAGTGTGTCTAAGGCGTTAAGCCTGACTCGGTTGGCTCCAAACACGTCTCCGACGATTGTCTGGTTGAAGGCATATGCGACACTCATAGGTGAAGAGAACGTAATGCCAATCCTGAGCGGTGCATTCGGCATGATGTTGGGCCCATCTATACCGCGCTGCATGGTGTCGTGGTTGCAAAGATGGACCTCGCCATGGACGTCGGGAGTGAAGATGCGCATCATGCAACCTATCGCTCACAGTTTGAGTCGTAACACGATGTCCTGTGGCTGCACGAAAAGCATTATTGAACGTGGTGGCGTTGCTGTCTGAGTTCCTCCGAGCCATAATCCGTTGGTAGCGGTCTTCAGCTGCAGTAGTAGCCCTTGGGCAGCCTGAGCGAGGCATGTCATCGACAGTTCCTGTCTCTCTGTATATCCTCCATGTCCGAACAACATCGCTTTGGTTCACTCCGAGAAGACTGGACACTTCCCTTATTGAGAGCACTTCCTGGCACAAAGTAACAATGCCAACGCGTTAGAACCACGGTATTGGCCGTCTAGACATGGTTGAACTACAGACAACACGAGCCGTGTACCTCCTTCCTGTGGAATGACGGGAACTGGTAGGCTGTCGGACCCCTCCGTCTAATAGGCGATGCTCATGCATGGTTGTTTACATTTTTGGGCGCGTTTAGTGATATCTCTGAACAGTCAAAGGGTCTGTGTCTGTGATACAATATCCACAGTCAACGTCTATCTTCAGGCGTTCTGGGAACCGGGGTGATGCAAAACTTTTTTTGATGTGTGTATATAAAGCAGAGTAGTGGTTGGAGTGGCCACTGCGAGGTATGAAGAAAACGTGTGATGCTTTGTCAACAGCTGATTCTGAGTGACCAATGATCGAACTGAGAAAGACGACGAATTTTGTAAACCTGAATCTACACTCTTGTTCCAGTCTAATCACAACCTCGTGATGTGCAATGAATCCGAAAAAACAGCGGTTAACAATCTGCAGCAGAATTAAAATTACTATCGCTTTTTTCATGGCGATTAAAACTAACCTCTACTACCAACGAAAATTTCAGTTTCAGCGCTAAAAGCAAATTGTAATGTATTGCTATCATTGATTACCTGAAACTGTTCTCTCATTAACTACACAAGCCGCTGCATTAACATCCAATGAGCAGTCCTATTTGGCACGTGATTGCAGATTATAGGGGAGATGGGCAGATTCCAAACGAAAAAAGAATGGTAGGAATAAAAATAAAAGCAAATTACATTTCAGCCAATTAACTGAATAAAAATAATAATCAAAGTCTCCTGATTAGCTATAGAAACAAAAAAAAAATCTTTGCATTTGATGAGATTCGAAGTTCCAACCTTTCTCATGTCACGTTTATATGCTAAACATTGCACCGCACCACTACAGTAGATAAAATTCCTGTATTTTTAACTCTAGTGTCTTAGTCGCAACGATGAAATACAGTCTTCAAAATATCAGCATAACGCAAAGTTGTATGAAGCTTATTTAATGTAAGTAGATCTCTGTATCTCTGTAATAATGATAGCTATTCATGTGATGCTGAATTGCATCTTTTGAGGAACGATACAGTATGTTTGATTAGTGCTTTGAGCGAAACGTGTGTATTTCGTTAGCATAGGTCTGTGTGTGTGTGTGTGTGTGTGTGTGTGTGTGTGTGTGTATGTGGTTGTTGCTTTTGGTGTCGTTATCGTGTGTGATGAAATACGACATAAAAAGGCCAGACGCATGATTCAGGACGCAAAAACATAAAAAAAAAAACACGCAAGGAGTTGTAAGTGAACTGATCAATTATTGTGGCAGTTTGGCAATAGCGAATGGTTCGTGCATGACATTGAATGCTCTGTTTGGAGGAAACCTCTTCCGACACGTGAACTGCTAACTTCCAAGTAATTTTAATTGGTCAGTGGTTCCCACCCTGGGATAATAATCCCCTGAGGGTTAAAATGAAATTTTCTGGGGGTTTTGACTGTGTCTGTGCGAAACTAAATTATTTTTAAAGTATCGTTATTGCTATTATTATCATGATTTTGTAAGACTCTAATATTTCTTACATAAGTGAGCAGTAATTTTTTTTTTCGAAAAATATTATTATATCATGAGATGATGTGGTGGAAGTTACGTTTGTGAAACATATCTTTGAACAACATGTTCTTCAGGTAGTCCACATGTCCTTTGTTTTGTACCATGCACCTATGACACTGAAACTGAGACATAACTTACATGTAACAAATGCTACACTGCTTGACAGTTGCTAAGGAACAACTGACACTTGCTGAGTAACAACTGCCAGTTGCTACAGAACAACCAACAATGGCAGTAGAACACACTACGGTTGTTAGTAAAAGGAAATGTAGAGAGCGTGACTTCTTAATTTCAGTGAACCCTGTGCACGGAGGCTCTGGTTGTACTCGACAGTGCAGGCAATAAGGTGTCTGACGAAGGTTGTTGTGGAATCAATTACTGCGACCTTTCGTGTGGAATGGCAACATGTCTGCAAGACATCATTTGAGTCCTTACGGTCGTGGACGATCAAGCCGGTCAAATTGTTGTGTTGAAAATGTCATTTCGCGTTTAAAAAAGGCCGCTGAAGAAGGAAATACTACGCGAAAACACGCCGGTCAGCAAAGACGGACCACAACACTGCAATAGGAAAGCGACAGACATATCTCTCATACGTAGATCTATGCAGACTTTGCAGCTGCTAATATGCTAAGCACTCCGTCATCAGGCCACATGTAGCCCACGGAGACCATCCGACCGCCGTGTCATCCTCAGGAAGAGGATGCGGATAGGAGGGGCGTGTGGTCAGCACACCGCTCTCCCGGTCGTTGTGATGGTTTTCTTTGACCGGAGCCGCTACTGTTCGGTCGAGCAGCTCCTCAACTGGCATCACGAGGCTGAGTGCACCCCGAAAAATGGCAACAGCACATGGCGGCCCGGATCTCCACCCATCAAACTGCACGCCACGCCCGACAGCGCTTAACTTTGGTGATATGACGGGAACTCACCTACATAGGGGTAAATGATCATCACGATAAAATAAGAGAAATAAGGGCTCGCACAGAAAAATTTAAGTGCTCGTTTTTCCCGCGTGCCGTTCGATAGTGGAACGGTAGAGAGACAGCTTGAAGGTGGTTCATTGAACCCTCTGCCAGGCACTTTACTGTGAATAGTAGAGTAATCACGTAGATGTAGATGTTGATGTAGAACCGGTGTATCCACTGCGGCAAGGCCGTTGCCCGCTAATATGCTAGGAAGCTGTTAAATGCATCGCAATTCAACAAAGCCATCATCGAGAAACAGTTCGTTGGTGTAGGGAGCATGATGGTTGGGGTCAGGAACAGTTGTTCAGAGTGATGTTCTCCGACGAATCTCAGCTCACTGTGGCCAGTGATTCTGACCACCAGTTAGTGTGCCAGTGTGTTCACGAACGTCATCGTTGTGGTCTAGGGGTAAGGGTGTGATCAGGCATTATGCACAATCAAGTCCTTCTGTTAAGGGGTGTGTTACGTCCTGACTGTCTGTTAATGGACTATAATACCCACAGACGCATCACCGCTGAGGTGTCGGGCACACTGGAAAGTGAAGATATCTGAACTTGTCGAATGTTTCATGTAATACCTGGCCTAACCCCTATAGAGCACGCGTGCCTGGGATGCTATTCACAGACGTGTTTCTCAATGGACACCCCCTCCCTGGACTGTGAAAGAACTGAAAACCTCACTGAGAGAGAAGTGGACAGCATTCCCCAAGGATTCAGCAATAGTTTGGTAACCAGCATAAATGACAGGTACAAAATGTGCATTTGTGTTCGAGGAGAGCATATTACTTACTGAGTGAGCTTTATGTTGGGAGTCTTGCCTGTGTCAAACATGAACGTTACTTGTGTCTGGTTTCCTGCTTTCCAGTGTGGTGAAATGTGTATAATTTTTCGTTATAAATATACCATTCCATCTGTATTACGGATGTACACTGTTTCATTTTATCTCGTCCATCATCACTTGTGGTTATTCCTGTCCAACATTGTCTCTGGTCCTTAGCAATTGCTAAGCAGTGTAAATGTCTCATGAAGATTTCTTCTCACCATTGTGAGTACTTCCTGCAATGTACCAGAAACTGCTTTGTTACTCACTCTGAAAGAGATAAACGAACTAGCGGTAACTACATGGTAAATATAGTGGTGTTCACAGTATTATTATTACTATTGTTATTATTAGCGACAGTGGCCAGACACAAAGTATTGGCAGCAGGAAGTCTTCTAATTTCATTCAACTCAGAATTATATAGTACAGCAATCAAACGATTTACAGACAGTAAATGGGGGTATAGGGTGTGCGTGAAGCGAGTGTTGCTATCGGGTGAGTGGCGCAGCTTTCTGTTCAGGGAAGTTCAGTAGTTGTAAGTAGCACTCGCGATGCACTGGAGCTGTTTCATCATTTATTCTAGCACACAAACTACAGAAACACAACACACGGAAGAGAAATGTTGCAGTAAATATTTAAATACCTGGAAGCAGTGACGGCTCGTTCTAAAGGGCCAGAGGGGTCCGACCCTACCAATTTTGCGATTTTTTCAATTTTATGTCAGACAGTTCGAGTGTGACATGGTCGTGGCGTACTATGACGGACAGAAACCCGACATAATCAGGCGTAGTTCCTCTGTTGCAGATGCACACGAAGCATATCATTCTGCAGTGATGAACCAGTTTTCTTCCCATCCCATTCCTCCAAAGCCAAGGGCCAGTGGCAGGTGGCCATAGCCACGTACTCCCTCCACACTCCTGGCCCATAGTCACAATTATGTGATCAAGTTGTTTCCCCTTCTCTACCTCACACCTCACCAAAGCATAGCTGTGGGCCAGCAATCACAGTCCCCAGTGGGCGAGCCACCACAAGTGTACCCCTCTTTTCCCACATCCCAGCCTTGCTGTAAGGTCAGAGGGAGACGGTCTTTACTCCCCCCGCCCCCCTCCTACACCGGTGGTTCTAAAACTGCAACTGTTTCCCTTTCTCCACCTAGGCCCTCGCCCTAGCACAGCTTAGGGCCAGCTCGAGTGGGTCCTGAGGATGGACCACCTCACCCATTACCCCTCTTTGCCTGGTCCCCTGTACATCCTCACGTCCCTCCCTCCTCCCTTTGCCCCCACCTGTCCACAATTCTTCTCAATGTTTGGAGACAACCATCTTGGCCTGCAGCACCTAACTGTAGTTGCTGTCACGTGTCTTACTGCATTCCTTTCTTCTGTACTGCCACTCATCAACGGGGAATGTGGAAAACACGGAACGAGGCCACCTCTCAGTAGGGTTCCGTATTCTGGAGCAGCGTGATTGAAGCCGAATGTTCGTCCAGTGATTTTAAAATAAATAAAGTAATTTGTTTGCTTAAAGCGCTCTTTCATTTATTAAGTATGGAGGAGAAACTGGAAATCAAGCAGTTAGGTGTACATCAACCAAAAGATTTCTTGATGTCTCAGCTCGACGGAAAGAAGAAGAAACCTAGAATGAGATTTTTACTCTGCAGCGGAGTGCGCGCTGATATGAAACTTCCTGGCAGATTAGAACTGTGTGCCGGACCGGACGTCAATGGCTTAATCTGTCTGTAGTGATCTTTAAGGTGCAGTATAGATCACCCAAATTCACAACACCTGTTTCTTTTATGGAAATGGCCATATCCCATGAAGTTAATTGAAACACAGCATCTTCATACATAACAACTATTGATAAATTTCTCACAAATACGTGAATGTCAATCGGTGTACGTTCCTCTCTGTGTGCTCTTTCATGTTGTACAGATAGTCACATTTGTACCGTGAATACTGCAGTCTAATCCCAAGACAATAAACGTTTCCTACTTAAATTACTGCATCGAAGTCACTTTTAGCTGCTAGGCCAATGTTCATGTGGTTAGATCCACTGACAGTCAAAGTATATGTATTGGCGAACGGCAGTACTCTGCTGTCACTTAACTGAGGGAGACGAGTTGAGGGAGTTCCAGCTGCTATGACTATATCAATGGTACAGAACAGTCAAACGACAGCAGATCTGATAAATCTGGAAGATTGTATGTGAATTGCTGTTGTTGCAGTTCTGCTTGTATCCAGTCAGGAGCATATAGTGCTGTAATAATTTGTACAATCCAAAACATCAATCATAACATCATTAATATCTGATGAACAAATCCTTACTGACGGTCTTCTTCTGCTTATTATTCTGGTTGGAGGCACTGGCTTGTCCCTGCTGATGGTACTTAGCAGTGATCCTTTCACTATAGAGCACAGACTTCGAATGATTCCTATTGGTCAAGACAAAGTAGAGGAGGGGAGGAGAGAGAGGGTAGGTGAGTGGGAATGGAGGGAGAGGGATGGGGAGCGAAGGTAGTTGGGGACCTGAATATAACATGCACAGTCGCATCAGCTGTAATCCGACAGCGCTGACGTCAGCAAATTTTGAGCTTATATGCCTAGTGCTCTCCCACTCCATACTGCGTATGCAACACTTAAATCACAATCTGTTGGGATGGAGGAACTGGCTGCAAATTATAGTACTGGCGGCCTCTATGCCATTGTATTTCTACCTTTCTCCTTTCTGTACGTTATATGCCTTTGCATTAATCTCAGGGATATGGTCGTATGCTTTGGAATTGAGGGTAACCAGTTATACAGCGTACAGTGGATCATTTATGGGGAACTTTACAAACATTTTTCGACGCCTTGGTGCGCTGGTATACTTAGAAATCTCAGTGGTGTTACATACCTCTGCAGCACAACCTCATTCTACCACTATAATCACGTTGAAAGTTGGTTTTCCTCTGTATTGCTGGTATTTTTAGAGCTGATAGTTGGAAGACAGTACAGGGAGGCAGCTATGTATTGACGCCAAAGTTATGAATGATAATTATTAAATATTAACGACAGGTAGCGACGTATGGGCTGCTTGATGAAGATGTTTTTGAGCGACGCAATAGGTACTCTACATCTACATCGGTACTTCACAAGCCACTGCACTGTGCGTGACGTAGGGTACCCTGTACCACTACTAGTAATTTCCCTTCCGGTTTCACTCGCAAACAGACGCAGGAAAAAACGACTCTCTATATGCATTTCTATGCGCCCTAATTTCAAGTATCTTATCTTTGTGGTCCTTACGGATAATGTATGCTGGCGGCAGTAGAATAGTTCAAAGGCCGGTTCTCTAAATTATCTCAATAGATTTTCTCAAAAAGAACGTCACCTTCCCTCCAGGGATTTCCATTTGAGCCGGACGGGGTGGCCGAGCGGTTCTAGGCGCTACAGTTTGGAACCGCGCGACCGCTACGGTCGCAAGTTCGAATCCTGCCTCGGGCATGGATGTATGTGATGTCCTTAGGTTAGTTAGGTTTAAGTAGTTCTAAGTTCTAGGGTACTGATGACCTCAGAAGTTAAGTCCCATAGTGCTCAGAGCCATTTGAACCATTTTTTTCCCATTTGAGTTCCCGAAGCATCTCCGCAACACTGTGGTTTTGCTCGAACCTACCAGTAACAAATCTACCAGCCAGCCTGTGGAATGCTTCGATGTCTTCTGTCAATCCGACCCGGTACGGATCCCAAACACTCGAGCGGTACTCAAGAATAGGTCGCACCAGCGTCCCATACGCGGTCTCATTTACCGGTGAGCCACTACTTCCCAATTAACAGAAATCGACCATTCACCTTCCCTACCACAGCTTTCGCATTCTCGTTCCATTTCATATCGCTTTTCAACATTACGCCCAGATTTTTAAACGATTTGAATCTGTCAAATAGTTTACTAGTAAACTGTATCCGAACACGACAGGTTTTTTTCTTCCTACTCATTTGCATTAACTTATATTTTTCCTCATAACGAGCTAGCTGCCATGCTTCACACCAACTAGAAATTTTGTCTAAGTCGTCTTGTATCTTCTTACAGTTGACTTTGACAACTCATCATACCTTACAGCATCATCAGCAAACAACCGAAGATTGCTGCCCACTCTGTTCGCCAAATCATTTTTATATACAGAGAACAACAACAGGCCTAGCACACTTCCTTGGAGCACTCCTGACGATACCCTTGTGTTAGAGTCCTGCATGACCGAGTAAGCGAGCACAAAATACAGGCTGCCCGCACTAGTTCTAGTGACCGAGCATAGAAGCCGTGACCGAATACGTAGCACGTAACTTCAAACACTTTATACGTTTCATTATCCGTGTGAGACTGCAGCCAGTACGGGCTTCTCATTTGTGGTCTCTCTCTCTCTCTCTCTCTGCAATCATGCAGCGCGAGGAAGCCAGTGCAGTTAAGACGTAAGATTGAAACCAATGTTTACACATTGAAGAAAGGGAAGGTATAAAAAGCCAAGTATGGAGTACATTTCTGTTAGTTGTAGACGAAAACAGTGCGTCTACTGGGTACGTATCGTGCATAAACTGCTCAACATTAGTGTGTTTCCAGTCGGAAACCACTCATTTAAAGAAACATAGTTGCAAGAAACCTCACAAAGGTACAGCTCCTTCAGGGATACCGGCAGTAATAAAAAATAGTATTACAGCAAAGTGTGTTGCAATCTGTGCTAACGATGTGAGACCTTTTAATGCTGATTCCAGTGAAGGTTTCAGAGAACTAGGCAAAGAATTAATACATCTAGGTGCGCATTATCGAGAAGTTAACGTGGCAGATGTCAGCCAGTTAAATCCGGGACGCGTTAGTGATTTACTGATCAACAATAACTATAATTTTGTTTCTGTTGCAGACAAGTGAAAAGTATGACAAGTTACGTCTGTAAATATTGAATGTTCTTTGTATGCTTTCTTTGTGAAGATGGTTGTCTTTTAGATTACAGGGCCAGCACTTATTCAATGTTTCCTGTTAATGAAAGGAAAAATAGATCTTCTGTTTGGAAATGACAGTCGTCTTCTATCCGCGATTGTATTGAAATATCATTTTACTTTCCAAATGATTTATGAATTTAGCTGTGTCACGTACCCGTTCTTGGAAACGTTACTTTTGTCTTAAAAGAGAGAGAGAGAGAGAGAGGCGTTGGATTTGTACAGTAAAGTACAGCGCAGCGAGCCGGGGCGAGGCGAGGTGAGACGTCGGCGGTGACCGGTCATGCTCGGTTATCCGCGTGTCCGGAATCCGGACATCAGACATGGGGCGAGTACGTGACCGAGCCGAGTCGTGTGGGGCCGGACACGAGCGGCTCGGTCCCCCAGTCAACAGGCGAGCCGTGACCGGTCAAACATGGAGCGTTGCAGCACTCTACCTTGTGTCTGATGAACACACGCCGTCGAGGAAAACGTACTGGGTTCTATTACTTAAGAAGTCTGTAATATATTGATTGTTCCTTGCTGCTGTAGTGTTATCTTGAAGCTGTGAGAAAGGAGGACAGGCGCTCCAAGGCGCGGAAGCAGAGACGATACTGAGGGCAGACGAAACTAGGAGAGATATTGTTACATGAAGTAAACCGTCAGGGGAGAGCCTTGTGGAAATGCAGACGCCCCCAGAAGCGGTCCCAAGGCGTTGGTTACTCTTCAAGGAATTAACATGTAACTTTATATGTCGTCTCGACGCTGTAGTAGGTTGCCACCGTAGAAATTTGTAACCGACAGGCACGTACTAGCGTATAAAGCCAGCTTGATACCAGCCCTGAGAACAGCAATGTCAGCAGGCTCACCAGGGTTAGAAAGAGAGCGAAAACGCCAAAAACTGTTGACCTAGCAGTCCCTACTCCGGGGAGCCCGAGGGCCGGGGCTAAATGACGTATAACAATAACGTTGCAAGCCTTATTTGGCAGAGCAGTCACGTTTAGCTGTCAGCTGAACAATGTTGATACCAAATGAGGATTTAGTTAGTGAAACTGCATTAACATCCCAGCATTAGGAGCAGTAGAGGGGACCGAAATAAACCGTGATTGGCAGGCATGTGCAAGAGACCTACGGGATTGACTGGGTGGCTTTAAGTGGGGAAAACAGTGCCCTCACGCGACTCTTTAAAACCTCTAGATTCTGCATTTTGGCAAAGTTCTCAGTCAGACGATCTGGGAGCCGAATCCGCGTCCGTCGACTCCAGCCTCGGTTCAGCTCCGCGTAAGTCTATTCCCTCACTTGGAGTGCCTCAGTGAACAGTGTCACATTCAGTATGTTTTGTCCTGCAACTATGTTAGCATCCACTCCCGCGACGTATGCACTGGCTTCTGTTGTAACAGTGTTATTCGTGCCTTTTCTAACCCTAGACCTAGCCTCCAGTGTATTAGTTAGTCCTGTCTGGAATAAACAACTATTTCAAAACCCTGTTTGTCCAAGAGTCTCCACAACGAGTTCCCTACCGAGTCTCACCACCTGCATTTCTAGTAAATGCCTGTACCAGTGTTGGCTCAGATAGAAGAAAACAATCAAATGCCTTCACTGTGAATTGTCCTTCTGCCTTCTGGTCTGTACCGGTCGGGACCGCAGACTGACCAGTAACCCCTTTTTCCCTCTCCCATATAAGTCAGGACATGATAAGTCTTACAGCCACTCATATGTCTCTGAACTTATTCGATATACTGGTACATTCGTTAATAGCCTACAATGAGGCACAGTGTCAAATGCTCCCCTGAAATCTAGAAACATGAAATCTTGCCTTTGGCTCTTCATCCATAGTGAGGAAAGGACAATCTGAGTTTCGCTCTTGCGATGCTTTCTGAAACCTTGCTGATTCGTGGACATAAGCTTCACAGTCTCAAGAAAGATTAATATATTCGAATAGCATTCTGCAGCAAATCGAAGTTAGTGATGTAGGCCTGTAATTTTGCGGATCCGCTTTTTACCCTCTCTTATACATTGGAGTCATATGCGCTTTTTTTACAGACGCTTGGGATTTGCTCTGGGCCAGAGATTCACGATAAATGTAAGCTAGATAAGGGGCCAATGCCGTGCAGTAGTATTTGTGAAACCGAATTGGGATTCCATCCGGACCTGGTGGTTAATTTGCTTTCAAATCTTTCAGTTGTTTCTCTACGACAGGATTGCTTATTACTGTGTCTTCCATACGGGAGTCTGCCCGATGGTCAAATGACGGTATGTTTGTACGATTCTCCTGTGTGAACGATTTCTTGAACGTGAAATTTAGAACTTCGGTTTTCATTTAGCTATCGTCAACTGCCACACCAAATTGGTCAACAAGGGACTGTGTGGAAGCCTTAGACCCGCTTAGCGATTTTACATAGCACCAGAATTTGCTCGTTTTCTCTGCTAGATCTTTTGCTAAGGTGTGACTGTGGTAGTTCTTGTACTCTTCGCTCATAGATCTTTTCACAGACGCACGAATCTCTGCTGACCTTTGCTTGTCATTTGTGCGTCATTTTTTTGGACGGAGAGTTCAAATGGTTCAAATGGCCCTGAGCACTATGGGACTTAACTTCTGAGGTCATCAGTCCCGTAGAACTTAGAACTACTTAAACCTAACTAACCTAAGGACATCGCACACATCCATGCCCGAGGCAGGATTCGAACCTGCGACAGTAGCAGTAGCGCGATTCCGAACTGAAGCGCCTAGAACCGCTCGGCCGCAACTGCCGGCAAAGTCGCTTCGAACAAGCCTTGCATGATCTGGATATATATTGACCACAGACTTCCTTTGAATGACTCAAGAACTGTCACAGCGGTATCGGGTGGCCGGTAAAAACATCCAACGATTAACTTAGTTTCACCTACACCTGTTATACGCGACCAGATAACTTCACCGTCTCACTCAACTTCGATCTCAATAGAGACAATATTTTTGTCAGCTGCAATGAGCACTTCCCTCCTAAGGCCTCTAATCTGTCTTTTCGATTTACGTTCCACGACTCTCTGAATACCTCAGAACTTTCCACTTAAGGTTTCAGCCAGCTCTTGGTCCCAAGAATAATTGGAGCGCGAAGATTTTCTCCGGAGGGGGGGACTGATTTCGTGAACTTTATGAGTACTTCGACAGTTTAGTGGTAACATTTTGACAGTAGAAGTTTTTTTTATCCTGAACACCGTCTGACTTCCCTTGCTACGTATCGACTAGCGAGCGTTCATCAGAGCACCACAAACTACTGTCTAGCATAAAAAACTCTCAGTGCACTCCACAATTACTCTGCTGTCCAAGTCGCTGCTTCCGTTGTGTAGTGCAGCCCTGGCCTAACAAGGGGAGTCCTACAAATCCCCACCCGATAACGCAAGTCCAGAAATCTGAGCCGATGAAGCCTTTAGCTGGGACCCTTCACTTGGCTCCAAACCAAAGGATCCAGATCAACTCTGGGAACAATGCTGCAAACTGCGAGTTCTACTTGAACTCCACGCACGAGGCCAGCAGTCTTCACCAACTCCGCCAGCCTCCTGTATGAAATGAGGATGACGGTAGAACCCATGCGACGTGAGCCACTACTTGACAACTTGCAAACGACTGTACCTTGCGCGCTCGATAGCTGCAGGCAAGGCCGCCTCCCCATTTCGGATGAGGCTCCCCGGCAGACATACCGAGTGCACACTGGCTTTCTTTCCAGTCCAGAATGTTATCTACCTAAGGGGCACCTAACGTTGGAGCTCCGAGTAACTAGTAACCCACTCCCCTCCGTGTGCCTACTCGGACCGTACTGAAGGAGCGGCTACCTTTCCACACACAGGGTGAATGGGCGCCTCACCAGGCTGCCAGCCTCCATTGCAGTAAACGCTGCTTGACGCAGTGTTACCCAATACAGTGAACTGAAAACAATTAATCGGATTAGGTCTCCGATTACTCGAAAAACGAAAGAGGCTAATTCAGACCTAGCTCATATAATTTATTCTTGTTTTTTACGAAATTATTTCTACTGCTTCAGACACTTTTTACTTAGCATGACGCGTTTCGGGAGCACGCTGCTGTCGTCGCTCTAAGTCGACGCTTCCTTATTGACGCTGTGTTCTGTCATGGTTCACTCAACATCATCGAATAGTGGCATCGCTCCTATTCAAATTTCGTGCCGTTCGCCGATTACTCCAGCCGGCTTCTTTGAGCCCAACTACACGTCTTCTCAAATGCTGACATCTGCCACGGCAGCTGTACTGTGAAATTGCCCTGTAGCACCACACATTCATCCATCGGCCATTAAAGTTTACAATTTTGCATTGCTCGTCGATACCTGGTTGAATATCAGTTTGTGACTATTTTACATGACTTCTTCGTGATGTGTCGTTTTCTTGTCTTAGAGTGTATTTACAGTGTACCTGGTATTTATTTTATTTAATCGTATGGCTAGAGCCCCTCGTCGGGCAGACCGTTCGCCGGGTGCCGGTCTTTCAATCTGACGTCACTTCGGCGACCTGCAGTCGATGAGGATGATGATGAGGACAGCACAACATCCAGTCCCTGGGCGGAGAAAATTTCCCGACCCAGCCGGGAATTGAACCCGGGCCAAGAGGATTGACAATCCGTCATGCTGATCATTCAGCTACTGGGGGCGGACTGTACCTGGTGATAAATGCTTTGTGTTCTATTGCTTGTTTTTCGGCGTTAAATTTACGAAGAGAGAAGACGTTATTGTTGTGTACATACAACTGCTCAGAATATTTAGCATCTTGTTAGGAAGCAGTATTCGTTCTGACAGTAAATGAATTCCTCAGGGAATGTGATCCGTGCGATTTGCGTACGAGCTGGGGCGTGCCCAACAAAGGCCAGAGGAAGGAAGCTGCCCTTTCTCCCCCCACCTCTCTCCATAAAAAACGGCAAACCGAGTTCAAATCCCGGCTCGCAGGAGGAAGGTTGTAGGCAACCCTAACCCAAATGTCACACTTCTGCGTCGCAATGGTAAAAAATGATGAGTTTTCCAAAAAGTGACCCTTTAATTCTTTTACGCAGTGTATTTCGTCATTCACTATGAACTAACATGAGTTGCCCCTCCCTGGTTGAGATCCTATGTACGCTCTTACACAGAAGTCTCTCTTTACCACCGCTTCAGTAGTAGTAGGAAACTGATAGTTTAAATTTTATTGTCCTTGTAAGACGGATAAAAAAACGAAGAATTTTGCGGAGTATTGTGGGGCTTTAATCTACGAGCAATTACACCCGTAGTCAGAGCGATTTTGCTGTTTTGCGGAATGGGTCATGTACCTACAACCACGTTAATAACATCTGTCTCTCAGAGTGTGGGCATAGAAATTCATATAGTTTGAAATTCTAATTAGTGTGCTTATAGCATTTTCTCCATAGACCCTTCATTCAGTGGGTGACTTAACAGTAAACAAAAAAGGCCCGTTCTACTCGACGCTACCTTCCCTGTATTAAATACCTTCACACGTGAAGCCGTGTAACAGAATTAATTCTGTCCACACAGCGGCCCGCCCACCTCGTAGCGTCGCAAGGTGGCAATAAGCACACACAAGACCCAAACAAACGCCTCTGAGAAAGTGTATTTCAAATCGATAATTCTCACATACAACAAACAGAGTAAATCAGACAAACAAATTTGAAGATTTATGTGTTATTGGAGTGGTCGAAAAATGTGCACAGTCTGCATATTTCGCTCAGCCAGAAATTGTAACACTGTAAATGTAATGCCTGTGGTAGAAGGGAGTCTATGATTGTGAATGGACTGCAGTGACATTTCAAGTATGAATGGATGGCTCTGTCTGTCAGTTTCTATATCCTACGATAACCACGTTTCTTTATATTGCTACCAGATGAGCTGTACTCTGCAGAGAACAAATGTTACAATTTTGGTCTTGGAAATGACGGAATGCAAAATCCTCAAGCTCGAAATTTAGCGCGAAATTCAAAGCGAGTTTCGTTTAATAGTTTCCAAACGAAACTCTGTCTCGAAATCCGGCAGAAAACCCAAAGAGATTGCGATCTTATGTAAAGTACACCAGCATCAATAAATCATCAGTACCTTCATTGCTCGATGCTAATGGTGGTGTCATCGATGACAGTACCACAAAAGCAACGTTAGTATACACGATTTGCCGAAACTCCTTCACCAAAGAAGTCGAAGTAAATACTCCAGAACAACTGCTAATATGAATAACTTAGAAGGCATCCTCGGTGTAGCGAATCAGCCTAAAAGTCTTAACAAAGAGAAGACTTCTGGTCCAGATTGTATACAAGACAGGGCAGTCTGAGCTGATACAATAGGTCCATAATTAGCAGTCATATAGAACCGCTGGCTCTCGAAAGTTCCGTACCTAAAGACACAATGATACCTAACAAAGGAAACAGGAGTAATCCGCTGAATTACAGACCCGTATCGCTAACGTGTAAATGCAGTAGGGCTTTGGAAAATAAACTGTGTTCGTACATTATGAGTTACCTCGAAGAAAAAAATTTGTTGACGAACAGCCAACACGGATTTAAAAAATATAGTTCCTGTGAAACACAACTAGGTCTTTATTCTCACTAAGTAATGAGTGCTATTGAATGGGGATGCCAAATTGATCCCTTATTTTTAGATTTCTAGAAGGCTTCTGACACCGTTCCTCACATACGACATCTGATCAAATTGCATGCCTATGGAGAATCGTTCCAGTTGTGCGACTGGCTTCATGAGGTCACAGTTGGTGGTACTGACAGAAAGTCATCGTATAAAACAGAATGTCTGGCGTTCGTCTCTACTGTCCCTCAGCTACATAAAAGACACAGAAGGCAATCAGAGCAGGCCTTCCAGATTGTCTGCAGATGTTGCAGTCATTTACTATCTAGTAAAGTCATCATATGGTCAAAGCCAATTGCAAAATGATTTACACAAGATATCTATATGGTGCGAAAAGTGGCAATTGCCTCTGTATAATGAAAAGTGTGAACTTATCCACTTGAGTACTAAAAGAAATCCTCTAAATTTCTATTACACGATAAATCACACAATTCTATGTCTGTCAATTCAACTAAACGTTTGGGTGTTACAATTACGAATAACTTAAACTGGGATGATCACATAAATAATGTTGTGAGAAAAGCAAACCAAAGACTGTGATTAATTGGCTGAGCACTTAGAAACTGCAACAGGTCTCTGAAGAGACTGCATACGCTACACTTGTCCGCCCTCTTCTAGAGTATTGCTGCGCGGTGTTGATTCCGCGTCATATGGGACTGACGGAGGACATCGAAAAAGTTCAAAGAAGAGCAGATCGTTTTTACTATGACGAAACAGGAGAGAGAATGGGCCGAACATGATACGTTAATTGGGTGGCAATCATTAAGACGAAGGCGTTTTTTGCTGTGGCAGCATTTTCTTGTGGAATTCTAATCACCAAGTTTCTCCTCATATTTTCAAAATATTTTGTTAGCGCCCACCTACACAGGGAGAAATGGTCATTATAATAAAGTAAGAGAAATCAGAACTCGCACAGAAAGATTTAAGTCTCAAAGGAATTACAGAAACTGGCTGCGAACGGGCATTGATTTAAATCAGTGGGGCAAGTTGAATATTTGTGCCAGACTAGGATTCGAACCCGCGTCTCCGGCTTACAGGGAGATGCGATGACCACTGCACTCGTTTTTCCCGCGCACATGGCCAACAGTTGTTTGGTTTGCTTCGAAATGTGTATTTGACGGATTTAAACCAGTCGTTTGTTCTAGTTCACGTAGTTATGTAAAAGACAGAAAAACTGCCGAAAAATAAAGCGATTTCAGTTCCAAAGAGGAACAGATTTTTATGATACGTTTCACTTACGTCACACATAGGGACAGACAGTTACACGGGCGTGAGAAACAGATTCAGGAAAACCTCATTAAAGCCATGTAGTACTCTACAGTCTTTATGTGACAGCTGTTCGCTGAAGCATCCACGGAGGTGACCTCCTAAAATCGTGTCGAACCTCCTTTAGCCCGGCGAATTGCAGCAAATCTTGGGCCATGTTGCTTCTAGCTGTCCACAACTGTGCAAGTGTTGCCGGTGCAGATTTTGTGCGCAAATAACCTCTCGATTTTGTCGATGTTCGTCAAACCTATATTAGCAATTCTTAGCAATTGTGGCTTAGTGACATGGCGCATTGTCATCCATAAAAATCCCATCATTTTTTCGTCTTCAAGTTTTTCCCGTCAAAGATCAGTTCAGGTCGACCAGAGGAGCCAGTCCATTCCACATAAACACAGCCCACACCGTTACGGAGCCACCGCTAGTTTACACAGTTCCTTGTTGACAACTTGCATCTGTGGCTTCATTGGGTCTGCGCCACACTCGGGCCCTACCATCAGCTCTTACCAACTGAAATCGGGACTCATATGACCACGCCTGGGTTTTCCAGTCGTTTAGTGTCCAATCGATACGGTCACGATGCCCGGAGAGGCGCTGCAGGCGATGTTGTGCTGTTACAAAAGCTATTCGCGTCGGTCGTTTGCTGACACACCCCATTAAGGACAAATTTCGCTGCACTGTGTTAAGGGATATGTTTGTCGTACGTCCCAGATTGATTTCTGCGGTTATGTCACGCAGTGTTGCTCGTCTGTTAGCACTGACAACTCTATGCAAACGCTGCTAATATCGGTCGTTGCTATATTGTTCGTGACGAGAGGTAGTGCCTAAAATTTAATAGTCTCTGCACTCTCTTGACAATGTGGATCTCGGAATAGTGAATTCCCTCACGATTTCCGAAATGGAATGTTTCATGCGTCTAGGTCCATCTACCATTCCGCGTTCAGAGTCTGTCAATTCCCGTTGCGTGGCCATAATCACGTAGGACACCTTTTTGCATGAATCACTTGAGTACAAATGAGAGCTCATCCAGTGCACTGTCCTTTGATACCTTGTGTACGGACTACCGCCTTCCGTATATGTGCATATCGCTATTCCATGATTTTTATCACGTAAGTGTAAATTACATCTATATCTACATCTACATACATACTCCGCAATCCACCATACGGTGCGTGGCGGAGGGTACCTCGTACCACAACTAGCATCTTCTCTCCCTGTTCCACTCCCAAACAGAACGAGGGAAAAATGACTGCCTATATGCCTCTGTACGAGACCTAACCTCTCTTATCTTATCTTTGTGGTCTTAACGCGAAATGTAAGTTGGCGGCAGAAAAATTGTACTAAAGTCAGCCTTAAATGCTGGTTCGCTAAATTTCCTCAGTAGCGATTCACGAAAAGAACGCCTCCTTTCTAGAGACTCCCTCCCGAGTTCCTGAAGCATTTCCGTAACACTCGCGTGATGATCAAACCTACCAGTAACAAATCTAGCAGCCCGCCTCTGAATTGCTTATATGTCCTCCCTCAATCCGACCTGATAGGGATTCCAAACGCTCGAGCAGTACTCAAGATTAGGTCGTATTAGTGTTTTATAAGCGGTCTCCTTTACAGATCAACCACATCTTCCCAAAATTCTACCAATGAACCGAAGACGACTATCCGCCTTCCCCACAACTGCCATTACATGCTTGTCCCACTTCATATCACTCTGCAATGTTATGCCCAAATATTTAATCGACGTGACTGTGTCAGGCGCTACACTACTAATGGAGTATTCAAACATTACAGGATTCTTTTTTCTATTCATCTGCATTAATTTACATTTATCTATATTTAGAGTTAGCTGCCATTTTTACACCAATCACAAATCCTGTCCAAGTCATCTTGTATCCTCCTACAGTCACTCAACGACGACACCTTCCGTACAGCACAGCATCATCAGCAAACAGCCGCACGTTGCTATCCACCCCATCCAAAAGATCATTTATGTAGTTAGAAAACAACAGCAGACCTACCACACTTCCCTGGCTCACTCCAGGTGATACCCTCACCTCCGATGAACACTCACCATCGAGGACAACGTACTGGGTTCTATTACTTAAGAAGTCTTCGAGCCACTCACATATTTGGGAACCAATCCCATATGCTCGTACCTTAGTTAGGACTCTGCAGTGGGGCACCGAATCAAACGATTTCCGGAAGTCAAGGAATATGGCATCTGTCTGATACCCTTCATCCATGGTTCGCAAAATATCATGTGAAAAAAGGGCGAGTTGCGTTTCGCAGGAGCGATGCTTTCTAAAGCCGTGCTGATGCATGGACAGCAACTTCTCTGTCTCAAGGAAATTCATTATATTCGAACTGAGAATATGTTCGAGAATCCTGCTGCAAACCGATGTTAAGGATATTGGTCTGTAATTTTGAGGATCCGTCCTTCTACCCTTCTTATATACAGGCGTCACCTGGGCTTTTTTCCAGTCTCTCGGGACATTACGTTGGGCAAGTGATTCGCGATAAATGCAAGCTAAATAAGGAGACAATGCAGTAGATCACTCTCTGTAAAACCGGATTGGAATCCCATCAGGACCTGGCGATTTATTTATTTTCGACCCCTTGAGCTGCTTCACAACTCCAGGGATTTGTATCACTATGTCCTCCATACGGGGATCTGTACGAGACTCAAACGGCGATATGTTTGTACGATCCTCCTGCGTGAAATATTTCTCAAATGCTAAATTTTTTACCGATTTTACGTAAGACCAGAATTTCCTTGGGTTTTCTGCAAGATCTTTTGCTAAGGCATGACGGTGGTAGTGTTTGAATGCTTCGCGCATCGCTCTTTTCACAGCAGCAGGAATCTCTACTAACTTTTGCCTGTCCTCATTCTCCCGATCTTTCTTGTACCGCGAGTGCAACTGCCTTTGCTTTCTGAGCATTCTCCGAATTGCGCTGTTAAACCACGGTGGGTCTTTTCCGTCCGTAACCCACTTTTTCGGGACATAATTGTCCGATGCGTGATTTACAAAGTGTTTAAAATTTGCCCATAATTCTTCCACGTCTATCGTACCGGAGGTAAATGAAGTCGATTCATTTACTAAGTGGGATGCTAACAACTGCTTATCTGCTCTTTCTATTAAGAATACTCTCCTAGCCTTCTTGACCGACTTTTTAACTTTCGTAACCATAGTCGTAATGACAACATCATGATCACTAATCCCTGTCTCAACACTCACACCGTCGATGAGGTCTGGTCTGTTCGTGGCTACCAGATCTAAAATATTTCCACTACGCGTTGGCTGTCGATTTAGCTGCTCAAGGCAGTTTTCGGGTAATGTGTTCAACACTAGAGATTGGAAGTCGAGGTGAGACCTGGTGATATATCGTAGATCGACGGTTGCTGACAAGTCGCGGACACAAGTCTACTTGTACTTTGAAAGCTTCTTCTCACTCTTGCCATTATCGTACACCGACCGAAATCGCTGGATTTGAGTTTATTATATTTAACCGTTTACCGAAGACTACACGTATTTCACTTTTCTACATGAAAGTGTTAGGGTATCAGCCAAGCGATAACGGTAATCGGTACCTTCTGCTACACATTACATCCCATATTTACGCACTTTCGACAGTATTATTTTACTCAACTGATAACAAAGGCTAACAGAAAGAAAGTTGTTTCAGCTCTTCGTTGCAGATAGTGTTGGATGTGAAATTACAGTTTTTGAGCGTTCCTAACAACTTATCACCGCTACAAGGTATTTTTTTAACAATTTCTGACGTTAATTACAGGTCCGTGCTAATAGTCTTAATAATATAATTAGGCTGCTCAGAGTTTTTCGCAACACTCTCTGTTAGTCATTCGTCTACAGCCTGGTTTGATGTCGCTATTTGTCTGTAACCACCTTGTGGTTTTAATCCTTAAGCGGCTGGTGTACCGAACTGCTAACCAAAATCGGCTACAATCTGTTTAACATACTTATTCTTTGTCTGCCCTTGTATTTTCTCTCTCTAAGGAAAAGTGGTAGGTGAATATGGACTGGGAGTAAGGAATGAAAGAGGAAGACACCTGGTACAATTTTGCACAGAGCATAACTTAATCATAGCTAACACTTGGTTCAAGAATCATGAAAGAAGGTTGTATACGTGGAGGAGGCCTAGAGACAATGGAAGGTTTCAGATAGATTATATAATGGTAAGACAGAGATTTAGGAACCAGGTTATAAATTTTAAGACATTTCCAGGGAAGATGTGGACACTGACCCTAATCCATTGGTTATGAACTGTAGATTGAAACTAAAGAAACTGCAAAAAAGCGGGAAATTTGAAGAGCTGGGACATGGATAAACTGAAAGAACCAGAGGTTTTAGAGAGTTTCAGAGAGAGCATTAGGGAACGATTGACAAGAACAGGAAAAAGCAATACAGTAGAAGAAGAATGGGTAGCCTTGGGAGATGAAATAGTGAAGGCAGCAGAGGATCAAGTAAGTAAAAAGATGAGGGCTAGTAGAAATCCTTGGGTAACATAAGAGATATTGAATTTAACTGGTGAAAGCAGAAAATATAAAAGTTCAGTAATTGAAGCAGACAAAAAGGAATACAAACGACTCAAAAATGAGACCAACAGTAAAATGGCTAAGCAGGGGTGGCCAGAGGACAAATGTAAGTATGTAGAGTCATATATCACTAGGGTTAAGATAGATACTGCGTACAGGAAAATTAAAGAGACCTTTGGAGAAAAGAGAACCACCTGTATGAATATCGAGAATTCCGATGGAAACCAAGTTCTGAGCAAAGAAGGGAAAGCAGAAAGGTGGAAGGAGTATATAGAGGGTCTATACAAGGGTGATGTACTTGGAGACAATATTATGGAAATGGAAGAGGATGTAGATGTAGATGAAATGGGATATATGTTACTGCGTGAAGAGTTTGACAGAGCACTGGAAAATCTGCAAAATGTATGAGACAGGCGAAATACCCTCAGACTTCAAGAAGAATATAACAATTCCAATCCCAATGAAAGCAGGTGTTGACAGATGTGAAAATTACCGAACTATGAGTTTAATAAGTCACGGCTGCAAAATACTAACGCGAATTCTTTACAGACGAACGGAAAAACTGGTGGAACAGAACAGAAAATCAGTGATATTAGTGCGAAGTAGGAATTACCTCGCTCTGCTTGCAGAATATGCTTCAGACTGGTTTGCTGCAACTCGTCATACCATCTATCCTGGCCAGGTTTCTTCATCTCTTCTTAATTACCGCAACCTTTGTTTGTTTGAACCTGCTTGCTGTGCTCAAGCGTTGGTCTCCCTACATTTTTCATTCCACCCCCCCCCCCCCTACTCCCCCCATTTCCTTCCTTTACCATGTCTGATATCTATTAGTCATCTTTTAGTCAAGTTCAGCCTTAAATATCTTTTCTCCCCAATGCGATTCAGTATCTCTCTTTTGTTATTCGAACAATACACCTGATCCTCAGCATTCTTCTATAACACTACGTATCAAAAGCTTCTATTTTCCTTTTCTGAACTGCTTACCATCCAGACAAATACCTTCATAAAGGACTTTCTAACACTTGAAGTGCTGCTTTTATAGAAACGCTTTTGGTATTAATACTAGTCTGTATTTTATGTTGTCACTACTTTAGTCATTTTTCTGCACAAATACCAAAACTCATCTACTACTTTCAGTATGTCACTACCTAAGCTAATTCCTCAGCATCAGCTGAATTAATTCGACTATATTCCACCACCCTTGTTTTGAGTTTGTTGATGTTTACCTTACAATCTCTTTTCAACACATTATCTATTCCGTTCAACTGCTCTTCTAAGTTCTATGCCGTCTGTGTCAAAATTAAAATGTCATCGGTAAATCAGAAACTTTTTGTTTCGTCTTCATGAATTTTTATACCCTTTCTCCTTGGCGTCCTGCACTGCTTGCTCAATGTACAGATTGAATAAAATCGGGGACAGGTTACAACCCTATCTCACACCTTTCTCAACTGCGGATTCCTTTTAACATCATTCGACTCATAAATGCAGTTGGTTTCGGTATATACTGTAAATAACCTTTCGCTTTCTGTAGTCTATCCCTGGTACCTTCAAAATTTCAAATAGCGTGGTTTAATTAACGTTGTCAAAAGCTTTCTCATAATCTACAAACGCTATTGACGTAGGTTGGCCTATCTTCAACCTATTTTCTAAGATAAGTCTGTTTTGGTCCCGTGTTTCTACATTTCTACTGAACGCAAACGGAGCTTCCCCAAAGTCTGCTTCTACCAGTTTTTTCAGCCTTCTGCACAGAATATGCGTCAATATTTTGCAACAATGACTTAGTAAACCGAAGGCTAGGTAGTATTCGGTAGTATTCATGTCCAGGTTTTTATCCCCATTTAAATCTCTCAATGCTTTGTCAAATTGTTCCCAATCATGTGACTAACACTTCCTCTTCTCTTTCTATAATATTTTCTTCAATTTCTTTTGCCTTAAAGAGCCACTCTATACATTTATTCCCTGACTGCCATTTTTTGCTTTTAGCAGGCTTACCATCTGAGCTGTTGATATTCATGCAGCTGCTTCTGGTTCGTTCAAAGGCCTCTGTACTTTCCCCATAGACGCCATTTGTCTTTACACCAGCCGTGCATGACTGTAGATATAGACAAGCAGCTTCATGCTGAGAGATATCAGTAAATAGAATGGTTGGGTTCGATTCAAGGGATTATTCTTAATGCGAGGATTGTAATGCTTAATGATCATAGTAAGGACGGCTGAGGAGCTCTTTGACGGAGAAGCCGCAGCTACAGTTTTAAAAACTGACCTAGACAACGGGATTATGGTGTGCTTACCGCGTGTTACTTTAATACTGTAGCTCAGTAATGTGTGAGACAGAGGATAAAGCAACGGTCTGTCGTCAGTTCGGTATATAACAAGATGATAGAGGAATGGAGCTAAGTTTCTTTTTTGGTAAAGCTGGCACTTCGTCAATATTGTAGGACTTAACTCGTAAAGTTTTAATAGTTTGTTTCTATCCCTTCCTCATAAGCAACTAAGAAATGTGCGAACACATTGTACAAGAGTTTATAAAGAGATCGTGAGCAATATCGGTTTTATTACCTTATTATGAGACATGTGGGAAATTGCATGCCTGTATGCCAAGTCAGTTAATTTCATATTCCATTAATCACGTATGACAGAACCAGTTAACAGGCTAAGTCTACACGACTGATTTGTTTGTATGGCTACAAGCAATTCATTTATAAGTTACTAACTTCCATAATAGCTTCAATTTGATAACAAAAATGAACATAATAATATTTATCACTACTCATGTATGTTAGTGGAACATACTTAAAATTAAGCAGCAGAAGTAGTGGTTCGGTCTTTTACACTATGTATATTACTTGTGAAGTCTGACAACCTTGCTCAGGTTGACCTCCACAGTTGATACTAATTTATTGATTATTGACAACCATTAAAGCTGTATTGATAGACATTTATTGATTTATTTTGCGGAAGACGGTTTTCGTTCCTTACAACGTCACCAATTTACTGGGTTGCGTCAATATCACGATATAAGAGAGCTGTCCTACATAACCCTGGAGGCAAAATCTTGAAATCATAGTCATACAAACATTCTGCCGACCACCTTGCGGAAGAACGGAAAGCAGTAAGTACACGCAACATAGAATGCTGTGTATCCTAGTAGTTTCCCCTCTTTAATTGCCCTCTATTCTCCTTTCCTTTCATCCATTCCGAAGTTCCCTCCAGTACTCCTTTGAGGCGTAGCGCCTTCGCATCGCTCCTGTCACTTGTTACGACGATATCGTTATAGGCATGAGTCATCGACAGATGTCACCAGCTGACATGGACCTGAGTTACAGACCTGCACGTAGTTACACTAGTAGCCAGCAGAGGTCAGCAGTTGACGGACAGTGCTAGCAGTTGTAGTCAAAACAATGTTGTGAAGTTATGTTTGACTAATATTTAATGTATTTGCATAATTATAACTGTTTTATATGTGTAGTAATTAGCAGTGTGAGTGTTGTATGAGTGAAGAAGAACAGAAGTAAATGAAAATTGTTTTGTTTATTCACCAAGTACCAGTTAAACTATACAGGGGATTTACTATAAGTAAATGTACAGTCAATTTATGGTACTAATAAATCGTGTGTAGAACACAAATTAATCGGTAATTTCAGAAGGAGTAATTTTACATTCGATACTTTTCTAAATTTATTTATTTAGCAATTGCCATAGAAAGAAATGTTTTACTATGATTGGTCATTGAAGTAAAGCGTGGGTTAGCGCGGGATAATACTGCAATTTGATTTGCTGTTTGTGATTCCAGCCAATCAGAAAAATGCAGGTTCGCGCCAATCTATGCTGGGAACAAAGCCTTTGGCGTGATCTAGGGGGGTCGGGGCTGAGGGTTCGAACTAGTAACATCTCCTTGAAAGCAGCTCCGACGAAAGTACTGCAAAATCGCGGGAAAATGCTGATTACGAGTTCGCGAAGTAGTACAAAGTGTATTTAAGGGAACGGTATAGTGGAAGTCGTGTGGAATTTCGGACGGAATATCAAAATTATTGCTTTTGACTGTCTTCCGAAAGACAGGTCAGAAACTTTAGTACCCGATGTTTTCTGCATAGGCGTAACTGCACCACTAAGTGAACTACCGTTGCCAGGATAGACTAGCCGTTTTGCATCCAGGTGTCCACGATTCAACACTTTACCTACATCCCAGCGGAAAAATTAGCATCAATTGCTTGTTCTCGCCACATGTTCTTGGAGGTACAATCCAACCTAAAAACACGCGATTTGTAATAGCTGTAAGCCTCTTATAATGTTGTTCAGTACACCGTCCTCAATCACGAACAGAAAGATCTTGCACTTACACGTGTTACACCATATATACAGTGTGTCCCATAAAAAGGCATGTGTTAGGGACTGGTTGCTTACCCCAAAACAAATGAAAAATGGGCTCCAATATGCATCTTGTACATCTTCGATACTGTGAAACAGATCTCTTCTACTACAAGGACTTTGATTTACATATTTTGGAAGAGGTGGTATAACTGTCCATTAAAGATGGTCTAAAAATGCATACTTTAAGAGTTACGAGCAGTTGTTCATCTTCGCTTGTGTGAAATACGTATCTTCTGCAGAACAAGTGCATATAGCTGTTAAGGTATACAGTTTATAACCCATGTTTACTAGACTCTTTTTCTTATTTTGGTCCATACTACCTCCTCTCAAAATATGGAAAGCAAAGACGTTGAAACAGAAGAGTTGTTTGGGATTGAAGGTTGCTAATTACTTCATTGCGCGCGCGAATTCAAACTCTTGCAAGAGCTAAAATGCGATATACACAGACATCCGTGGGTCTGTCAGTTACAACTTGAAATGTTTATTACCAGTTAAAGTGATAAATTTAAGCGAGGTGAGGAAAAGGTATGTTTGTTAGGTTTGAGGAAACCAAACGAAGAACACTTTCGGCGATACACCTCTGGCAGGTCACATACAGCTTAGCGTCCGCTGCTTCGCTTGCATTTACGTAGTAATTACAACAAAAATAGTTTTATAAACTTATATTAGGCCTGCTGAAAAATTAATGTATTGAAGATCCTTTTCTTTATTCTGTAATTCTGACCATGCCGATTTGTCATGGTTACTGTTAAATAGATTTGTTTGATTTAGTTTACAGATGGCAACACTTCCTGAACCTTTCAGAATAATTAAGACCAAAGAAACATAGTCTTTTCCGAATATACTTCTGACCAAAAAGCGATTCTGGTAGCTGGAGTCAGAGGGTTTTGTCAATTCGGCCTTTTGATTTCTTGTGGTGTTACATCCATAAAACTTTCATCCCCTAACACTTATTTCTTTGTTTCCAAACGAGAAGTCGAATACCAATCTCCATAGATTTAGGTTTAAAAATGTTTTAATGTAATGAAATATTTTCATAAAAATTTCCATCCCCTATTTCACCCCTTTGGGGATTGTATTCCTGGAAACCAAGAAACGTATATTTTTCTGTTTCTAACCGAGAAGCCAAATACAAATTTTCATAAATTTATCTTCCAAACTGCTTTCATAATGAAATATTTCCATAAAAAGTTCATCTCCTACTCCTACTTCACCCCCTTACGGGTTCAACTTCTAAAAACACTGAAACATTTTTTTTTTATTTCCAACCGAGAGGCCAAATACAACCAAATACAAATTTTCATAGATTTAGCTTTAAAAATGCTTTCATAATTAAATATCTTTATAAAACATCTTCTCTCCTCTTTCACGTCCTTAGCGGCTGAATTTCGAAAAATCCACTCTTAAACGGTGTGTACAGTATAAGATCAACACACCTCCAAATATTAAATTTATGTATTTACATTAATATACAGTCACGGTTCTAAAATATCCGTAATGGATAAGCGTAATTAAATTTATGTCCTTAAGGGTTTGGACTGGGCGATGATGAGTCAGTGAATCCACTAGGACATTTTCTTTTATATATTTAAAAGATACTCATGCCTCAGATAGCACTGATCAAACAGTGTGTTTGCGAAGTGTGCTCAAAGAAAGCCTTTATTTTCTTCGACAGTTGTTGCGTCCTCCCGTCGTATTCATGAAGGAACTAGATTTCTGCGGCCAGTATTGTCACTACTGAACGGTAAAGTGCGGTCTGTCTTCCGCCCACAATCTAGGGTTAGTGTGCGCAGTGAAGTGAAAGGAATATTGAGCGACGTAGAAATACCGTCGAGTGGACTGTTTACGTATTCGTTGCGTGCCTACGAGGCTTATCGGGGATTCCACTGGAGATTAAACTACATGCTTTCTTTTCTTCGCGTCGCTCCTTGCATTCATCGCCCTGAATACTGCACGGCCAAGGTAGCAGTCAGCCGGTATAAAGTCTCCCTGCCGCCTTTGTTCCGGTCTCGTGCAGTGCAGAACTGGCAAACCCCGTCAGTGGAAGTTACAGGTGAGTGGCAGAAAGTGGCTCCGGAGGTCCCTGGCCGGCACCGGAAGTTTGGAAAGACTCTTTATCATTTGCCGTAGGCAAACGAGATATACCAACAGGCGACAAAATATGTGCACTACATCTGTCAGTGTACGCACCTGCCGTCTGCGCTTCCTCGGGCTGCCCATTATCACATGTAAATATGCCAGAGGGAACCGGTCCTTCCCCAACTGTCAGTGTCATGTTAGCCCCTGTATAACAAATGTCAACAGTATTTCGCAGTATTTGCGCTATCGGTACCTAACTGTGACGCTACAGCTTGTGGCCCGGAAATAATGCTTTCTTATGCTTACAGAGGAACGTACTTATTATATTTCTTGAAAGCTATACAGTAAAAATCTGTATGTTCGCTACGACACTAATACCAGCCTACGTGCCAGTTTCCTCTGACCTGTGTTAGTCTAAAATGTGTGTGTTACATGAGAGTCCTTTTACCTTTTTAACCTGTAACTCTAAGGTACGTATCTGTGCAAATTCACGTAGTATTCCCAATTAACAGAAGAACTAGTTTCAATCATGAATTTCAGTGCCTTTTACTCAAGGTGCCGTCAGAACTGATACCATACTTCCGCCCAGACGCGTTTCAGTATAACAACTTGAATACTTTGGATAGCTCCATTTATCCTTCTTCGAAGTGTGGCAAGGTTCGGATATGAAGTTTGTACACAAAATCCTTGATGTATCACCAAGCGCACAAAAGAATGAAGCTATATCGGGGGGGGGGGGGGGGGGGGGGGGAGCTGCGCGTGTGTCGAATATATTGCTTCCCCCTACTTATACCTCCCGAGGAGACCACGAATGTAAAATTAGAGAGATTCGAGCGCGCTCGGAGGATTTTCGGCAGCCGTTCTTCCTGCGAAGCGTACGCGACTGGAACAGGAAAGGGAGGTAATGACAGTGGCACGTAAAGTGCCCTTCGCCACACACCACTGGGTGGCTTGCGGAGTATAAATGTAGATGTAGAAGTAGAAGGTGTTTGTCAACGAGTTGTTATGACCTGACGAGCCGGCCGGGGTGGCCGAGCGGTTCTAGGCGCTACAGTCTGGAACTGCGCGACCGCTACGGCCGCAGGTTCGAATCCTGCCTCGAGCATGGATGTGTGTGATGTCCTTAGGTTGGTTAGGTTTAAGTAGTTCTAAGTTCTAGGGGACTGATGGCCTCAGAAGTTAAGTCCCATAGTGCTCAGAGCCATTCGAAACATGCTATTGACCTGACGAAACTACAATCGTCCAGCCGTAACTGCTGTTCTTTGATTGCTCTGGTAGGTGACTCACCTGAACAACATATGAAATATTAGTTCAGTTTATTACATGAATGATAAAAATATTTAATTAACTTGATACTGCCGTTTGCCACAGGGTTACTTGATAACTTACAACTTTCATTATCTGTTAAGGGGGGTAGGACGTCAAACGGGCTGACTTGGAGCAGGAGAGTCACAACAGGACATTTTAATTTCCACTGTCTATACTTTTACAAATAAATTCATAAAACTTTAACAGCATGACCAGGAAGGATTCAGGATTCATACTCATAGCAGTGGAAGCTCAAAAACGTAACAAAACACATTTTTTTCCATGTGAAATTTCGTCATTTTTTCACTTACTACTGGCTGCATTTGTTGCTATAGGTACACATTTCTTACTAAATAAGAGAGATTCTTCGATGACTTTTGCACAGCATACAAACCGTAGTTAGAGGTGTATGAAACTCTAGAATTTATTTAATTTATGAAAAAATGAATGAACTGTTACATTTTAAACTTCATGTTTAGAAAAAACTCAAGTTTTATAGTAACTTATCTCAATTTTTTCCACAGTTTTTTAATACATTTGGAAAATTCTGGAGTTTCATACACCTGTAACTACTGTTTGTAGGCTATGAAAAATTCATCGAAGAATCTCTCTTACTTAGGAAGAAAAGTGTACCTATAGCAACAAATGCAGCCAGTAATAAGTGAAAAAATGATGAAGTTTCACATGTAAAAAAAAAGGTATTTTGCTACGTTTTTGAACTTACACTGCGATAAGTGTGAGTCCTCAATCCTTCCTGGTCATGGTGACAAAGTTTTATGAATTTATTTGTAAACGTTTAGATAGTAGAAATTAAAATGTCCTGTGGTGACTCTCCTGCTCCAAATCGGCCCGTTTGACGTCCTTCCCCCCCCCCCCCCCCCCCCCCTTAAAGCATCACTTGGTGCACTTATTACGAGGTGCATTCAAGTTCTAAGGCCTCCGATTTTTTTTCTAATTAACTACTCACCCGAAATCGATGAAACTGCCGTTACTTCTCGA
This sequence comes from Schistocerca cancellata, assembly GCF_023864275.1. Taxonomy (NCBI): domain Eukaryota; kingdom Metazoa; phylum Arthropoda; class Insecta; order Orthoptera; family Acrididae; genus Schistocerca; species Schistocerca cancellata. The sequence continues at coordinate 1,031,668,521 of NC_064626.1, read as the reverse complement.
CGTAATCGCCCTGCAGACGTACACATTTTTCACAACGCTGACGCCATGATTCCATGGCAGCGGCGAAGGCTTTATTAGGAGTTTGTTTTGACCACTGGAAAATTGCTGAGGCAATAGCAGCACGGCTGGTGAATGTGCGGCCACGGAAAGTGTCTTTTATTGTTGGAAAAAGCCAAAAGTCACTAGGAGCCAGGTCAGGTGAGTAGGGAGCATGAGGAATCACTTCAAAGTTGTTATCACGAAGAAACTGTTGCGTAACGTTAGCTCGATGTGCGGCTGCGTTGTCTTGGTGAAACAGCACTCGCGCAGCCCTTCCTGGACCTTTTTGTTGCAGTGCAGGAAGGAATTTGTTCTTCAAAACATTTTCGTAGGATGCACCTGTTACCGTAGTGCCCTTTGGAACGCAATGGGTAAGGATTACGCCCTCGCTGTCCCAGAACTTGGACACCATCATTTTTTCAGCACTGGCAGTTACCCGAAATTTTTTTGGTGGCGGTGAATCTGTGTGCTTCCATTGAGCTGACTGGCGCTTTGTTTCAGGATTGAAAAATGGCATCCACGTCTCATCCATTGTCACAACCGACGGAAAGAAAGTCCCATTCATGCTGTCGTTGCACGTCAACATTGCTTGGCAACATGCCACACGGGCAGCCATGTGGTCGTCCGTCAGCATTCGTGGCACCCACCTGGATGACACTTTTCGCATTTTCAGGTCGTCGTGCAGGATTGTGTGCACAGAAACCACAGAAATGCTAACTCTGGAGGCGATCTGTTCAACAGTCATTCGGCGATCCCCCAAAACAATTCTCTCCACTTTCTCGATCATGTCGTCAGACCGGCTTGTGCGAGCCAGAGGTTGTTTCGGTTTGTTGTCACACGATGTTCTGCCTTCATTAAACTGTCGCACCCACGAACGCACTTTCGACACATCCATAACTCCATCACCACATGTCTCCTTCAACTGTCGGTGAATTTCAATTGGTTTCACACCACGCAAATTCAGAAAATGAATGATTGCATGCTGTTCAAGTAAGGAAAACGTCGCCATTTTAAGTATTTGAACCAGTTCTCATTCTCGCCGCTGGCGGTAAAATTCCATCTGCCGTATGGTGCTGCCATCTCTGGGACGTATTGACAATGAACGCGGCCTCATTTTAAAACAATGCGCATGTTTCTATCTCTTTCCAGTCCGGAGAAAAAAACATCGGATGCCTTAGAACTTGAATGCACCTCGTAAAAAACTATTCTCTTGAAGTGCAATGTTCGATATTTACACATTATTTACAAAAGTATATGTCCACCTGAGATTTTGAACAACATGTTAGTCCTTCTCGATGATGTTGGCTGCTTCAGCTGAGGCCACGAACTGTATAGAGCCGTTCCATCCTATATTGGCCTCCGTGAGAGAGTGCTACTTTGCAGTGAGAGAGGCATAGTCTTCAGGTGTGTCTCCTATCCCTCGTTGCGGGTTACAGTGATACATCGCTTACGTCTTTGGTATCGATGTGCGTTGCAGACCTTGGTGGTGCACCACGATCTCTGGACGATACCACAGGTCTGTTTCCAGCTATCAACTACCGAGAATGGTTGGAACAACAATGGACCACTAAGAAAGTGGTCTGTTTGCTGAAAAACTAACCTTTCAATTTGTTAATATCGGGCCCGGCCGGACTGTCCGAGCGGTTCTAGGCGCTTCAGTCTGAAACCGCGCGACCGCTACGGTCGCAGGTTCGAATCCTGCCTCGGGCATGGATGTGTGTGATGTCCTTAGGTTAGTTAGGTTTAAGTAGTTCTAAGTTCTAGGGGACTGATGACCTCAGATGTTAAGTCCCATAGTGCTCAGAGCCATTTGAACCAATTTTTGTTAATATCGGGATTATATCAAAGTAGACGTCCTCATCACAATGCCAGTACCGCAGTGAAAAGAGCTTATCACTTTCGTAAAGGTAGGTGTACGCATCTCCGCGTGGCCGCGAATATATTCCTCAGGGGGAAAAGAGGTTCCAAAGAGTAGTGCCTGATTTTGGAGATTAAGTTGTGACAAATGGCATGTAACAAAGTTGAAACCATCACAAATTGTTAGTAGTCATAGTTTTCAATGATTGTCGTTTAACCATTATAATCATCAAGATATAGTGGCTTGTACAGAGACCCATTGATGGTTTGGTTGTGTACATTCGACTCCAGTGATGCGCGTTTACTTTATTTATGAAAGCTGTGCGAACAATTTCTGCCATACTCGCTACCATTCGGTGGATTAAGGGAAGTACAAAATTAATGTGGGTGTAAAATGTCGATTCTTATTTTTTTTATGGAAAACTGTTGTTTGGAGTTTTCTCTTTAATCTAATGGAGGAGGAGGAGGAGATTAGTGTTTAACGTCCCGTCGACAACGAGGTCATTAGAGACGGAGCGCAAGCTCGGGTTAGGGAAGGGAAATCGGCCGTGCCCTTTCAAAGGAACCATCCCGGCATTTGCTTGAAGCGATTTAGGGAAATCACGGAAAACCTAAATCGGGATGGCCGGAGACGGGATTGAACCGTCGTCCTCCCGAATGCGAGTCCAGTGTGCTAACCACTGCGCCACCTCGCTCGGTCGTTAATCTAATGCATGTGTCGCTGATTTTGGATGACCCTGAAAAAGGTATTTTGAAATAATTTACAGCTAAAGTAATTTATACTGGTCCCATGAGCACTTGTTCAGTTACAACACGATATCTCGGAGACTGTTTGCTCTAGGAGGCGGTGATATATGTCGATTTGTAGTAAACATCCTGTTGCTACAATGGTTGGTTGGTATCTCTTCCTCCTTGTTGTGTAATGTATGGTATTATCCTCGTTCTGTTAGGCGCATTACGCCATTTGTAGTGTGTATTTTGACGCGTTGCTCACTGAGTTGTGTTTCTCGCTTTGATCTAACTCCACCAAAGGGAATATTTAAAAAGAGAAGAAGTAAGAGAAATAGATTTTACGGAAAATGTCCTGCTGGCCGTTTACATTCAGAGACTGAGGTTAGGGCAAGCAACGCTGAACAAGGTTCTTCACAGCCAAGTGCTTCGAAAACGAAGCTTTTGAACAGTAATGAAGTCTACAGAGAAATCAGTGCCAGTTAAATCAGTTCAGTATTAGTTTTAAGTGTACTGAAAATAATGTTTATTCAAACTGCATGCTGCAATTTGTGTGGTGGAGAGATAATTCGTAGTTTCTGAAAATGTCTGCAAACGATGCGGTTTAGTTCTTTGTTTGGAAATCTCTTGTTCGAACTGTGAGAGTAAGAAAGAACTTTGGGCATCTGAAAAATGTAAAAACAATCTTTTTGAGAGGAAGGTCAGATAATTCTATCGGCTGAGATGCATTGGTGAAGGCCTTAGGTCTGGAAATGCTTTATGTGCTCTTAAAAATCTGTCGTGCCTCCTACGAATGTTTCAAGATATACAAAGGCTTTAGGGGAAACAGTAAAAGTAATTGCGAAAGAATAAATGAAATTTACAACAGGGGAAGCAGCTGAAGAAAATGGTGGTAACAATTTGCATAGAACTTGACGGATCATGGCAGGAAAGGGGCCATCAATCTAAGTATTCTCGTACAGCTACCATACGTACTGATGTAAGGAAGGTGCTGGATGTCTTAGTATTGTCAAAACACTGCCGTGGATCACAAACGTGGGTACCAATAATGAAAAGAAACAACTGCATGAAGACAACAATCAGAAGACATATGATGGATCCAGTGGAGGACTGGAAAATACCTCAGCTGTGAAGAGCTTTTAGCGCTCTCAAGAACAAATTGGTGTCACTATGCTAAACTCAATGGTGACGGTGATTTTAATTCATTCGAATTGGCTACAGGGCCTATGATGTCCTAAGACCGCAAAAGTTAGAATGCGTCTGTCATGTGCAGAGACGGATGTGTGCCTGCGTAAAATCAGGCAGAACTTTTCTAGCAAAAGGCTTGAAGATGGCGAGACAGTTAGAGGACGTTTGACTGGCGAAACAATCAATCAGCAAAGTGAAAAACTATCGCCCAGCCATTAGAAAGAATATAAACAACCTGGACAGAACGAGAAAGGCAGTATGGCCAATGTTCTTCCACAAGACTTCATTCAAGTGATGAGAAGCCGCCACTATATAACTTGTGTCAGTTGACTGGTGTAAATACCGCAAATCTGTGTCAGCAGGAACCGAATATACCAATAGAAACATCAACCCTGAAACTGTTGGCGCAGTAATAAAGCCAGGATACAGAGATCTAACACATTCAGGTCGTCTGAAGAAATGCCTCACAGGAAAAACTCGAAATGTAAATGAGTCTTTCGTTAATGATGTATGGACCAGGGTGCACAAAAACGTATTAAGTAGTTGGAAACACTAAAAATTGGGGTTATTGACACTTTGATCACCTTCAGTGACGGTGACGGAAATTCAGACAGAGTAAAGGTTCTGAAGCAATTCGAAATTAAGTCTGGCCATAATACAGAAGCAATTATACAAGAAATGGATAGACAGAGAGTCTCCAACGCAGAAATTGTGGTCAAAAATACAACAGAAGCTGCAAAATCCCTCTGTCTGAGAAACAGACTGCATGTGGTTGATACGCAAGAAGATAAACATTACAGAAGTGGAGGGTTTCAGCCTCTCTCTTCATACAATAGTGAATTTTCCCTTCCTTCGCCTTCCAAGTGCGAATCTGAAAAAAATACTTTTTTGCATATGTTCCTCTTTATCTCAGAAACTACTTAAGCTGAAGCTATGAAATTTTTACTACTGACAGCGTATTGTCTTTGCTTGGATGTATAATAGTACATATAGACCCTTAATTTGATCATAAAAACTATTTTTCTTTTAGAAATTACATGTTTTTGAGACCTTCATTGAAAATCATGACTCATAACAAAGATAGATACTTGACAGTATATCAGTGAATGTATTACCTTGCATAGTTACTGAGAAAATGAGCAACAGTACTTTGGCAGATCATGCAGGAAGATGTCAGCATGATGAAGGCATGTGCAGTTGTCTCCCCACATGTTCACCAACACGTGAGCAAAACAACGTGCGAAACAGCCTTGTTAAGACTTATTATCCGCGACAGACAGTGGCGATAAGGGTTTAACAAGATTGTTACTGATGACGAAAAGAAAAGTAGTCTTGTTATTTATGTGAATGTTATTTATTAAAACTGCTTAGCCTTCTTATGTCACTATTGCGTTCATAAAGCAGAGCTCTTCAAACTCTTCTGTTTTGAAGGCTAAAAGTGGTCTCTTGTGAAGCTCTGCGAGCACGTACCACACGCCTCATTACATCCCTGGGTCATAAACGATCTCTACCATAAGCAGTTTGGAGTTAATTTGTATTCCACCAGCTAAATGCGTATTAATTTACTGAAACATTACTTTCCGTATTTGAATGGAAGATAGGAACTAACAAACACTTTATCGCTACAAAGATATACATCTTCCTTTAACGATAGTGCCAATTGATTCCATTTTCTTTTCATTGTTATCGTAGCATTCTACACTTGAGTGTCACAGTCAACAATGTTTTCTTAGCAACAACGTCATCAAATCAACAAGTCTCTGCATCAGCAGTATATCGCAAACTTTTTCCACTACTTAGCATTCCACGTTATAAATAAGTGAGTAATATGCCAGACAGCCCGCCCGGTTGGCTGTGCGGTCTAACGCACTGCTTTCCGTAGGGTAGGGCGTGCCGGTCCCGAGGCACGAATGCGCCCGGTGGACTAGTGTCAAGGTCCGGTGTGCCGGCCAGTCTGTGGATGGTTTTTTAGGCGGTTTTCCATCCTCCTCGGCGAATGCGGGCTGGTTCCCCTTATTCCGCCTCACTTACACTATGTCGGCGATTGCTGCGCAAACACTGTTTCCACGTACGCGTATACCATAATTACTCTACCACTCAAACATTTGGGGCTACACTCGTCTGGTGTGGGACGTTCCCTGGGAGGGGGGGGGCGAGGGGGGGGCGAGGGGGGGGTCCACTGGGGGTCGAACCGAACAATAACACTGGGGTCGGTGTGGGGCGGGGGTGGGGTGAGTAGACTGCTGCAGACTATTGTGGGGTTGTGAACCATTGAGGACTACGGCGGAGACGAAGCCTCTCCGTCGTTTCTAGGTCCCCAGTTAATACAATACAATATGCCAGACCACGTAAAACCTTTTTCCCTTCTACAAAACTGTCTTATTGAAGCATCTTCATGTATTAAGCGTTGTTGCTATACTGAATTATACAATTATAATCTGGTACAATTTCAGAGAGGGCTAGCTATGATGTGGCTTTAAACTATTGTTTTATTCATGACTATCGCTTTTCTATTGTTTTTTAATAAGGCAGTTTCTCAGATGAAGAAAGTTTTGCAATGTTAATGTTAATAAGAATGACCGATCACAATTGTACTGAAATTATGGAGTTTGTTGTAAGTTGCTAAGTGCTATCATTATCAAACACTTGATGAATATAGTCTGGGTAATTTGAGCTTTAATTTAAGCAAAAGCTAATTTCTCACGCATCTCAATGTTTATGACGCCTTATCTACTGACCTATTTGTCGTAAAATGTTATGTTTTTGGAGGTTTATGTTGATACTGTCTCCATACAGAGTTAGCAGCAAAGAAGTAATTCAACATCATGCTGGACGCTGAAATTTTACTGCTTGAACAGTGAAAATGTAGTAAGCGAAGACTTTTTTTTCTTTGTTGGAAGTCATTAAGTGTTGTCATTCTGAAATACTGGATGAATATTATATGGGTAATTTGCGCGACGTGGTTTACGCTGCCTCAACACATGTAAAAAGTTTTTAACGGTAATACTTGTTTTACTGTGTTAAACCGTTAGCATAACCTTTACAGGAGCAGATTATAACACCATTTTAAATTTTTAAATTTGGTACGAAATATTGAAGTTCAAATTTTTGTTGTCCCTGAAAGCCGGTGGATTGGCTCTCTGCGATTGGAATCGTGCAATTGGACCGAGCCATGAACCGGAATAACTTTTTAGTAATTCAGATTACACTACTGGCCATTAAAATTGCTACACTAAGAAGAAATGCAGATGATAAACGGGTATTCATTGGACAAATATATTATACTAGAACTGACATGTGATTACATTTTCACGCAATTTGGGTGCATAGATCCTGAGAAATCAGGACCCAGAACAACCACCTTTGGCCGTAATAACGGACTTGATACGCCTGGGCATTGAGTCAAACAGAGCTTGGATGGCGTGTACAGGTACAGCTGCCCATGCAGCTTCAACATGATACCACAGATCATCAAGAGCAGTGACTGGCGTATTGTGACGAACCAGTTGACGGCCACCATTGACCTGACGTTTTCAATTGGTGAGAGATCTGGAGAATGTGCTGGCCAAGGCAGCAGTTGAACATGTTCTGTATCCAGAAAGGCCCTACAGGACCAGCAACATGCGGTCGTGCATTATCCTGCTGAAATGTAGGGTTTCGCAGGGATCAAATGAAGGGTAGAGCCACGGTTCGTAACACATCTGAAATGTAACGTCCACTGTTCAAAGTGGCGTCAATGCGAACTATAGGTGACCGAGACGTGTAACCAATGGCACCCCATAGCATCACGCCGGGTGATACGCCAGTATGGCGATGACGAATACACGCTTCCAATGTGCGTTCACCGCGATGTCGTCAAACACGGATGCGACCATCATGAGGCCGTAAACAGAACCTGGATTCATCCGAAAAAATGACGTAAGGGTAACTGCAGCCGTGGTCTCCGAGCTGATGGTGCATGCTGCTGCAAACGTCGTCGAACTGTTCGTGCAGATGGTTGTTGTCTTGCAAACGTCACCATCTGTTGACTCAGGGATCGAGACGTGGCTGCACGATCCGTTACAGCCATGCGGATAAGATGCCTATCATCTCGACTGCTAGTGATACGAGGCCGTTGGGATCCAGCACGGCGTTCCGTATTACCCTCCTGATCCCACCGATTCCATATTCTGCTAATAGTCATTGGATCTCTATCAACGCTAGCAGCAATGTCGCGATACGGTAAACCGCAATCGCGATAGGCTACAATCCTACCTTTATCAAAGTCGGAAACGTGATGGTACGCATTTCTCCTCCTTACAGGACGCATCACAATAACGTTTCACCAGGCAACGCCGGTCAACTGCTGTTTGTGTATGAGAAATCGGTTGGAAACTTTCCTCATGTTAGCACGTTGTAAGTGTCGCCACCGTCGCCAACCTCGTGTGAATGCTCTGAAAAGCTAATCCTTTGCATATTACAGCATCTTCTTCCTGTCGGTTAAATTTCGCGTGTGTAGCACGTCATCTTCGTGGTGTAGCAATTTTAATGGCCAGTAGTGTAGTTACGAAGACTATGGCTTGTTTTCAGTACTACTTGATGATGATCACTAAACGAAAATGGCAGTGATATAATTAACGTACCTTAAATATCACTGCCATTTTCGTTTAGTGAACGTACCTTAAATATCCTCCACCCACCCCATGAACCATGGACCTTGCCGTTGGTGTGGAGGCTTGCGTACCTCAGCGATACAGATAGCCGTACCGTAGGTACAACCACAACGGAGGGGTATCTGTTGAGAGGCCAGACAAACGTGTGGTTCCTGAAGAGGGGCAGCAGCCTTTTCAGTAGTTTCAAGGGCAACAGTCTGCATGATTGACTGATCCGGCCTTGTAGCAATAACCAAAACGGCCTCGCTGTGCTGGTACTGCGAACGGCTGAAAGCAAGGGGAAACTATCGCCGTAATTTTTCCCGAGGGCATGCAGCTTTACTGTATGATTAAATGATGATGGCGTCCTCTTGGGTAAAATATTCGGATCTCCGGGCGGGGACTACTGAAGAGGATGTCGTTATCAGGAGAAAGAAAACTGGCGTGCTACGGATCGGAGCGTGGAATGTCAGATCCCTTAATCGGGTAGGTAGGTTAGAAAATTTAAAAAGGGAAATGGATAGGTTAAAGTTATATATAGTGGGAATTAGTGAAGTTCGGTGGCAGGAGGAACAAGACTTCTGGTCAGGTGACTACAGGGTTATAAACACAAAGTCAAATAGGGGTAATGCAGGAGTAGGTTTAATCATGAATAGGAAAATAGGAATGCGGGTAAGCTTCTACAAACAGCATAGTGAACGCATTATTGTGGCCAAGATAGATACGAAGCCCCCACCTACTACAGTAGTACAAGTTTATATGCCAACTAGCTCTGCAGATGACGAAGAATTTGAAGAAATGTATGATGAAATAAAAGAAATTATTCAGATTGTGAAGGGAGACGAAAATTTAATAGTCATGGGTGACTGGAATTCGAGTGTAGGAAAAGGGAGAGAAGGAAACATAGTAGGTGAATATGGATTGGGGCTAAGAAATGAAAGAGGAAGCCGCCTGGTAGAATTCTGCACAGAGTACAACATAATCATAACTAACACTTGGTTTAAGAATCATGAAAGAAGGTTGTATACATGGAAGAACCCTGCAGATACTAAAAGGTATCAGATAGATTATATAATGGTAAGACAGAGATTTAGGAATCAGGTTTTAAATTGTAAGACATTTCCAGGGGCAGATGTGGACTCTGACCACAATCTATTGGTTATGACCTGTAGATTAAAACTGAAGAAACTGCAAAAAGGTGGGAGTTTAAGGAGATGGGACCTGGATAAACTGAAAGAACCAGAGGTTGTACAGAGTTTCAGGGAGAGCATAAGGGAACAATTGACAGGAATAGGGGAAAGAAATACAGTAGAAGAAGAATGGGTAGCTTTGAGGGATGAATTAGTGAAGGCAGCAGAGGATCAAGTAGGTAAAAAGACGAGGGCTAGTAGAAATCCTTGGGTGACAGAAGAAATATTGAATTTAATTGATGAAAGGAGAAAATATAAAAATGCAGTAAATGAAGCAGGCAAAAAGGAATACAAACGTCTCAAAAATGAGATCGACAGGAAGTGCAAAATGGCTAAGCAGGGATGGCTAGAGGACAAATGTAAGGATGTAGAGGCTTATCTCACTAGGGGTAAGATAGATACTGCCTACAGGAAAATTAAAGATACCTTTGGAGATAAGAGAACCACTTGTATGAACATCAAGAGCTCAGATGGAAACCCAGTTCTAAGCAAAGAAGGGAAAGCAGAAAGGTGGAAGGAGTATACAGAGGGTCTATACAAGGGCGATGTACTTGAGGACAATATTATGGAAATGGAAGAGGATGTAGATGAAGATGAAATGGGAGATACGATACTGCGTGAAGAGTTTGACAGAGCACTGAAAGACCTGAGTCGAAACAAGGCCCCCGGAGTAGACAACATTCCATTGGAACTACTGACGGCCTTGGGAGAGCCAGTCCTGACAAAACTCTACCGTCTGGTGAGCAAGATGTATGAAACAGGCGAAATACCCTCAGACTTCAAGAAGAATATAATAATTCAAATTCCAAAGAAAGCAGGTGTTGACAGATGTGAAAATTACCGAACAATCAGTTTAATAAGCCACAGCTGCAAAATACTAACACGAATTCTTTACAGACGAATGGAAAAACTAGTAGAAGCCGACCTCGGGGAAGATCAGTTTGGATTCCGTAGAAATACTGGAACACGTGAGGCAATACTGACCTTACAACTTATCTTAGAAGAAAGATTAAGGAAAGGCAAACCTGCGTTTTTAGCATTTGTAGACTTAGAGAAATCTTTTGACAATGTTGACTGGAATACTCTCTTTCAAATTCTAAAGGTGGCAGGGGTAAAATACAGGGAGCGAAAGGCTATTTACAATTTGTACAGAAACCAGATGGCAGTTATAAGAGTCGAGGGACATGAAAGGGAAGCAGTGGTTGCGAAGTGAGTAAGACAGGGTTGTAGCCTCTCCCCGATGTTATTCAACCTGTATATTGAGCAAGCAGTAAAGGAAACAAAAGAAAAGTTCGGAGTAGGTATTAGAATCCATGGAGAAGAAATAAAAACTTTGAGGTTTGCCGATGACATTGTAGTTCTGTCAGAGACAGCAAAGGACTTGGAAGAGCAGTTGAGCGGAATGGATGGTGTCTTGAAGGGAGGATATAAGATGAACATCAACAAAAGCAAAACGAGGATAATGGAATGTAGTCGACATAAGTCGGGTGATGTTGAGGGTATTAGGTTAGGAAATGAGACACTTAAAGTAGTAAAGGAGTTTTGCTATTTGGGGAGCAAAATAACTGATGATGGTCGAGGTAGAGACAATATAAAATGTAGACTGCAATGGCAAGGAAAGCGTTTCTGAAGAAGAGAAATTTGTTAACATTGAGTATAGATTTACGTGTCAGGAAGTCGTTTATGAAAGTATTGGTATGGAGTGTAGCCATGTATGGAAGTGAAACATGGACGAAAACTAGTTTAGGCAAGAAGAGAATAGAAGCTTTCGAAATGTGGTGCTACAGAAGAATGTTTAAGATGAGATGGGTAGATCACACAACTAATGAGGAAGTATTGAATAGGATTGGGGAGAAGAGAAGTTTGTGGCACAACTTGACCAGAAGAAGGGATCGGTTGGTAGGACATGTTCTGAGGCATCAAGGGATCACAAATTTAGTATTGGAGGGCAGCGTGGAGGGTAAAAATCGTAGGGGGAGGCCAAGAGATGAATACACTAAGCAGATTCAGAAGGATGTAGGTTGCAGTAGGTGCTGGGAGATGAAGAAGCTTGCACAGGATAGAGTAGCATGGAGAGTTGCATCAAACCAGTCTCAGGACAGAAGACCACAACAACAACAACTTTAAATATTGCTGTGATGTTTGGTATGAACACTGAGAATGATCAGGATTATACCATGCAATGTGCCACGCAGTATTTTTCTGCGTTCCGTTACTACTGGAAAACAGTTGCTGTAGTAATATACATCTACGTTGTTTAGGAAACTAAGGAAACGTAACGACATCCTATATACATATATCATGCATAATAATCAAAAGAGTGAAATGGAAGCGTGCAGCACAGAGTAACATACACACAAAATATTTTATCTTTTATTTTCTTTCGGTTTAATCACAAAATTGTTTCATATTGAAACAATAACATGTAATTATACTCACCTGTGGCGAACGATAACCATTAAGCTGTGTCCGTTAGTTATTTAAATAATTCTAGTTTTTCAGACGTCCATGCGACATGATATTTACAACCATTAGATTCAATCAATGCTCTCGTTTTTTTCTAGTTGATTTGCCTTGCTTATTTGTGCATTTCATTTGCTTTTCACGTTTTTTTACTGTCCGCTGTACGATATTTCTTTTGGAGATGCACCACAAACATAACGTCAAAGAGTTTCGCATTATCACATGATCAGAATTAACAGAGCTGTTACAATTCGTAGTATTCCGTATTTATACATTTATTGAATGACAAAATTTACAGTACTGACAGCAGAAACTGATACGATGTTAACAAATGAACTACCGGTATCCATTCAAACATTTTTCGTAATGTCGTAAAGTATTATGTATCTTGTTTTATGACATATTCTACATCTTTAAGGATCGTCTCGCTATGGATCTATGGAACAAAAAGTACGTCTAACCAATGTAATGCTTCGAAAATTTATTTCATTGGGAGAATCGTGACTTTACGGAGAGGAACCTTGTCAGCACAGCGAATCGCCCACCGAATTGGCGTAGACCGTAGTTCGACGTTATCCAAAGATTCAGTCCCTTCTATGAGGCAAAAAACATCGGAGATCTGCATATTATTGATTGACCGCCGCCAGATACATCAGCTGATGACTTCTACCTCAAAATTATGGGCTCGTACATAGCCTCAAGAAGATGCAACTGTGTCTTTCACTGCTTCTTCGGGGGCACGAGTAGTTGGTTGTGTCGACTCCAGATAGTACGAAAACCTCTCTACACTCTCTGTTTGGCGAATAGGTGTCCACTATGAGCAACAGTACAAACACCCGTCAGCACCGTGGTGCTCGAAGAAGAGGGTTGGCAAGTGAACGCTTGGAATGGAAACTGGGTTAGTGGATTTGGTTGCAGGATTTGTCATATCAGATGGTCATCGTTGAAGAGTATGGAGGCGGACCAATGCGCGTTTCGGACATGCAGTCCCGCGGGCTTATCAAGGAGAGACGAGTCGTGTTTTGCGCTGTTATGATGAACCAACATGGGACGCGTCTCACAGCCATCGAAGGAAATTCAAGAGCTACGCTGTATCGGGAGTGGATCCTTTAACGTAATGCCGAGCCTTATGGTCAACGATTAGATAATGAAAGACCAACTGCTCGGCACCTTCCTCAAGGAGGCAGAAACCAACCAAAGAGAATGGACTGCAGACATGAACCAGATTTGGCCTCCTTGGGACCAGTGGAATCTGAGGCTGTCGTCGCAAGATCCCTTCTCAAACCTCGTGAAAACCTTGTAAAGAATGGGACAGACTTGAGTCATATCTCGAACACCTCGTTGAGAGCAGGTGAAGGAAGATACAAGCAGTTTACAGGACAAACTCTGCTGCAACACTGTAATGAATAACACCCAACAGCGGAGTATAACTTCACAGATCTGCAGAGCTATTCACTTTCGAACATATTGCTTTTGTTTTGGTTTTTGTTTTCGTTTTGTTGCACACTGAAGACATAATTTTTTATTTTCGTAAGTCTCGTTTTCACATTCTCCGTTCTCCTTGAATCTAAACCCACTTATTTTTAGATGTATCAAAACAACTTCTAGCAACAATAGAAGAAATTTTCCGAACCCAATCTGCGAAAATTGGAAGGATGTATGTTAATGAAAAACGCCTGAATTATATTTGTTTTATGATGACATTGTGTTTTATGGGTCTAGTTATATATTTAAAATGGAAACTGATGAATTTAGGGGAGCAACTTGGGAAAGGGGGTACAATAAGACTAAAGTATAGTGTAATCAATACATAGCAAAGAAAATTGTAAGCCGCATTACTAATTAAGTCTTAGAACGAGTTAGGAAGTTGTATACAAAACTGATGAAAACAACAACGACAATAATAGACTGGAAACCAAAAGGAGTACCTTGAAACATACAAATAGATTGCTTTAACAATTCTCATTGTGGCACTGGCAAAATACAAAAATCATTGTAAAAAGGAGAGTGGCTCGTACAGTAGTCGAGATATGCATGTTGGAATAACTACAAGAGACAGCGTGTTTGGAAAGACACGGGAAGGAAACACATAATTTTAACAGTAATGACAATGAAATGAAAGTATATGGGTCATGCATGGAGTGGATGTAAAGTGGAACAAAGAAGATCCTTCCAGGCCTGCAAGAGGTAGGAATAAACTTACAAGATGACCATTTTGAAGGTGGGTGGATGAAATTACAAAACATGTAAGGGCAGCTTTGATCCATGTACCTAATAACGAACCAAAATTGCGGGAATCTTATATCAGTTGTAGGCGACCCTATGGGATTGGTCTACTGTATGGAAACATTTATTAAAATTTCACACATCTCCAATTTCTTCTGTGATACTTTGTGGCACTATTTTGATTTCTGACTTTAAAAGTAGATAATTATCCTACAAATCCCTTTTGTTTCACTTGATCTTAAGTGATATATGTTTCGCACAGTGCAATATTTTGGTTACGAAATTTCTCATAACATTTCATTATCTATTAAATCAAGAACTATTGATATTTTTTAAATCATACTCAATTTTTATGAAAAACTGTCACATGGAGAAAATATAAAATGTTTTTATTTTGGCGATGTGGCATATACCGTAGTTTCTACAAAACTCTATTTAAGAATTATTTACTATAATACACAATTATTTTTACTTTTATAAATTATACTAATCTCAAGAGGCATGTTTTCATTATAACTGTTCACTCATGGACGCAGCAAACTGCGTACAAATGCTAATCCGACCAACTGCCTGTTCTGGAACAATCTAGAACTTGTAAATAGTCTTCACGGGTTTGCCACCGGCTTGAAGAGTCAAATCTAGAACTTGTTGCTGTAATATATCATTTAGTCACACAAGCCAAAGGATATTTAGTCTGCGTCATGGTTTCGACTTGTACAGTATTTGCCTGGATATTGAGCTGTAAGTTAGTTTTTATGCTGCGAACAGAATGTGCGTCAAGTATCACTTATTTATGTTGGAAACAGCAATTGGTATTTAAAATGCACTCGGAATATTTTACCAACTTATTGACTGAGGGCAGTAAACAGTATGAATATGTCTATGTTCGAAAGAAACACTTTAGCGACTGCAGAAAACTAGTGCCTAAATTTGTTTTGTCTACCTGGATGGGAAATAAAAGAAAGTGCGATAAAATGTGAATAAGTATCTCCACTAATGTTCGACAAACATGGACCTTAACATCAGCCCCTACACAAGAGGGAGTTGAAGCCAGAAATGCATTCACGAAATAACGTGAGTCGTGCTTGGGTAGCTCAGTTGGTAGAGCACTTGCCCGCGAAAGGCAAAGGTTCCGAGTTCGAGTCTCAGTCCGGCACACAGTTTTAATCTGCCAGGAAGTTTCATATCAGCGCACACTCCGCTGCAGAGTGAAAATCTCATTCTGGAAACATCCCCCAGGCTGTGGCTAAGCTATGTCTCCGCAATATCCTTTCTTTCAGGAGTGCTAGTTCTGCAAGGTTCGCAGGAGAGCTTCTGTTAAGTTTGGAAGGTAGGAGACGAGGTACTGACAAAAGTGAAGCTGTGAGGAAGGGGCGTGAGTCGTGCTTGGGTAGCTCAGTTGGTATAGAGCACTTGCCCGCGAAAGGCAAAGGTCCCGAGTTCGAGTCTCGGTCTGGCACACAGTTTTAATCTGCCAGGAAGTTTCATATCAGCGTACACTCCGCTGCAGAGTGAAAATCTCATTCTGGAAACATTGTATTAAATACTCTATTTAACTTCAGAATTTTTACTCTCATCTTTTTCATTCTTCTATTAACACTGATAACACACTGTTAACCCCAGATTATGCGCTACCCACATACTATAGACCTCTGACGTTACTGTTCTAGTAACAGTAGAGTTGTGTGTATGTGTCATCGATTTGTTAATATCTACCGCTGATTAGTCTTCAGCTATGGCACAACGGTTCTCATGACAATGATGCTAATCGCGAGTGTACTTAAAATTGCACCAGAAAGCTTTTACTTAACTTCTGTAGTATTAACACGGTTTATCGAGAAACAAGAGCAAACAATGTTAGATTTCTTGCTTGCTTTGTATAGTATTAAGGTAAAATCACGCCAATCTAAAATGGATGTGGAAATATATGAGACCATTCAGGAATGAGAAAGTAATTTACAAAGTCTCAAAACTGATGTTAATTCTCCCTGAACCAATCTCTGCTGGAAGTTCGCCTGTAAGTGACGGTGTCAGTAAAAAGAAATGTAAGCCGGTGACTGCATTTTGCTATCAAACTAATATGCCGTTACGAATGTAGTTAAAAAATTGACCCTCTATAAGCTATATTCCTTCGGAGAGCCCTTAAGCCTTCCAGCGATTTATCAAACTCACTCAACAGCGGAATTTGTCGGTCCAAAAGTTGGAGCAATGTGTGAAGATAGTAGAACGAGGTTTCGATGTATGAAGTCATTCGTAGGAGACTCGAAGGCTAAGATACTTTCCAGGTGTTTTGGGACATTAATTGGTCTAAGGACCTGTTGTACAGAATAGTTTACAAACGAAAAAAATTAGTATTGCTGATGGATACTGAATCTAAATCTAAAATACATATGCCGTGAATCTGAAAACGTGACAAAAATCAAGAAACCTGGTAAACATCCAGACCAAATAAATAAATTTATTGTTTCATTGCAGCTATAGTCGATACTGAATTATCAAGCAGTATAGCTCATTAATGTGAAATAAATAGGAAACACTGAAAAATATTTAGAAACAAACAGTGTAAAAGAAAAAGGTCTGACAGAAAGCAGTTGCCTAGAAGTAGAAATGTTAAAAATACAAGACTTCCAAAAGTATAGAGAGCAAGATAACAGGAGTGAAATGGTTTGAAGAAATAAAAATTTACACTTTGAAATCATGAAAGAATATTGGTTAAAAGTAAACAAATAGTGGGGTGGTACTGAAATTAATATGCTGTCCTCCGAGGTCTGTAAAGGAAGAAAATAATGATATGTATGTTAGTACCTATCCGTCCAGTTCACGGGTGCTAAAGGATTGTCACTGCCTTCCCATCATCCACTTCCATAGAAAGTCAAAAGTATTTTTTCGATTCGTTCTTATCAGTGCTTTCTGAAAATAAAAGGAAATATTAATCTAAAATCTACAACTTTTCGTGGACAACCTATTATTCTTCTTGTACGTGTATTCTTTTCAATGATTTATTCTTTTCTTGGTCCCAAGTGAGGAATCAATCTACTAGTGACCCTTGGTTGTTTTCTTCTCTGCAAGTGAATTTCGTTATCTACTGTGGCCTTTAGGGGAGATTATGGGGTGGCACTGGGTCCGAGTCGAAAAATTTTAAAGCAACCGTTCCAGTTTTGAAGACTAAAGCGCTGATGGTCCTATACTTTTCGTTTTTGAAGATAACTTACTGTCCAGCACAATCACAACAATTTCAGTACGAAATTACTGGCCATCTTCCGGTCATGAGAGGATACAATGGCGGAAATGTCAATGTTTTTGATTGATGACAATGTTGTTTCCATAGTGATGGGAAAGGACTACAGTACCCGCCTTATGACCTGAAGTCGGCCAATACTTTCGTATTGATATTGTTACGATTGTGTCGGACAACAAATTATTTTCGAAACACGCCATCACTGGTGCCTCTTAGTACGACTGAAACGACTGTCTTTCAGTTTTAATCTTATTACTTGAGAAAGTTTCCAGAATTTTATAAATATGGAATAAGCTCAATTAATGAATACAAGTAAAGGTACAATATATAAAGAGTGATCAGAAAGTTTCCGTTCGGAGGCCACACTAACCCGTTCTCTATACGTCGGTGCTTATACACCCACGTCGGAGTCGCACTGGGTTTCATATACGCTGCAGCTATGCCGTCAGATGGGTACTTTTTAATCGCCCCTTGATCAAGAAACAAGCGGGAAACATATACAAACAGAAATAAAAATTTAAAATTTGCTACACGTACGTTTAAGTGATCCACAGCGTCAACAACTGTAACTGCATTTCAGTTGTAGCACATATTCACATCCAGCGATACGTCATAATGAGCTAGTAATTCTCCCGACTTCAATTAGACTGTTTATTTGGCATAAATATGTTTACTTTCCTATACATAGTCATTACTATTATTATTATTCTTGATTATTATAATTATTTTTTGATTGTTATAATTATCATTGTACTACTTTTACAATATCTAAATTTTTTTCTGTAACATTAATACTGTATAACATGTTATATGTCCTTAATGTTCTGTAGAAACTGAAATTTGTTGAATCTGAGTATGCCTGGTTAGGTGTAAGAGAGGGCCTGAAGGCCCTAATCTTGCCAGGTAAAATAAATGCATAAATAAATAAATAAATAATTTCTGTAATTGTTAAATAATACCTCTTTCTTTCGCAGGTTCCTGGTTGCGGATCATGGGCTCCGAGAGGTCTTTGCTGACGATGTTGATAAGTGGTATAGTCCTGCTCCAAGGTAATTAATTCACACCACTGATTACATTATATAGACTAGGTATTTTTATGTTGGATGTTTCGTCAGTTCTTTCTGTTTTGTGAAACGTTAAATCAAACACATAGACAAATCATGCGGTAATCCAACTTAGCCTCCTTCATACAACCACGTGCCTTCTACAGAGAGCAGCACAGGGCGAGATGGTGTAATGGTTGGACAATGGACTCGTTTTCGCGAGTGTGGCAGTTCAAATCCCCTTGAGGGCATCCAGATTCAGGTTTTCAGTCATTTCCCTAATGCAGATGGTTCCTTTGCAAGAGCACGGTCGATTATCTGAGCTTCTGATCCGTCTCGAATGACGTCGTAATCGACGGGATTTTAGACACTATTCTTCTTTTCTTCCTTCGTCCATAAAGTACGGCCAATGGACCATCTAATTTACCCTGAATTGCGATTTATATTATTTAAACATATAAAAAAATTAAGAACTTTGACATTTATAGGGATTTTCTGGGAATGTAGTTGCAATAGGGAAACTACACTTCCTGAACAGTCTTAAGAAAGTAAACTTTCCGCGCGAAGACTCGGTTAATTACTCCACATTCGGCAGTATACGCCGTATGAAATAATTATGAAATTGTATATTTTTTACAATGTTAGGTAAACCTGTCTAACAGGAGTGCGCTAGTCGACTTTGACCATCGGAAATCTGAAGAGTGCTAGAAAACTATATCTGCAACTGTCAAGTAGCAGTGTTCCTAGACTTAAAAAAAGGTACCGTTCGGTCGACAGAGAAGTGTTATTTAAGTTACTCATAGAAATCTGAGTGGACGTGGAAACAACGGAAATTATGAAATAGACGCTAACGAGAACCCGTTTTAAGGTAAAATTTATGGAGTAGGTCTCCAAGGAGTTTAACATTAAATTAGGTGTCAGGCGGCGTGATGCACTGTCTCTGCTTCCCTTCAGTTGTGTTTTGGATATCATCCATGGACAGGAAAAAGCACTATACAGCAAATTGCTTCCAAACGATGCGCTTTGGAGGATCCAAAAGTGGTACGAAGATTAGCTGACCTGCATTCGATGATCATTCCGCGGTCCTCCCTGTGAACACGAGCACGACTGCCGAGCAGATATATATTCTAAAACAATAATAAGAAAAAGATTGGCTTCAATTTTTCTTTCAGAAAAAATTACAAGCATCAAAGCACGATAACAAGACACAATGAGACAGAAATAATTGACACCTTTAAATATTTTGGTGAAGTAGTACAACTGAAAACTGCTATAGAAATTCCAACAATACTTTGCGATAAAAGATGTCCAGTAATTTTTGTAGGACACACTCTCTACACAAGAGAGAAAGGCGAGCTAAACTAAGGCACCGAGACACTGCAGTTAAAGTAGTGTTTTTAGATGCTAGTGAATGCCTCCGAATGATAGGAATGTGAAGACTAAGGCAAGCCGAGTAATTCAACACAAACATCTACCACGAAGTAATGGATCCAAAGACCGTGAATTGACAGCGGAGATTACAAGAAAGGAAAGATATCAGGATAATGAAAGATTAATCGAGCCTATTAGGAAAAGAAGACTGAAATTTACGGACATTTGTTAAGTTGAATAAAGAAAGGCTATTATAAGAAATTTTCAATGTACCTGACCCAAAGTTTTGGACAAATGGTTCGAAGATGTGAGAAGTGATATTGAACGGTGTGAATTGAATTGAGGTGACATCTCATTTCGGTGAAAGTAAATTCAGTGACTAACAACTTTAGAAATTTCCATGACCAACAGCAACAAAATAGCGGGTGGAAAGAATAAAGAAGACAGACTGCCAGAGAAAGAATTCTAAGATTTTGGGCTGCAAAGAAGGCTTCGGGTATTGCGTATTGGGCATCTATCTTTGTCTCTAACGGCCGTTGTCGAATTGCTAGAGTTCTGGAGGTATGCGGCAGCAAATATCTAAGCACGGATCACGCAGTTCCCCTAGATTACGGTAGACGGTTCGTTGGCGTGGAGTAGCCAACATGACATTGTCCCGGAAGTGTTCCCTTACCTTCGGATCAGGTGAATTGGTTGACCAGTACGTCAACACGATTTCACTACCATGCACCATGAACAACTGTAGTATAATTCTGCCTATGTAAGCCGGCCGGAGTGGTCTAGCGGTTCTAGGCGCTACAGTGTGGAACCGTGCGACCACTACGGTCGCAGGTTCGAATCCTGCCTAGGGCATGGCTGTGTGTGATGTCCTTAGGTTAGTTAGGTTTAAGTAGTTCAAAGTTCTAGGGGACTGATGACCTCAGAAGTTAAGTCCCATAGTGCTCAGAGCCATTTGAACCATCTGCCTATGTAAAACGGATAGTTATCCTGTTGGAAAATGCCATCGCTATCGCGGAAGATATCAAGCACGAAAACATGCAGGTAGTTCGTGATAAAGTCCACAGATGTCGTGCTGCTTTCGGTTACTATATCAGGTCCAATTGAGGGAAAGGTGAACGTCCCCCACAGCAACTGTCCTCAACAGTCTGGATTAGTGTCGTGGTCATGTGTCGAGCCGTCGTTCGTTAGGATGACCTGGTGTAATAAGAAACGTGATTGGACCTGCACCAGCCTGTACTCTACCGTCAGATCAGCCACAGATCGCCGGGTATCCTACTTTACAGAGCAGGCAAGCTCCGACCTCCACATTCTGTGATGAGGCATGGTCGTCAAACACCTGGTTTCCTACTCGTGATTTTACCGTACTTCAACAGCTTTTCACAGATGCTCACGACATTAGAACTCTAATATCGACCAGATCCGCCGTTTAGGAGACTAATTTCTTTGGCGCTAAGGCATAAGAATCTGCCGTCAAAGTCGATTACATCAGCGAATTTTCCCATTTGCGGCTCTTAACACAATGACTGCCGTGATGAAATTTGGACCATGCGTTGCTATACCACATTGAAATCACGACTATTACTTCTCAAGCGAAATTGATTTTTTTGCATCAGATGTCTTCTTTTGAACATGTAGAATTAAGTTACTTGATAAAATGTCAATTTATGACTGATCTGGACTGATAACAGGCGTGAGCCATATATGGCTCACGTGGCTCAACAACAACATTTTAATACAATTATTATCTGTGGCCACATGAACCACATGTGGCTCACACGATTTTAAACCACATAGGTATAAAAAAATCGTTTTTCAAGAAATGATTCAGACACTTAGTTTATTTGATTATATTAGAAACATATAATATTGTTTACAATTTTTTTACTTAGTCTGACAAAGTTCATGAATAAAGATTTTAGAATATTCTACTTCTTCAACACAGCATTGTCAATGTCACTAAAACACTCGTTGCACGTAAAACTGTCTCATTTATTGCATTTAGTACACACCCTCTTCACTTTATAGGCAGCATCGTTTCTTCCTTCTGTTCTTCGCAGGCGTTTATAACAGCCCAAATATCATCTTTGACTGCTCTGCTTTGGTCCCTCTACTGTCACAAGGCGACGGCTGTTATCTTCGTGGAACGGTTGTAGTGTTCAAAAATGGCTCTGAGCGCATTCGACCGTTGAACGTTGAGCGTGCCGAGTTTCTGACTTCAGAGAGTGGATAACACATTGGGAATTCTTTCCGAATGTGCAGAGCAATATCTAGCATGTCAGATATGCTGAACGTGCGGCTGAACGTTGACCAATGAGATGCCAGAACGTCACCTACGTCACTTGCACGCCATTTTCCTTCGGTGCAGAGTTTGAAAATTGGAGAGCTCGAAAATCCCCGTTAATTGTATGATTCATTGTAAAAAAAGGACAAGAAACGTCATATTCGTGGTAAAAGAATTATTGTAAATTACATATTATGAGAATCGGCCATTTAAAATCAACAGCATGATTAGCGTCGATTAAAAATGCGATGTTCTTGATACAATTTGTTATAATTAAGTTTCAATTATTAATATAGCTACAGTTAGAGCTTTCAGGGAACGGTAACAAGGTAGATACACTCTAGCAGAATACTAGATGTCGGTAGTGTACTGGGTAACTTTACTGTTTCGTAGCGAGCATTTGAAGAGTACGTGGTTCGCGCTCGACTTATCCCAATTTTTTTTCTTCTGACCTTCGCTTTTTAATATGTTCTGATTAGTTTGATATTAGGTTCTGATTAGTTTGATATAAGTATATTCTATAATATTCGATGTAATGAAAGTGCAAGGGCTCTCTTTTTGTGGAGTGAGTTTGTTCGATTGGCTTAATCTATAGGGCACCTTGCACAAGTTGCAATAAGATATTTTGTCATGTTTTTTCTTTTAAGTCTTGTAATTCACATGTAGAGATTCTGCTGCTGACTGGGAACAGTTATCAAATAAAAATGGCCTTAGGGTTTTACTAGAAAGTAAGAATGGCTCTGATCACTAAGGGACTTAACTTCTGAGGTCATCAGTCCACTAGAACTTAGAACTACTTAAACCTAACTAACTTAAGGACATCACACACACCCATGCCCGAGGCAGGATTCGAACCTGCGACCGTAGGGGTCGCGCGGTTTCAGACTGTAGCGCCTAGAACCGCTCGGCCACCCGGGCCGGCAGTGAGAATGATGAAATAATTTTTATCTGATGTGGAGAACTATGGTAAATTTGTATCGCACTGTTTGTAATGGAACTTTTATAAGCCGATGTCCTAACTGACTGGACGTGGTATTTCCCTTTTTGCCTTATAATATTTTCGCCGATATTTAAGCTTTTATTTACGTATACAATAGGCAGAACAACCTAACTAGCGTATGGACAAGGGAGAAAAACACGTTTTAATAGAGCTAATATGGGAATTTTGCGCCCGTCCATTTCGTACACAGTGTGATTTACGACCAGATGCAGCCGACAACTGCCTCTGGAGCGCGTTGCGATTGCGTATACCACGATGGGGCCCACGTATCGTTTGCACAAGTCACACCGTTTCTGAGTGCTCAGCAGCACTTTGAACTCGGCACGCTGAACTTTGACATTCGACACCACGGTCTGTGTCCTTCATTCTCATTTTCATCATCATTGACTCGCAAGTCGCCGATGTGGCGTCAACTAAAGAGGACTTGCAATATTGCGGCAGAACTCCCCCGCATGGGGCCCCCAGGCCAACAATGCCGTACGATCAATTCATTTCACTAGATTGATTCTGCCTATTTGCTTTGCTTCCGACTTAGGTAGCCCACAACAACACCAGGCGATATTGAGTCTCTTAGTGTACAGCGAACACACCCTCTACCTTACCTTCATTGACCTTGAAAAGGCTTTCGACTCTGTCAGTCGAAGAGTCATGTGGGATACTCTTGCAAAATATGGCATTCCAACAAAGATTATTAACATCATCAAGGAAATGGCATGAAGTCTATGAATGCCAAGTACTACATAATGGAGAAGTCACAGAGCCTTTCCAAGTTAATTCGGGAGTACGACAAAAGGTGTATTCTTTCGCCAACACTATTTCTTTTTGTGTTGGACCATGTGATGAAGAGAGTGACGGGGGGACGGAAGAGAGGTGTACAATGGGGGATGCGGGATAGGCTCGAAGATCTAGATTTCGCAGACGACATTTGCTTAATGGAACAACGATATCGAGACATCGAATAGAAACTGGCCAGGTTACAGAAAGAGGCGGAAGTTGCAGGCCTCAAGATAAATGTTCGCAAAACTAAAGAAATGCGGATGAATTCGACCATCACGAATAGGCTGGCCATTAATGGATAGGACGTAGAACAGGTCCAATCTTTCCTCTATCTCGGAAGTATAGTCACGACTACAGGAGGCGCTGAGGAGGACGTCCGTAGTCGCATCCGCAAAGCAAATGGTGCATTTGTACAACTGTACCCTGTCTGGAGAAATAGGAACATCTCAAAGAAGACTTTTCAATAGCAATGTGAAGGCTGTTCTGTTGTATGGTTGAGAAACTTTGAAGGTGACTAACCACATCAAAAACCACATCCAAGTTTTTATCAGTCGCTGTCCCCGGCGTATTTTAAATGTGAGATGGCCTGATATATAATGACAAATGAAGATCTTTGGAGAGAGACAAATCAGCAACCAATAAATATAGAAATCAAAGAAAGAAAATGGAACTGGATTGGGCATACATTGAGGAGACCAGATGGAGCTATTAAAGGATGGCTTTGGATTGGAACCCTCAAGAAGTAAGAAAACGTGGTCGTCCCAAGCAGACGACTAAAAGGACGATCGAGAGAGAAGCCGCATAGGATGGGAAAATCTGGAATGAAGCGAAGAGACTTGCTAGAAATCGCACCAGGTGGAGGAATTCCGTCACAGCTCTATGTTCCAGGGGGAGCGACAGGAACTAAGTAAGTAAGTAAGTAAGTAAGTAAGTAAGTGTACAGCGGTCATACCGTTTTGGCTCATCAGTGTATGCTATTTGACCAAAAGTATCTGGACACCTATTAGTCGATTTTAAAATGGGACGTGCCCACTCTTCGTCTTTATGACGGCCTGAATTCTGCTGGGAACAATTTCAACGAGGTTCCTCAACGTCTGTGGAGGAATGAGAGCCCATTCTTCCTCAGCAGCAGAGACCCGAGTACGTAATGATGTCCGACGCAGGGGTCAGCAGCGAAGTCGACTTTCTAACTCATCCTAAAGGTATTGCGCTCCGGTGGGGAACCCGGCAACCCAATCCATGTCAGGAATTGCGAAAGAAAAAGAGCCTTGGTGGCTGGGGAAATCATGCTATTAGTGACGTGTTTCGCTCCTCTGGGGCCTCATCAGCAAATTTTAATATACTACAAAATTTGCATTCGGCGCATCTGTGAGGACGGTTGTGTGTGCCTTAAACAAAACTTAGTTAAAAAAGTAATTTCAACTGACTCCATAATTTTTTTATGAAAGAATAAATCGCTATTTGACATATAGTACTGTATTTTCCTTCTATACTGTCTAGATTTAGGCTTTTATCCCTTTATCGAGTACAATACTAAAGTTCTTAGAACATTAATACGTCGTATCCGGTAAATTCAGTCCAAAGCAAGTAAACAAGACTAGCATATGCCTTTCAGATGTAACTGCTTCGTACCTGCTTCGGACTGACTTTACAGATATGGCGTGTTAATGATCTAAGAACTTTTAGTATTGTAGTCGATAATGGCATGATAGAATTTTGCACAGAGCACAACTTAATCATAGCTAACACTTGGTTCAAGAATCATGAAAGAAGGTTGTATACATGGAAGAAGCCTGGAGATACTAGAAGGTATCAGATACATTATATAATGGTAAGACAGAGATTTAGGAACCACGTTTTAAATTGTAAGACATTTCCAGGGGCAGATGTGGACTCTGATCACAATCTATTGGTTATGAACTGTAGATTAAAACTGAAGAAACTGCAAAAAGGTGGGAATTTAAGGAGATGGGACCTGGATAAACTGACTAAACCAGAGGTTGTACAGAGTTTCAGGGAGAGCATAAGGGAACAATTGACAGGAGTGGGGGAAAGAAATACAGTAGAAGAAGAATGGGTAGCTTTGAGAGATGAAGTAGTGAAGGCAGCAGAGGACCTAGTAGGTAAAAAGACGAGGACTAGTAGACATCCTTGGGTAACAGGAGAAATCTTGAATTTAATTAATGAAAGGAGAAAATATAAAAATGCAGTGAATGAAGCAGGCAAAATGGAATACAAACGTCTCAAAAATGAGATCGACAGGAAGTGCAAAATGGCTAAGGAGGCATGGCTAGAGGACAAATGTAAGGATGTAGAGGGTTATCTCGCTAGGGGTAAGATAGATACTGCCTACAGGAAGATTAAAGAGACCTTTGGAGAAAAGAGAACCACTCGTATGAATATCAAGAGCTCAGATGGAAACCCAGTTCTAAGCAAAGAAGGGAAAGCAGAAAGGTGGAGGGAGTATACAGAGGATCTATACAAGGGCAATGTACTTGAGGACAATATTATGGAAATGAAAGAGGATGTAGATGAAGATGAAATGGGAGGTACGATACTGCGCGAAGAGTTTGACAGAGCACTGAAAGACCTGAGTCGAAACAAGGCCCCGGGAGTAGACAACATTCCATTAGAACTACTGACGGCCTTGGGAGACCCAGTCCTGACAAAACTATACCATCTGGTGAGCAAGATGTATACCCTCAGACTTCAAGAAGAATATTATAATTCAAATTCCAAAGAAAGCAGGTGTTGACAGATGTGACAATTACCGAACAATTAGTTTAATAAGTCACGGATGCAAAATACTAATACGAATTCTCTACAGACGAATGGAAAAACTGGTAGAAGCCGACCTCGGGGAAGATCAGTTTGGATTCCGTAGAAATATTGGAACACGTGAAGCAATACTGACCCTACGACTTATTAGCTAGATTAAGGAAAGGAAAACCTACGTTTCTACCATTTGTAGAGTTAGAGAAATCGTTTGACAATGTTGACTGGAGTACTCTCTTTCTAATTCTGAAAGTGATGGGGGTAAAATACAGGGAGCGAAAGGCTATTTACAATTTGTACAGAAACCAGATAGCAGTTATAAGAGTTGAGGGACATGAAAGGGGAGCAGTGGTTGGGAAGGGAGTGAGACAGGGTTGCAGCCTATCCCCAATGTTATTCAATCTGTATATTGAGCAAGCAGTGAAGGAAACAAAAGAAAAGTTCGGAGTAGGTATTAAAATCCGTGGAGAAGAAATAAAAATGTTGAGGTTCGCCGATGACATTGGAATTCTGTCAGAGACATCAAAGGACTTGGAAGAGCAGTTGAACGGAATGTACAGTGTCATGAAAGGAGGGTATAAGATGAACATCAAAAAAAGCAAAACGAGGATAATGGAATGTAGTCGAATTAAGTCGGGTGATGCTGAGGGAATTAGATCAGGAAATGAAACTCTTAAAGTAGTAAAGGAGTTTTGCTATTTGGGGAGCAAAATAACTGATGATGGTCGAGGTAGAGACGATATAAAATGTAGACTGGCAATGGCAAGGAAAGCGTTTCTGAAGAAGACAAATTTGTTAAAATCGAGTATAGACTTAAGAGTCAGGAAGTCGTTTCTGAAAGTATTGGTATGGAGTGTGCCATGTATGGAAGTGAAACATGGACGAAAACTAGTTTAGACAAGAAGAGAATAGAAGCTTTCGAAATGTTTTGCTACAGAAGAATGTTGAAGATGAGATGGGTAGATCACACAACTAATGAGGAGCTATTGAATAGGATTGGGGACAAGATAAGTTTGTGGCACAACTTGACTAGAAGAAGGGATCGGTTGGTAGGACATGTTCTGAGGCATCAAGGGATCACCAATTTAGTATTGGAGGGCAGCGTGGAGGGTAAAAATCGTAGAGGGAGACCAAGAGATGAATACACTAAACAGATACAGAAGGATGTAGGTTGCAGTAGGTACTGGGAGATGAAGAAGCTTGCACAGGATAGAGTAGCATGGAGAGCTGCATCAAACCAGCCTCAGGACTGAAGACCACAACAACAACAACAATGGCATAAAAGCCGAAATGCGTACAGTACAGAAGAAAAATACAGAACTATACAGTGAAATGGCGGTTTGTTCTTTCCAAAAATACTGCATGACGGTGGCTCTGCACCATCGAAAACGTTTTTGACTCTGCAGAGTTTAAGGTACACAAACTGTCCCCACAAATGTGACGAATGTAAATTTTTCAGCATGTTAAAACTCACCAGAAGGGCGAAGCGCGTTGATGAAATATTTCGCCTTCAACTAAGATTGTTTTTCTTTCGAAGTACTACCCACAGTTGCCGCACCAGATACGCCATGGAGTGGGAACAGTTGTAAATATCAGCAATACTATTTCACGGATGCTGTTTTATGACAGGGAGCATTGTAATGCTAATGCATTCGCGGTCTCCGAACTGATGCTCTACTGTACAAAGTACGCAGTTCATTAAATTGTGTTCGTATTCTTCCGCATTTAGCATTTTCTTAAGCGCGATAATGCGACGACATCTTAACAGCTGCAAGCCGTAACACCACCTCCTTCGTTCTTCACTGCTGGTACTACACATGATGGTCGGTAACGTACTCCAGGCATCCACGAAACCCAAACATCTTCATCGGATTGCCACAGATTATAGCGCGATTTATGACTCCAAACCACTCGTATCCAGTCATGCACTGTCCAGCGACGTCTTCCTTGGCACCACATCAAGCGTCACTTGGTACTGATTACACAAATGCGTGCCTTATGATGATACGTTCGGCGATTTTACACCATTCTTCGTAACTCCTTATTCACAATGTGTCTGATGGACTGCTAGCACTTTGGAATTCACGAGTGATTCATACCGCGGATTTCATGCGATTTTTTACTGCCACCATCCGCAATGCTCTATACACATTAAATGTATTTACAATTGCGAATAAGGGCAACCATCAGCTGTAGAATGGAATGACGACAATGAAAATTTGTGCCGGACCGGGACTCGAACCCGGATTTCCCGCTTATTGGGATCGGTCGCCTTACCATTTGGCTATCTGTGCACGACTCACCACCAGCCCGAAACTCCCATACGTCATCAACCATGCGTCTACGACCTGTACTCGTACATCCATTACGTATATACCCGCCCAGGTCCGATCTTGTACATGAAAGTCGCTTGCACAGTATCGGCAGATAAATACGATATTCACTGTGTGTGTTTTTTTCTGATGTGCATCGTAATCAGAATAACACAGGCACTGCAATATCGTGTATATCTGCAATGCTCGTCGTGCCCCCTCCATCAGTACATGTGGTCTTCCTGGTCTTATTTTAACTGTGGTTATTCCCTCGGGCTTTCACTTCACAGTCACGTCGTCAACAGTAGACCTGATCAGTTTTAGAAGAGTTCAAATGTCTCTGATGAAATTATTACTGAGGTATCAACAGCAAACTTGCAAAATTTGATGAGACTTGAAATGTCCGTGATGGAATTATTAGTTAAGTGACATTCAGCCATTATTCCGCGTTCTTTGTCAGTAAGCTCTCTTGACCGATCCATCCTGCTGTTACTGCTTCCCTATTGACAACGCAATTATCCCCTCCCATCCCCTTCTCCTTTAATACTGGCGGGTCTGCCTCTCGTGGTATCTAGTAGTTACTTCCGTATTACCTAGAGTTGTCTGCATACTTTTGATCAGATAGTGTATATTGCAGAATGCACTAAGGTGACAAAAGTCATGACACACTTCCGAGTATCGTGTTGGAGCTCCTTTCGCGCCAGCCGTTGTGGAAGTGCGGTTCTAGGCGCTTCAGTCCGGAACCGCGCTGCTGTTGCGGTCGCAGGTTCGAATCCTGCCTCGGGCATCGATGTGTGTGATGTCCTTAGGTTAGTTAGGTTTAAGTAGTTCTAAGTCTACGGGACTGATAACCTCAGTTGTTAAGTCCCATAGTGCTCAGAGGCATCTGAACCATTATTTGAACTCCGTTTTCCCGGCGTAGTGCAGCAACTCGACGTGGCATGGACTCAACAAGTCATTGGAAGTGCCCTACAGAAATGTTGAGCCATGCTGCCTCTACAGCCGTCCATACTTGCGAAACTGCTGCCGGTGCAGAATTTTGTGCACGAACTGACCTATCGATTATGCCCTATAAATGTTCAATGAGGTTCATGTCGGTCTATCTGGGTGGCCAAATCATCCACTCGAACTGTCCAGAATGTTCTTCAAACCAATTGCGAACAATTATAGCTCAGTGACATGACGCAGATTTCCATCGTTGTTTGGGAACATGAAGTCCATGAAGGGCTACAAATGGTTATTTTCAGTAAATGATCCGTTGAGTTGGATCAGAGGACCCAGTCCATTAGATATAAGCAAAGTGCACACCATTATAGAGCCACCACCAACTTGTATGGTGCCTTTTTGTCAATTTGAGTCCATGGCTTCGTGGGGTCTGCGCCACAATCGAACTCTACCATCTGCTCTTACCACCTGAAATCGAGACTCATC
Source organism: Schistocerca cancellata (assembly GCF_023864275.1). NCBI lineage: Eukaryota > Metazoa > Arthropoda > Insecta > Orthoptera > Acrididae > Schistocerca > Schistocerca cancellata. The sequence continues at coordinate 1,031,637,970 of NC_064626.1, read as the reverse complement.
TGACCAGATCATGGTTTTCCGGTAGTCTAGAGTCCAACGGATATGGTCACGAGCGGAAGAAATGCGCTACAGGCGATGTCGTGCTGTTAGCAAAGGCACCCGTGTCGGTCGTCTGCTGCCATAGCCCGTTAACATCAAATTTCGCCTCATCGTCATAACGTGTACTTCGTCGAACGTCCCACATTGATTTCTACCCTTGTTTAACGATGTGTTGCTTGTCTGTTAACACTAACAACTCTACGCAAACACTGCTTTGTCCTTGGTGAGAGGCAATGCTTGAAATCTGGTTTTGTAGGTACACTCTTGACAGTGTGGATCTCGGAATACTGAATTTCCTGATTTCTGAAATGAAATATCTCATGCGTCTAGCACCAACTACCATTCCGCGTTCAATCTGTTAATTACCGTTATGTGGCCATGATCACGTCAGAAATCTTTTCACATGAATCACCTGGGTACAGACAGCTGCCGGCCGGGGTGGCCGAGCCGTTCTAGGTGCTACAGTCTGGAACCGCACGACCGCTACGGTCGCAGGTTCGAATCCTGCCCCGGGCATGGATGTGTGTGATGTCCTTAGGTTAGTTAGGTTTAATTAGTTCTAAGTTCTAGGCGACTGATGACCTCAGAAGTTAAGTCGCATAGTGCTCAGAGCCATTTGAACCATTTGAACCCATAGTGCTCAGAGCCATTTGAACTATTTTCAACAGACAGCTGCGCCAATGCACTGTCCTTTTATACCTTGTGTGCGAGACACTACTGCCATCTGTATATGTGCATATCTCTATCCCATGGCTTTTGTCATATCAATATAGACTCAGCTTACAGCTGTCAGCGATTTACTTTTTAATTTGGGAATCTGCTGAAAAAAAAAAAAACTCTGCACGTATTTAATTCTGATATTACATTCAGAGTGTCATATATGTTGAGCACGGACTCTCTGCTTACGCATACAATCTTGATTAACTAGTTTCTAAATAGTATTCTTTTGACTGTTTTAGCTTCTCTTTGTGGCTTGGCGAGCCATTGATGCCCTGGGAGAGCCGAAAGCTTTAGTGTACCGCCGATGAAGTCCTGACAACACCGCCAAACCGTGCGTGCACACAAATCCTCCCAAAACCCGCCGGCTGCCGGCCGAGCGGTTGCCAAGAGATAAGGCCGGCGCACGGTGGTTGCCTATCTGTGTAGAAAGTCGCGCTACCGCTAGAAAGTGCGATGGCCGCATTAGCGAACGGTACGCGCTAATTGTGTGTGTGTATGTGTGTGTGTGTGTGGTGGGGTGGGGAGGGGGAAGGGGGTGATAATGGGCTGGGAGGGGCGGGGCTGCCCTGCTCTTTTATCGGCACCCGTTTTGGCGATACCGTTACCACTGCGCTTGTTTATGTCTTTTTCGCGGACTGAAGGTATGGGCGAAAAAAAGGTCACGGTTTCCGCGGAATTCGAACTTATCGCCGAAACACGTACTGATGTATTTGCTAGCCCAAATCAGCGTTCTGTTCGCAAACAATTTATTTCCATTGCAGACAAATGTCCAGCAGTCGAACGAATCAAGAAGCGAGCTAAGGCTGAAATGGTATTGTTTTGTACCTTATTTATTGATGAATAAGAATCAATATACACGGGCTCTCTCAATATACCCCCTACCGACGTCAATACAATGCTGCCACCTTCCTGGAGACTTCATTATTGCGTCATGGAATCATTTAGGTGGTAATATGTAAGGATGGGATAAACCAACTGGTTCAAACCGATTTCGGTATTTTAGTTCTGAATAACCGATATTTTTCGGTATTAGTTTAGTCCCGATTATAACAGGTGCTTTCTATTCTTTACCAATAACTGAAGAAGAAAACAGAAATGTCGATGAGCCATAGCAACCGCGCTAACATTTTCATTTTTAAGTAAACGTTTCTTAAAAAAGAAGTAATTTTTGTACCTACATTTTGCGTTATTTAGAAATATTCTGTTAATACAACAAATGAGAATAGCGATCAGTGCTATATTAATAATAATGCTGACAGAAACGAGCAACAAACAGATGGCCTAAGAATTGAGGCAGCATTGCTGAGACAATAATGTCTCTGTTGCCCAGTGTCGTGGCTTAAGATACGTGTGTATGGGTGTATGGACAATGTGAAAGACCTGCCGCCAATTGGTCTTTACGGTAATTTCTGTTTGTCGTCGCCTGACATTCATTGTACTGCATAAGGGCACCAACACTAGTCTAGTAATATTTATACGAAGTGACCTAACAATAAAGTACAATGCATTATTTACTTGAAAAGATTAAAGATTTGGCCTCTATTTCTATGAAATAATGAAAGGGAACAGATTATGCTAACAGCAAAAAACTCAAATTCAACAACTATTCACAATAAATGCAGAAAGTAGCTGATCTGCTGCTGTGTCTACACAATATGTCTTTATATGCTTGTGGCCCTTAAAAACCGACAAATTAGCATGATAAACTGAGTTTTTCAAACTAAGTTTTCATCCTTTAGCAGTGAGTATTCGTAATGCCCAAATACTGACACGATTCCTGATTATAACATTATTTTTGAGCAGATTTCCAAAAATTTGAACCAATAGGAGAATACATATGATTTTATCTAGTATTCAACCACTTACCACTTTATGATAATAACGGCGAACGGTGGATGGACGAAGTTTTCTTTTATTTGCATGTTTGATTTTGTTTCTCATGAAACTGAGAAAGTCAAAGTTTTTCATTCTTTATTCGCTTTATACGTTTATTACAGGAAATAATAAGCGCAAAATCCGAAAATCGTTTATTTCAGATACTGGTTATTTTGAATGGTTTTAACAGTCTGGTTAAAAAGGCGTGAAACAAAAAAAAAAGATATAGCCGAAAACGGGTTGTTTCAGCGATAACCGCCATCCCTTGTACTACGCATCCACTCGTGTACAGCTGTCTGCAATCTTTGTTGTTGCTGGAAACTCTTTACCTCTTATGGTGTCCTTCATGTTATCCAATAAAGCATAATCAGATGGAGCGAGATCCGGTGAATATGGTGGGTGCGGCACCCCAGTGATTCATGAAATTCATAACACAAAGCTGTACTGGATTCTTTTATTGTACAATTGGTGAAAAGTGATTTTTTTTTCACCGAACTGTTCGGTATTTCACTACTGTGTTCAGTTTTTGGAACAGAAATATCTGTTGTTCAGTATGTAGAAATCGGGTACGATATACATGAGGTACTACATGTTACGGTAGACTTACACTTTATTGGACGAATATGTAAAAAGGAAAAAGATACACGAGTGTTCACTGCAGACGTGAAGGACTAACTGAAGTCTCTGGTCAAGTCAAAGATATTGCACTCATAGTACATCAGTGATGCATATCTTAGAGGATGTCCCCACAAGTATTTTTAGAATTCCTTTCATATTACTTTTTATTGATTTGCAAAATCAAGTCAATAATTCATTTCCGGCATGACAAAATCCGAATTATTCGTTGTAAGTTGAAGTTTCCAACAAGCAACTACTTTTACAAAAACATTAAATGTAACAAAAATTTGATGAAACACGTAACTAGTGAGAGTAAATATAATTGTTTTGTTGTATTCACCCTCAGCCCACAGCTCAGCATATCCGTTTGCCAGGTAGTGTTTGATAATTTTGTGAATTCGATTTTCCAATGCTAATTACAAACCATCATCTGGTACCTGTACCATCATAATTAAAACTTCCATAACAAAAAGAACATGTGAATGACAAGAAAAATACACTGTAGTACTTGCAGAAAGCAAATACTTCTTACATATTACGGAAATGGAATCATAGGAATGTAGCAACTGACAATAGCTGGCAATAGCAGCGTTCCCATGTTTCCATTTCCATAATATGTGAGACATATTTGTTCGATTTCTGTAGGTATTACAGTGTACTGTTCTTATCATTTACGTTTAATTTTTGTGATTGTAGTTACATTTATGATTTGGGTCCTAATTACGATGATACTGGCACCAGATGCTGGTTTGTAATTGAAAATGGTGGTACAATAAAATACGTCAGTACAGCTTTGTTGCGCTGTTGACAACTACCGGAATAAAATGTTCGATACTCATTGAGGTCAGCTTTGTGGTCGTGGAATTGATGGTGTGAGGCCACACATTGCCATGATGGAGGAACACTCCTTTCGACTACTTCCTTGTCGTTTATGCTGACCCCTGTGACTAAGTTGTGGTAGAGTGTCACAGTAAAATCTGCTGATGACACAACCTCGATGTTCCCCGGAGGCCACGAAGTTGACGGACGACCAGTACTCACATTCTTGCATAAAGAATCCCTTCAACTAGCGAACCCAGCGGTGCATTTGTTAACAGTCTTTGTGCAAGCACTTCTTGATCACAATCCGCATTTAAACGTTTATGATGTTTTGTTTGTGGAGCGCTCAACTGCGCGGTCATCAGCGCCCATACGAAGGCCCAATTTTTACAGTCCATTTTCTTTTCACAATCCAATCTAGTCACTCTCACAAATGATGACGATGATGATGATGAATTGATGAGGACAATACAAACACCCAGTCCCCAGACAGAGAAAATGCCACACCCAGATGGGAATCGAACCCGGTTTAAACATTTATGAATACCTATTGTTTTGACTCCCTCTTTCCATAAAAACGACGTGGTCCGTCTTTGTCCTTGATGTCGCCATCCATCTCGTCCACAGCTTTCTCTAATTACCAACAAACAAGTGCCACCCTTGCACTACACACAATGTTCACAGCTGCCATGCAGATCATCTTGGATGAGGGATTGCGATGTTACGGTGGCATTTTTTTAAAGTGATGTTCTGGGTGACAAACGAATCTGCAAACTCAAGTTGACTAAATTCAGATTTAAACCCTGTCCCTATGTCGTTTTTATCTAGCCTTGTAAACACTGCGCTTATGTGATATGCAGTGTCTAGTATTACGTGTACTGCCAAATAATTTCCATGGATTTTATGGACGAAACCATTTGGACTTTCTTCCGAAACTGTTGTGTGGAAATACGGTTAGCAGGCAAGATCGAATTAGAGAAATTTGGGAAAGGATATCAGCTGTGTCTTTTGAAAGGAACCATCCTGGCATCTGTCTTAAACGAAAGGGAAATCACGGAAAACCTAAATCTGTATCACCAAACCGAGATCTGAACTGTTGTCCTCCTGAATGCAAGTCCAGTACGTCATCCACTGCTACACTTCACTAGGTTTCAGAAGTCTGTAGTCCATTATGGGCTTTAACTAAAGCAAGCATATTAATGGTTCTGAACTAATGATGATACTTTTGGTGATGACATTGTTGTTGTTGTGGTCTTCAGTCCTGAGACTGGTTTGATGCAGCTCTCCATGCTAGTCTATCCTGTGCAAGCTTCTTCATCCCCCAGTACCTACTGCAACCTACATCCTTCTGAATCTGCTTAGTTTAGGAGCCATGAAAAGTATAAATTTAACTGAATATAAAGTAATTTGGAAATCAGTTAAGTATAAATATTTTAACTGAATAAAAGAATAATTGAAAATAAGTTACATATAAATCCTTAACTCAATTAAAAATCTTTGTGCACAAAAAATTTAAAATTTTGAGAGTGAAGGGATAAAAATATTTAAAAATAAGAGAATTCTATATAAAAATGGATTCATTTCTTAAGAAACTTAACAATTCTATTTCATTAAATTAATTTGTGAACATGATTATAATTTATTTGAAGTAGGTAATAATAAATTGAAATGTAAAATAAAAAACTTTTAAAATAATAAGGTTCACAACACAGAATTTTTAAACTAAAAATGTAAAGATGTTTTCATTATTAAAATCTAATAAATTTTTATAAAAATCTAATAAATAAAAAAAATATAATTTGTAGATTAGCTCTACCCAAATCTTCTTTCAAGTATTCACAACTTATATTCACTTGTTTTTTTCATTTTTATTTGAATCTATTGGATATTTTATTTTTAATTCTTAAAAAAGTGGTAGTATTTTTTCTCTTTAAATGAGAAAAGAATTTAAGAACTTCACAGTATCTCAACTATGTCACTCTTGGAAAATAAACGTTTTAAGGGTATATTAGAAATTAAGAGAAGTTGATTTAATTAATTTTATAATTAAACATGTAGTCATTGATCTGAGAGAAATCGAAAGTAAAAGATGGAAATGTTTACCTTATTATAATATTGAGAATAGTGATGAAATTATTGTAAATGATGTAGCTCAACAAATAAAAGAAATATTTACATTTACTACCAATATATCTTTGGGGAAACAAAAATAAAAAATAGTTCATCAATAAAAGTTTTTAAAAACGACTGAAATTATATATTTCAGAATTAGTACTAAAGCTTGGTCCAAACTTCTTCTTAAAAGCATCAAAGATAGAAATTCTGAATTTGGGAAATATTATCTGAAAACACATTATGAACTGGAAATAAATTTTATATTTTATTGTGAGTACACAACGAAGACAAAAGATAAACTTATGGAATTTAATACTCAAAATTATAGGATTACCAGAGGAAATGATATGTCTAAAAATTTTAAGAAATGGAAACAAAATATTTTAATACAAACATCAAACTTTCAAGCTCATTGTTCTGATTGGAAATTAAGTAGAACTAATAGAGTACAGCAGGAAATTAATATATATGTTCCATTAAGAAATTCATCTAATATTGAATTGTTAGAAAAAAATATTGAAAAAAAATGTTTTCTATTGTCTGCAGTTTCAGCATAAGTCTGGTACACAGGAATGTAAAAATCCAGACAGAACAAGTTATTATAAAAAATTTCCTGTAGACATTGAAGAAAAAATACCTGTTATTTCGTTTACTGCTGAAATTGATGATATTTAAAAAAAATGAGACTAACAATAATGTATCTATTAATGTTTATTAATTTAATGTAAAATATCAGGTGTACCAATTAAAAATAACAATATCTAAAAAAGAAAAAGAATATGAATTTATTATATTTTAAAAAATAAAATAAAATGTACTATTGCTGGGTTAAAGATTTATCTAAGCTTATTTCAGGTCAAATAAATAAAAATGAGCATAAAAAATACGCTTCTGAATTATGCTTATTACATTTTAATAACAAAGAAAAATTAGTGAATTATTCACAGGACTGTTTAATTAATAATACATCGAAAGCAGTACAATTGTCCCCTTGTATCTGTTTAGTCACCAGAAAATAAATTTTTGTATTTATACAGTGGTCACCAGCATTTTAAACATGTACATGAATAGAATATGGGAATAGTATATGGCAATAAACATTTTCATACATTCATTGAGCAATATTTTTGATACTTCTTTTAAAATACATTTTATGTGACGATTTTTGAACTCTTCCAAAACTTTACATTTACATGTTTATTTATCCTTGGATATTGAACATCTATACAAACAATTTATATGTTTAATTTCTTGATATTCGCACATTCTTCAAATTTATGTTATCGTTTTTTTAAACTGGTAGTAATATCTTTGAATGTTCTTTAATCGGAATATGTTCTTTAACCAGAATTAGTGTTAAATGTTCTTTGTGATAATATTTAGAAACATGTTTCACATACACACTGAAAATTTTATTTTTATCATAAAATTATTATGAGGTTCACTTAAACAATATCTGCATATCGTTCTATAACCATTGCTTGTATATTTATGTGAAGTAAAATTATCAGTTGATTTCTCAACCCCATAATTTTTACAAATCTTCACTTCCATTTACTTAGAAAAAGTTTATTGGGAACAACAAATAAGAAAATTACATTTGAATAATATTAAAGAAATTAAAATTAAAAAATTTCTAATTTTTTGATAATATATGGACTTATTGAACAGCAGACTTGTGAACAACAGATAGAAACATAATGAAAAACCTGTTTTAATGATTATTGTTGGAACAGTAATACTTTGTTTCAAGCTAAAGATTTTGTTGAAAGTTGAGAATGTGGAGATACTGGCTATGTGATTAGATAATGTGTCAATAAGGAAAATAACATTATAGTTTAAAATTTAAACCTCAAGGTGCTATCTGGGTAAAAAAAAGGAATTAAAAATCGTCAGTATTTATCAACCTATCTAGCGGATAGCGTTCAATTTTTAAATCACAAAAGGAAGAAGCCAAAAATTCAGAAAACAAGCTGCACTGGAAGTTTTTACCATCAATACCAATTAATGGATAATATAAAATAAAAAAAGAATTAATACAGGAATGTAAAGGTCATATAGAATATACAGAAAGAGAGAATGAACGTCAAGTAACTCATTTAAGAGAACTGAATTAAAATTAAGGCTAGATATGTACAAAAATCAGTTCAACATTTTGGTTTAGCTATTAAAATTTTAAATGAAATAACAGAACCAATAAATAGTATACTACCACATACTGTATGACAAACTGAAAATCATTATTTAATACCAACTGTTGTTAGTTCAAGATCATATGATCTTAACTGTAGATATAATTTTTATGTTGGCTAAACGAAATAGAAAGATAAATAAAGAATTAAACGAACAATTTTTAAATAATGGAAAGAAGAACCAAGAACAGATATGAAAGATTGAAAGAACAGGACATTCTGTTATTGATGCAATAGAAAAATTTGAATAAGGAATCGAAGTTTAGTGTGCCAACACCCTGAAAATGAATACAGTGATGCAGAAAAAAACCAATGTTTCCTGCCATTTCTTTAAACAACTCTTTACAAGAATTTAACAACATACCAACAATTAAGCAATATGATAGTGATAAAAGAGGTTATACACCAAGCAAATCAGAAAAACAGGACTTCTTGCAGAATAATGAAGGAGTTTAAAAACAGAAAAATTTAAACAAAGGAGAACAAAACAGAAAAATTTAAAAGACAAACAAAATATATTTAAAAAAAGTGTAAGTGGAAGATTATTGGAATATATAGTGCAGATCAAGTTTTTGGAATAAGACCTGCTGGGACACTGAAATTTGTTGGGAAATTACCAGTGAAATGTAATGGAGATAAATTAACAGTCACTGATTGGACTTACAAAAGATAAACATGGATTAATGAATCTTTTCAGTAAAACCAGATTATTATAGACGATATGGGTAAAAGAACTTAATTCTGTTGGTGTATCAATTATGTAGATATATTATTTCATTCTATAGGAATACATTCTGACAAAAATCCAAACATAATAAAAAGGCATAAATACAATAATTTGATTAAAAAATTGTCAACATTTATTTTGCAAAATTATCAGTAGATTAGTACTCAAGTGTAAATCAGACAACTGCTGAAGGTTAAATGAGAAATATACAGAAGAGCAAACTAAATATATCTTGACTAATGATGTTGAGATTTATCTATACATTAGCAATAGTTGAGTAGAATTAGCTGGAAATAAAGTTTATTCTAATGAAAAAGTTGGACTGAGAAAAATGTCAAAATTTTGTTATTAGTAATTCGAAAGGTATACCTTATTTAATCTGATTTTTGAATAATTTTCCCACAATTTTGGAAATCAGAAATAATTGCAAAGTTTATATGAATACTTTAGTTAATAAATTACCTTTGAAATGGATCTACCAGGATATAATAATTATTGTCCAGGTACAAAATAAGGAGAGATATTACTAAGCAGTCATCAAGAAATAAATATTTCAATGAACCTTGTAAAAACATGATTTTTTACAGAGATAATAAAGAATGAAGCATACAAACAAGTTCAGTTACCTGCAAAAGAAAGAATATATGCTGAAGATGCTTCATTAGGGCAATCATTAGCAGCCACATCAGTTAGAGGAATAATTTCTGCTAAAAGAAAATTGGTTGTGGACCTAATTGAAAATGAGGTTTTTTAATAGGTTTATTTTATAATGTTTTTAAATATTAATCTTATTAGATATATAAAATATACTAATCTACATAAGTAAAAACTTTGCAGTTGATTATACTTTACCTCCAAGTGATAAAATTTAAACTAAAGTAATTAAAATTAAAGTTAACAGTGGTCAATTATAAAATGTCAGTAATTTTTTAATTGGTGTAAGGGAGAGGAAAAGAGACAACAAATTTGTAGAATTTTCCTCACATCATTAGTCACTCTGGCATGTTAAAAATAATTGAACATCTTCTACAGCCAGATATACAAACATGAAGGGTGAACTCTTCCTTTATTGTTGGTTGCACTACCGTATTTAGCTGCTGCCAAAACAGCAGTTTGTAAAAACATAATCCATGAGCTAAAAGGTGACAAAGAATTACAAGAACAAAAAAGACAGTTTAGCAATTAAGAAGAAAGGCACTGGATTAATAATCAAAGAAATGAACAATGCCAATAAATATTTAAAAAATATAATAAACATTGATCTAACATTGATATAGAAAGTGCAGCTAAGTTATTAAAAATTAAACATTTTAAAGGCGGTTTCAAATGATGAATTACTTAATAATTCAAAAATTTTTGAATGTGCCATGCTCAATTGAGATATTTCTGGTGATATTGGTACATCTTGGTGTAGTTATTATAAAGCAAAAAATATATGATGAATTAATTCAGTTTTAGGAAAAAGTGATTTGTACTGAAATGCTTTAAGAATACAAGATTTTGATGAATTTGTTTGCTGTCACCTCTTATGTTTAGTTGTGCTAAGACTATTATCAGATAATCCTAAATTTAATTATATTTTAAATCTAATTAATGGACGTTTTTGAAATTAAACAGAATATGAGAATTAGGAAAAAAATCTTAGAATCAATAATTAATAAGATTAGAAAAAATAAATTTATGAGAAATGGGATTGAAGTTGAAGAACAAATTAGCTGATAAAATTAATACAACAATTAATTAACATAAATCAGCACCTGAATCAGATATTAATGAACAATTAGAATAAAAAATGAATAAAAAATAAAATTAAGAATTAAAAATAAATATTAAAAATTAATAAACATGAGTTATATTAAAAATAGAGAGTGTACTAAAGTAATTACAAATTAACTAAAGTTTGAATTGATTATAATAACAAAAAGTTAATAGCTATAAATCAGCCAACTGATAAAAAAAGATGAAGTGAACAAAGTGTTTTTAGAAACATAAGTAAAATCTGATTACTGAAGCTGAATATACTAATATTTTTACAATATTTAATAACTATGTTGCGAAAAATAATATAGAAAAAGACTTAAATGTAAATAACTAAATAACTTCAATTCAACATTTAATTTTGCATTTCATGAATATAATGTAATCATGAATTTAATCGATTAGAAAATAAGGTTTGTGATTAACAAGTAACTGAAATTACTTTTATGGCTGGCATTGAAAAAAAGAGATAGTTTTGAGTATGTATTTATCCTTAAAATAGTTGTTGTTATTGACAGAAATATATATAAAGATTTACCATTTATGTATTTTGTAAATTCATCAGGAGTGTTTGGTATCTCTTAAAAATATTTACTGTTGACCAGTCAATAAAATTATTGCATTAATGACCATTTGCAACTATAAAATTACAAGATAATTCCACTAGATTTAAAAATAAATTATTTTGGTGAAATTTTTCTTATGTAAATGGATAATCCTAATCATGCAATGTTTGTCCTTTTGGACAATCGTATATGTTGCTTGAAATGTAGAAAATTTACTAACACCCATCATCCAGTTAGAAAAATGGAAAACAGAGAATTAAAGGTCTTAGTTCAATTCGTAAGACTAAGAAAGTAAGGCTAAAAGCTGAATAAATGAATTAAAATTTGTGACATGGCGATACTGACGATTTAAGTCGGGGAAAATGGGCTGAAGACGTGAACTGAAGTTTGTGCTATGGAAGACATTAGACTAGAGTAGTCCATGAAGCTATTTGCCATATATTGCTCAGGTGGTGTAATGGCTGTTATATCCACCTAGTATGTAGGAGACCTGCATTAAAGTCCTGACCATAGCGCACATTTTAATTCATTTCTTAATTTTCTCTCTTTATTGTAGATAAAATTAAGACTCACATATTTCAAGAAAAATATAATTTCATCCGGTGTAATTTGTGGGTATCTGTGCCCAGGCTAATAATATTCATGAAGAAATAATTAATATATTACATAAAACAGTGAGAAAAAAATTGAAAAGTAGAAATATTATTTATTTTGCTATAGCTGGTTTACGGCAGGCAGATTTAGTAGAAATGGGTTCAGGGGAAATTCACGAAGAATTTTAAAACTAAAGTATTCAAGAAATGGTAAAAAATTTAATAATATTGCTTTTTCAAAAACTTATTAAAACAGAAAAATTTACCACTATTCAACTTCTAGAGACCTAAACTCTTCAGATTTTGAGTGATTGAGAAGAACACTAAAAAACCAATAAAACTGTAGATAATAGAACTTAATGAAAAAATTATAAACAAATTTCAGTGTGTATGATAAGAAATCAAAATATGAAGCAGGAGATGAAGTTTGAATCAGTAAATTAAAGGGAATTTTTAAAAAGGCTTCACATCTAGCTGTTGAACAAAAATTTTTCGAATTGAAGATATTATTTATTCTGATCCAATTATATATAAAATAAAAGATATAAAAAGACATTTTACGAGGAAAAACTAGAAAAAACTTTTCAGATATGTATCTTGTAGAAAAAACAATAAAAAGAAAGATGATTAAGCTTTAGTTAAATTGCTTGATTTTAATGATTCTTTTAATAACTGGGTATCAAAAATAAATTTTATAATATAGTTCTTTAGAAATAATTTGTGCTAAAGCAGGCTTTAGTTAGTAGCTAATTTTACAAAATTAGTTTTCATGAATTATAATCTTATAAATCTTTTCTTCATAAACCAACAAGATAAAAGCTACCAATTATACACTTTTCCAAAGAATGAGAAAAGTAAAAGTAATTAAAATATTTCTAATAAAGATATTGAAATTAATATAAATATACGTGATGGCTGGGTTTGTCCAAATCATTGTATTTATTGTGTTCGGAACTGGCACCTGAAACTGATGGAGAGCCTTTGTCCCGCCATACCCCTCAGTGGTTCAAACCCCACAACAGGCCACAGGAGTCCACCCACTCAACTGCCACCCCACACCGAACCCAGGGTGATTGTGCCATTTGGCCCCTAGTGGTTCCCCAGGAATGTCTCATACCATATGAGTACACCTCAAATGTTTGCATGGTAGAGTAATTATGGCATACGTGTACATGGAGACTGTGTTTGCAGAGCAATCGCTTACATTTTGTAACTAAGTTGGAATTAGGTGAACCAGTCTGCATTTGCCAAGGTAGATGGAAACTGCCTTTAACAACTATCCACAGGGTGGCTAGCACACCAAACCTCGACACTAATCTACCAGGTGGATTCATGCCGGGAACCGACACACCTTCCCACTCAGGAAGTAGTGTGTTAGACTGCGTGGCTAGCCGGGTGGGCTATCCAAATCATACTCAGTTATCTAGGAGTCTCAAAATTATTCAAGCTGATGGTTCAGACTGTCCTACGTACGATGGAAAATCTAATAAAAGTTAATTGAGGTCAATGTGATGTAGTTCTTTCATTTTGTAACTATGAAATAATGAACTAGTACTTTCTCAAGCATAGACTTCTTTTATTTCGTCATCAGTTTTATTAAATTGAACTTCATTTCTTCCTGATATAACTTATATAGAAGGGCATATACTTAAATAACAGTAAAATAAAAAATAAAAGCTCTGAAGCACATGTTTAGAAATATTAGGAGTTTTTTTAAAGATTATAAAGAAGTAATCTGGGAAGGAGATTTAACTTTAATTTTTACTTTCAGGTGAAGTTCGAATGCTGCTATTTTTCATTGGGCTGATAAAAATAGTAATGGGGTTGGAGTAAAAGATTAATATCAAAAGAAGGAGAAATTGCTTTTGTAAATACGACAACTTGAGTACCTATAGTTAAATATCAACCTCATTATGAACATGAATTATAGCAAGAAAGATCAAAACATCCTAAAATACCAATATTTTTCTATGAATTACGAAGTATAGAGAACGCTGTGTTGAGTAGTAAAAATAACTTCGAGTTACACAAAACAAATCATTACAATTTAGCAGAATTTGAAACGTTTTACTGTTTTTTTCCAAACGAATCTTAAAGATAATCAATTGACTGATTCTTAATTATTTCACAATGTTATATTACAGAATATTTATTTAAAAAATGGAAGCAAAGAAGTTTCTCCTCAAGAAATAAGGAATTTGCGCTCCAAATAATGCTTCAAAAGTTTATGATTAATTTCATGATTTTGAATGAGTAACGCAATTCAGTGGACCCATTGATATAAATCCTTGTAAATTCGGTATAAATTATCAAATCTGTGTGATGTGAAGAAAAAATAATGTAGGAACACAAAAAACTATTATAAAATTATCTGCTACTTTTAATCATTAAATACCTAACGACACTTTAGCTTACGTAATTTTTTTATAGAAAAAAGAATTTGACTTACTGTGGTCTACGTAAAATATTAGGTAATACTATTTGAAAATCTTTATATTTTTGGGATGCTGAGTGAAAAATAATGTAAAATCTTTTAATATTTCTTTGTAAATTCTCCACTATATCTCTTTCCATAATACATAAAGTAATATTCAGAGTCTCCAGTTATTGGGTGAAACTCTTTTAAAAATAGGCCATCAAAGGTAAAATATTCATCTTCTTCAACTGATGAATGAGAAAACTGTAAAAATAATGTTTAAACTTAAGTATAATCTTGTAATACTTTTGGTAAATTATAAAATTTGTAATTCATCACTACATATGTTTTCCCATAATAATAGTAATCTGTTATATTTCTTGCTCTCTTAGATAAGATAAAGATTGATGTTTTAATTTCTTCCAAATATCTATATTTCTTTTAATATGTTTTAGAGTCATAAAAAAGAGAGAATATGTTTTCATAATTTCTTCCCAAATATCTCTGTCTTTTTCATCATAATTATAAGATTTCCATATATATAATTCTTCTTCATATTAATCCATAAAAAACTCAATAACCTCATTATGTATTTCTCCTCTCAAATGTTCTACAGTTAAAGATGGTGCAAAATAGTGTTTAAAAAGCTTGTATTCATCTCGTTCCTGTTTTGGTTGATTATTTCTTTCAATAAAAATATTTGTTTCAAATTTAAATGCATCCCATACATTAATCATAGTGTTTTAGACTAATTTATCAGGCAAAAAATTTATTAGATTTTTTAAATTAATTAGCTTTATTCATTATAGTCGGATAAATTTATTCTTCAAAGGTGGTTGGAAGGATTCAGTCATTTGAAAAGAGTTTCAGTAGTAGCAGATGAAAATTGCGGATCTAACCACCTAGAGGGGCTGGACCGATGATATTCCTATTAGCTTACACTTGTTTTATTGAAAATTTTGAATATCTTACAGCATTACACTTTGTTGAACTCTTCTTCTAGGTGTACAAATATTATTAACCTGCTTTATTTTTACTTAAGTCTCACATTCATTATCAAGTGGAATGTCAGAATTGCCTTTCTGGTATCTTTTATATTTCTGAAGTCAAACTGATCGTCATTTACAGATCTGTCACATTCTCTCCCACCTTTCGGTATATTATTTTTGTCAGCCAGTTGAATGCCTGAGATGTTGAGCTGACCATGCATTATTTCTCACACTTATCAGCTTTGCAGTCTTGGGATTGTGCAGAAGATTTTTTTCCCGAAATTCTAACGATGTATCTTCTGATATGAGTACATGGAGTCAACGAACCAATCTGAAGTCTCATTTGATTGCCACTTGCCCTGAACGATTTTACAAGCTTCACAGGCATGTCATTTATGCCTTCCAACTTATTTAATCAAACATCTTCCACACATTAGTTAAAATCTAATATTGGGTCCCATATGTCTTCCATATTGTCTCCCACTTCTTTTCTATGGTCCTTATCAGACAATTCCTCCCCCATTTAGAGGTCTTTAGTGTAATCGTTCTGCCTATCTGCTCTCTGTGTTTAACAGTGGATTTTCTTTTGTAGTCTTAATGTAGGAGCCAGTGCTTTTAATTTCATGGAAGATTGTTTCGACTTTTATAAATGCTGACTAAGTCCTTCTGACGATTATTTCCTTTTCGATCTCTTCACATTTTTCCTGAAGCCATTTCGCCTTGGCTTTTCCGCACTTACTCCTCTTTTCATTGTGCTGTATTCCTATCTTTTCCTGAACAGTGTTGTACTGTACCTCATTCTTTCGCTGATCAGTTGATGTACTTCTTCTGTTACTCAAGACTTCTTCGAAGTTATCTTGTTATCTTCTTTGTATTTAGATTTGTCCTCTTTATCATGGAGGCATGTGTACCACGCCCAGCAGGACTACTGCAGTTGTTATAGTTGGCGGTGAACGACGTCTGTGACTTTGACATTAAAAATTGTGACTTTATTCTGGTATTCTTGTTGCTATTGATCAGACGTGGCGGTGTCACAGAAAAAATTAAACTGCTGCAAACTGTCGACATGTAAAGGTTTTTCCCATATGCCCTTATACTTCTGCATCTTGCAGCGAACATTAAATGTCTTTCGCGAAAAGACAATTTTATTCCCAGCTTCGTTTCTTAAGTTGTCGTGAC
This sequence comes from Schistocerca cancellata, assembly GCF_023864275.1. Taxonomy (NCBI): domain Eukaryota; kingdom Metazoa; phylum Arthropoda; class Insecta; order Orthoptera; family Acrididae; genus Schistocerca; species Schistocerca cancellata. Next base: position 1,031,621,364 of record NC_064626.1, on the reverse strand, counting down.
GGAGCTGTGTGACGTAGCGTTTTGTACTTGAGATGCTCATTTTGTTTTTGGGGAGGGCAAACATAAACAACTATCCGCTAATGGTGAATTTGTTTGGCTGCAGTTTCTGTAAATGTGAAAGTCAGAATGTTTTTTCGAGAAGACCATGGGCCCTCCTCCCCTTCCTCATCCCTTCCGCACAACTCCTCTCGTGGCACTGATGTGGATGGAGTTTAGAGTTGGTGACTAAAAGTCACTTACGTAAACTTTAATTTTCCCCTTGTGACTGCGTCGTCATGCTGTGTATAAGACCAACATTCCTTCCATTGTTGAATGCAGTGTTCCCCATGGTGGTTTACATACAGGGAATATATATATATATATATATATATATATATATATATATATATCATCATCATGATCAAGCCTATTTACAATAATGACTGAAACGTTGGTACTATGAAGAACCTTATGTGATCACGTACTCGGAAAAATTTTACTGAAGATGACAACTGCAGCAGAAGCCTACCCTCGTTTAATTTCAGAGTTAGTACTGTCTTTAGAAAAGGAATTGCTTGTACATTTCGCTTTGTGATACTTCGTTCCTGTGGAAACTATCATTTAGTTAAATATATATCCCGCTAGTCATGATTTACTTATTTACTATTTGGTCGTTTTATGTTCCAGTTTCCTACATATGGTGCACTGTCATCCCTTTCAGAGAAGTAAGTATGAAACATTACAGCATCTCACTTATTGAAACATAGAAAGAATTACCACTTTTATCAGTTTCTACTCTTTGTGCAGTTTTCTTTTTTGTACACTGCTGGCGATTAAAAGTGTGGTACTGGGAAGGATGGCGAATGATGAAATTTAATTATTGAGGATATACAGTATAGTAGGAAGAATACATGATTAAATTTATATCTGATATGGGTTTATACAACACACACAACTGTCACCTCCACAAACAGTTCTATACAGACTGGGCGTTGAGTAGAATTGAGTCTGGAAGACACATACGAGTACTACATTCTATGCCAGATGAGCAATCGTAGTGGCTGGGGAAAGGTGACATGCCATTCTCTCGGTAGCGCATGTCCAGGTGCTTTCGATGGGTGTAAGATGTGGTGTGCGTGGCGGCCAGGGCAACAGTCGACCAATCTCCGTACAGTATCATGGTAGGTCAGAACAACACAAACAATACACACTGAGGTAACAAAAGTCTTGGGACCGTCCTACACACATATAGAAATTGAGGTAGTATCACTTACACAAGGTGTGAAATGGCAAGGTATTGCCGGAACTGTCATCTGTACCCAAGTGATGCATGTGAAAAGATGTCTAACGTGATTATGGCGGCATAGACTTTGAATACGAAATGGTAGTTGGGGCTAAAAGCATGAGACATTCCATTTTGGAAATTATTAGAGAATTAATATTCCAAGGTTCACAGCATCAAGAGTGTGCCGAGAATATCAAATTTCAATCCTTAACCCTCACCATGGACAAAGCAGTGGCCGACCTGCTTCGCCTAACGACCGAAAGCGACGACGTTTGCCATTGCAAAAGACAAGTAACACTGTGTGGAACAGCCACAGAAATCAATGCGGGACATATGAAGAACGTATCCTTTAGAACAGTGGAGTAACATCTGGCGTTACTGGGCTATGGCAGCAGACAGCCAATGTATGTGTGTTTTCGAACACCATGACGTCACCTGTAGTGCCTCTCCTGTGCTTGTGACCATACTGTTCGGACGCTAGACGACGGGAAATTCGTGGCTTGGTCAGATGAGTGTAGATTTTAGTTAGTAAGAGATGATGGTACGACTGGAATTTGGCGCAAACCCCACAAAGCTATGGGCCCAAGTTGCCTACAAGTCACTGGTGCAAATTTGTGGTGCCTCCATAACAGTGCAGGCTCTGTTTACATGGAATGGACTGCGTACTCGGGTCCAATTGAACTGCACATTGATTGGAAATATTTATATTCGGCTACCTGGAGACCATTTGCGGAAATTCGTCTACTTCATGTTCCCAAACAACAATCGAGTTTTTATGTATGGCAATGCACCATATCAGAACATTTTGGACAATTCGAGTGAATGATTTGGCCACCCAGATCACCCGGCATGAATCCCATTGAACATTTATGGGATATAACCGAAGAGTCAGTTCATGAACAAAATCCTGCACAGGCAACACTTATGCAATTATGGGTAGCTACAGAGGCAGTATGGCTCAATATTTATGCAAGGTACTTCCAACGCTTCTTGAAGCTGTACCATGTCATATTGCTGCACTGTTCCTCATCCTCCTCTGTCTACCTCTTCCTCTGGCTGCCCACCTCAACCAGCCACCTCTAACTATCTCATTCCTCCCACTCTCCCTGTCTCCTCAGCTCCTCCTCCCCCTCTTTTTGTCTATTTCCTCCACTCTCTCTCTGTGATCATATCTTTCTCCCCCTCCCTCTGACTGTATCCTCCTTCCCCTCTCTCTTTCTATCTCTGCCTCTCTCTCTTTTTTTCACACCTTCCCACTATCCCTCCGCAGCTTCCTCCCTCTCCTCCCCTTCTCTCTGTCTATTTCCTCCTCCTCCTCATACTGTGCATGTCAGCTTAGCGCCAGCCATGCCCATCAACCACCAGCATATGTGATCCCTGCAATACAGTTCAATAAAGCAGGCCAATACTACTCCTACAACATACCTGTCATGCAGGGCAGCCTACATGACTGGGCCCATAAAACTGTTTCTTGCCTTAGACAGGTTGAACATGAAGCAGGTCGATTTGGAGGACTGATGCTGTTCTTGTGCAACAGCATGGCAGCCTGCATACCAGGGGATGGGTGTTTTGACCATATCCACACTCCTATTGGAGCTTGGAGATTATAAACCCCACAGAACTGATACTCATGAGACCTTCTGTTCCTGCGCCAAATTTGGGTGAAATCGATCCAGGGATTCGGGACGAGATCACAGACACACACACACACACACACACACACACACACACACACACACACACACACACACACAAACACAAACACACATAAACTCTTATTTATATCTGTAATAGATATAGAAACCATTGCTCTTAAAGTCATTGTTTGGCCTTGCTGGCATGCTAATCATTTGTATATGGAAGTGTCTAGGACACATCATGCCAGTTTGACGTTTGTTACATGCTTTCCTTATGCTTTTTTTCAATTTTAATAACCAACATTGTGTTTTATTAATATTTATACATTTTTATGGTAAGAAGAAATAATATTAGTATTACTAAAGTTGTGTAGGTTTATTTTTCATTGCGAAAATAAATTGTCTGTAACTTGCTGTGATAGGATATTTGTGGCTACTGTAATCGTTGAAACTCTGATAAGCGGCAGTTGCATTTGGTAATTGTCTATGTAAATATCTAGCCAAAATTCTACATTAATTCAAACCTGAAATTTACTTTATTTCAACTATCTAGTACCAGGGACCACGTGATGATGGTTATTGGAGTCATTTGGTTGTGGTGTGGATAGGAACCATAGAAAGATATAGAAAGAAGTGCTGGGTTAAGAATCAGTAAACGGGAATGGATTAATACAGATCCTGTACAGTTTTCAAGGGAACCTTATGTCGTCCTCCTGTAAAATATTGGCGACTTCAGGTAACGATAATGGAGATGGACAGCGATCAAGCAGCCTTCTGTCCAAAGTCGACCACATGGTCTCAGTAATATTGAGATCTTACTGTGGTGGCCAGGGAAGATTCGACAATTCATCATTGTGCTCGCAAAACCCGTCCTGGACGAGGTGAGCTGTGTGAACAGAAACCCAGAGTCATGGAACACAGCATCACCATTGTGGAACATCACTGTACCATGATGGACCTGATCAAACAAAATAATCACATAATCCTTGGCAGTAATGTGACCTTGCAGAGTCGCTACGATACAACGATATGACTGCCCAAATCATCATCGAACCAGCGCTATGGAGGGAGTAAACACGGCCAAAAGTTGGAGACAGTGTGGAGCATGACTCAGGCGATCAAATGACTTTCTTCCGTTACTCCGTAGCACAGGTTTTATGGCTTTGGCATCGTGTATTCGTGTTACAGGCATTCACCTCACTGATGAGTGGATTTGGATATCCAGCTCAACCTGCGGTTCCCAGCTTACACAGTTCCCTTGGAGTTGTTTTGATTCTGACAGGTTTCATTAGTGGAACATTCACTTCTGCTGTCGTCAACTTACTTATCCACATCCTCTTCAGTGACCGTCTGTCACAGTCACTCAACAAACACTTTCACCCATCTTGTGACTTAGCAGATGATGTTTTTTCACTTTCCTTGTTTTCGTTGCCAGTTTCCGATATGGTGTCTCTTAAAACGCTAAAGACTTCGCTAGTTTGGTTACAGAAGCACCCATTGTAGGAGCTAGCAATTTGCTCACATTTGAACTATGTTAACTCCGATGTAATTCACTCACAACTGTACAGTACACTGGTCTGACTACAACTGACAATTAAAACGTCTTGAGGACGTTACAAAGATTTCTTTCTTGCTCAGAAACAACAGCGCACCTGGCAGACTTGGCTAGTGTTTACGTTTATGTTAACCCTCGCATGGTATCAGCTCTGGGGTCTTTTTCGAACCCACAGTGATTCAAGCAACTTTATGGTGATAAAGTTTGAAATATGTTCACAAAAGTAATTATAATTTATTCAGAAACATATGCACTATGTTGATATTACAACTCCATAGTTTCTTAATATAATTAAATTACATATAAGTTGTAATTATTTACTACATTTGTTTGAAATATGAAAACATATTTGTTTAGTGCCAAAAATTATTTTAACACAAAATATTTATAACCCATACACTATGTAACAATACTGAAATTTATTAATATTATGTGTAATATCACTTACATGGAATTTTATTATAAATACATTCCTACTCACTCTCTGTGTCATATGACGAGCAATCACTACACAACACACTTATTCTAGCATATTCTTATTAGACAAACTTGTGACACGCATTACAGTATCGATTCACTTACTTGTCCTTTGACCTTGGGCAGGAATCACACAGTTTTCTTTTCAGATTTGAAGCAGCTTCCTGGTTATTGTGTTGTTTTCCCTTTCGAAGATCCTTGAAGACTGAAGATATTATTTCTGAATGGAAGCATTGTGTTCTGCACTGGGGCGACAGGATTCGTTGTTCAGTGTGAGGTTGGAAAAAAAATGAAGCAACTGGCCACCTTCTTGTTCCACGTTTCACTGAATAATGTTTAGCCATCTTATCAACTGTATCAACTCCTGACTCTGTTGAGTTGTTGAACATTATTGTGTAAGGTTTTTTGTGCTCATGGTCACTTACATCAAATGTTTTGTGCAGAGTAGACAGCAAAATGACTGATTTATTTTGTGTAGGAACATACAAAGCTAAAACAGTATTCTGTGCATACCCTCTGTTTTGATGGAAACATTTCTTTTAGTATCTCTTTTCAGTTGACACACAGAGTTACCACAAGCGTCAATTTACTAGCAAGAAGTTCTTGTCCCAAATCAAAAATTGTAAAAAAGTTATCAGTAGTAATGTTCCTACTCTTTCCCTTCAGGTGATCAACTATATCATGTACCACTCGTTTCCCTTTATTTATTTCCCTCCCTTCAGCAGATTTCCCCATTTACACTCGTGCATTTATGACATAATTGCTCTCACAATCTACAGTAGCCCACACTTTTATCCCATACTTTCCAGGTTTCGAAGGAATGTACCCTTTGAATTGACACTGTTCCCTGAACGTACACTGATGCTGATCAACTGTATCATGAGGTCCAGGGACATGAGACGAAATGCATGCATCAGCAAATATTTCAAACACAACCCTTATAGGTTCAGCTTTTGATCCTAGCAAGTTTATCATCAAACCTGAGGCACATCAAAATATCACGACATCTTGAAAAGCTCATTGTGGCTCGAGAAATAGGTAAGCCATACTCTTCTGACCAAAATAAACTCAAAGGCATCCCACGTGCCTTATCCAAGCCAGGTATTATTAGTAGACCAAAGAATGACTGCAGCTCTGAAGAATCAATCCATCGTTCACGAGTTGGGTACAGAATTTTATTATATTTTGCATGATTAACGATATCCATTACTATTACACTCTACATGTGATTGGTGATGAAAAGTCTGAAACAATCTGCCCTTGCTTGTAATTGTGGTCTAAGATGACGTGAAATATGCACAGTTTCATGTATTACATTCCTTGAAACCTGCTTGCACACATCGGATGGTACTGTGTTGTATGTTATCTGTCCACTTCTAGACACAAAGTAGGCGCTCTCGTTACCTGAATACCATTATCATCTTCTTCACAGTCAGTCATACCTATTTCATTACCTCTATCATATCTCCATCAGCATCACTGCCATCTTAGTTTCCAAAAATTGATTCATTATCACTGTCATTATCACTCTTCTGTAAATCTGCCAAAGCCTGCTCAAGACTGTAGCGCCTTGTAAAACGTATTTCATCGTCCATGACGAGTAAACTATAACACCACGTCTTCCTTCCACAAAACTCAGTTCGAAACTCTGAATTTGTCATAAGAATGCACATCAATATATTTTCTATTCATTGTTTACATTGATGTGCAAATGAATGTCGGTTTATAAGGAGCATTGTTGCCAAGATTTATTTACGAAACAAAACTTATATATAACACTGAAAATCTCATATTGTATATCTGGGGTATTTTCTGACCCCACTGCAAAAATTTCAAATTGTTGTATTACAAACTGTGATATTATCATCATAAATATTTTTCCCAGTTATAATAAAAAGTCCGTGAATAGCATATCTGGAGGATGAGCAGTCTACACTCACATTAAAACTGTTTATTTGTGGTTAAACTAGCCTGGAGTCTAAAAAGATTCCAGATATCATACGAGGATTAAGCCTGCATTTCTTGCGGTGTTTCCGTATTTCTGTGTGACCTCTGTAGAAAGAACCATGACAGCTGTCGACTATGTCAAAGTGACTGTAGACCACCTGCATTAAAATTCGCGTTACCTGAGTCCCAAAAATGAAATCTTACACACTATCAGGAGCTAGCTAGTCTAGCTTCATGCCCACAAACAACCGGCCCACAACTTACAGGAACTGCATGACCTGTGCATAGACATCTGGTGCCGTTTAGCTGCATACCTCAAGGATTTGTCGATTCCATGCTACACATTTTCTTTGCTGTATTGCGTTCTAAAGGGTGAGCAACATGATAATTAAGCACGTAGTCTTGTTTTGTCTCATCAGAGTACGAGGTGTGACAATAAAGTAATGAGATTTTCTTTGCAAGATGTGGCAACCCTGCAGGCTTGTGTAGGCACAATATCTTTGACCTTGGTCTCTACGCTGCTTCTAGTCCAAGCAGTACATCAATCCAACTGCTCAATCGTGTGTTGTGCTGTAACAAGTTAATATGTGTTGGTGTCTTTCGTCACGGAAATGGAGCCGCATAATATTGCGCAACGGTATGCCATTTCTTTTTGCGTTAAATTGTGTGAAAACGCGATGACAACTTACGGTAAGCTTCAGAAGGCTTTTGGAGAGGAGGCTCTGTAAAGAGCTCAAGTTTTTCGTTGGCATAAAATGTTTAGTGAAGGCAGAACGAATGTTGAAGATGAAGACCGCAGTGGACGACCATCAACCTCATGGACGGATGTCAACTTGGCCAGGGTGGGTGAACTGGTACGATCTGAGCTACGATTATCCGTGAAAATGATGGCAAAAGATTGAACCTCAATCGAGAAACAGTTCGTCTAAGAATAACTGAAGATCTTGGTATGAGAAACATTTGTGCAAAAATGGTCCCCAAAAATGTCGCACCACAACAGCGAGAATCACGGAAAAATGTGGCAAGCGATCTGTTAGAGCAAACAGAAATCAATCCGGAATTGTTGATCCGTACTATCACTGGTGATGAAAGTTGGTTTTTTTCAATACGATCCAGAGACAAAACGCCAAAGTTCGCAATGGCGCTCAAAGGGATCACCCACACCAAAAAAAGCTCGCATGTCAAAGTCAAAAGTGAAATACATGCTTGTGTGCTTCTTTGATTCCAAGGGAATTGTTCATAAAGAGTGGGTGACTCCTGGACAAACAGTTAACCAATATTACTACAAATAAATTTTAGAAATAGTTCGTAAGAGAGTTTTTCGTGTCCGTGCTAACATTGCTGATAATTGGATTATGCATCACGATAATGCAGTCAGTGCTCTGTCAGTACAGCAACTTTTAACCTCAAAACAACTTTCAGTACTACCACAGCCACCTTACTCACCAGATATTGTTCCGTGTGACTTTTTTCTATTTCCAAGAGTCAAAACGGCGGTCAAGGGACACTATTTCGAGACAACATAAGATGTCCAAAAAACTGTGACGAGAGTCTTGGAGGATATTACAGAAGATGAGTTCCAGAAATGTTACCATCAATGGCAGAAGCGCTGGAAAACGTGTGTGCAATCAGATGGGAACTACTTTGAAGGAGACAACACTAAATTTAACTAAAACGGCAAGCACTATTTTTTCACATCAGTCTCGTTACTTTTTTGTCGCACTTCGTATTTCACTAGAGTCTCGTCATTTTGTTTCCGTATGTACCCACAATAATATTTGGCAACGGAAATGAGAAAAGAATCCATGAATAGTTAGTTCTCTTTTTTAACTTGTATCTGTCAATTGTTACAAAAGCAGCAGTGCTTTTGAGTTGAGCCCAGTTTTGTAGGCACGCTTGGTCAGAAAATTTCATTCAGGTGTGATGCTAGGATATTAACACAAAAGTCTTTATTTCTTTGTAGGGAGATCATTCGTTCCAAACGTGGCTATTGTTTTATTCGGAAATCGTTATTGTTTCACGACATTAGTGTAATAGTTTTTCTGTCTGCGAGGTTTGTAGATAGGGGTAACAAGCGGAAATGGTCAATTAATGATTAAATGAGCAATCAGCAAATTGGTAGCTACAGTTTTCTGTTCGTTTGCCCGCAGGACACAGAGATTCCAAAATTTGCAGCAGTGTCCATATTGCCAGAAATCGAGGAAGAGGAATTCCTGGAAAATTCCAGGACGTTAGACCAAGATGGTGCTCACGTGCTGCCCACAAGCCGAGCTGCAGATCGTTTCAAATGTAAGTGCTTTCAATTGTCTATAATATACAAATTATACTAGAAATTATCTGATCAGATGCGTAATTTTATTCTTGTTCATCAAAGATTTAGATTTGTTGCCACGACTAAGTGCGCAACACAGTTCATTCTTATCAGTTGTTTGTAGTACTTATACAAAAACTACAATTTATCCATTTAGTGAAAATTATTTTCATTACAAATGAAATATGCATCTTTCTTTCTATCTAGTGTTTTCCCTGTCAATCGATCAATGAGTTCATCAGTAACATCTAAAGTGCAACAAATTAGCAATCCATTGTAGCTAAAAGACAGTTTCTTAAACTATGTGCGATATTCTGAAAGGAAAATAATCACCTACTCCACGTCTTGTTGGAACACAACTGTTTCTTTTTGTATCGCAGCGTTAGAGAGATCTGTGTAAGTCAACACTGAAGTCAAAAAGCACATTATTTACAATAATTCAGTCTTCTCTTGCAGCCACTGGCGTACGACAGTGGTGTACGACACGTGTGTTTCGGAGTCCCCTGTAACCTCTGTTGCTTTCAAATTTATTCTGTTCGTCCGAATTCGATTGCAGTTATCTTGCAAATGGATTGGTGGGCACGGTGTGTGGAGGAAGGACACGCAGCAAACAGTGTTGACCGCAGCGTATGTATAAATAACATAACGCCGCCGCACTGACCACGGAAGCCACAGTGTCGCAGTGGTTAACACAACGGACTTGTATTTGCTGGAAGCGGACTTCACATCGCCGTGTACCATCAGAATCAAGGTTTTCGTGGTCTTCCGAAATCACCCATTGTGAATGGCGAGGTTGATTCTGCTCAATGGGTTACAAGCGATCTCTTTCATTATTGTCGGGTAGAGATGTGTTCTATCCAGGCATGGTGGTTATCGCTGAAACAACCGGTTTTCGGTTATATCATTATCTTTCAAGCCAGTTTAACTTGACTGCTAAATCCTCTCAAAATAACCGGTTTCTCTAATAACCAATTTTCGGTTATTTACTCCAACTGTTTGCTGTAAAAAACGTAGCAATCGAACAAAGACTGAAAATTTTGACTTTCTGAGTTTTAAGCACACAGAATCATAATATTAAACTAAATAGGCAAATAAAAGGAAGCTTAGTTCGTCAAAGGTATGCTACTTCTCTCGAAAAGTGATACAATAGCGCTCAAAAGTATTTCGGCAACATAAAATTCGTTATTATTTGTCTTAAAATAAAACACTATCGGATAATGTCTTGAGTATAGTGGAGAGCAGTGTAACTGCGATTATTTGAAGGTGTCAGGTTGCGACTTGTTTGTTTACACTTTGCGCTGCCGGACGAATGCGACTTTCAGCTAACTCAAAAGTATTGTGACACGCTGTTTGCTCCATGAATTCGTAGACGTTACTTTCTTCTTAGTTCTGATTTCTAGTGATATTTACTTACAGTGATTATTTCAATATGCCAAAACGTAAGGAATATTCCAGTGACTTCAGAAATGCCGTGATAAATGCAATAAAGCAAGGACTGAAACAAGCCAAAGTTGCTCTTATTTTTAAAGTGTGTCGTCAGCTCGTTAGTCAATAGAAAAAATTCTGTAATATACGAAAGACTGTCGAAAATAAGCCTCGCAGTGGACATAAAAAAAATCACCTAAAGTTATCAGCAAGTGGTGTTCGCAAGTCGGCTATAATGATACAAAGAGAACTGAAAGAAAAATATGAAGTCGACATCACGTTTCCACTGTCAAAGGACGCTTGAAACACTTTGGAGTACATGGATGAAGACTGACGAAAGATCTTTTATATCTACGAAAACCACGAAGGTCCAACTTGCGTTTGCAAAACAGCACGGATCATGGTCAAGTTCAGACTGGTCTAAAATTCTGTGGAGTGACGAGAGCAAATTTAATTTAATGTCATCTCATTGTATCAAGTATGTTCGACGTCCTGTAAATAAAATGATATGACGTTCAGAACCAAATTTCCAAGGTCGAATATGAAGGTGACAGTGTGATGGTTTGGGGATGTTTTTCACGCTCTGGAGTTGGACCGTTAGTTGGAATTGAAGGTAATATGGATAGACTCGTATCCGAAAAAGAACTGAAGAATAAAATGCCACCATACATGGCAGCTGGATGGTATTTTCAACAAGATAACGACCCCAAGCACAAGTCCAAGTACATTAGTGATTTTTTATAACGCAAAAAAGTCAGGGTTTTGGAGTGTCCAAGTCAAAGTTCAGATTTGATGCTACAGAACATCTGTGGGAGGAGTTGGATCGCAGAATAATAATAAAAAGTTATTCGAACAAAGACGCTTCTTTTGAAGCTCTCAGAAATGAGCGTTATAAAATGCCGATTAATAGATTTCAAAAGTTGGTCGAATCAATGCCGGCTCGGTGTGAGGCCGTCATAAAACCCAAGGGATATCCCACAAAATATTGATTTTCTTACTGCGATAGATGATAGTTAAGTGCTCAAAAATGTTTATCAAACAATATCAAAACACTTTTGCCCCACCATTGTCCCCATTAAAAAAATTACACTCTATTATGTTGCGAACAAGTGCTACTTGGTCACTATTGTGTAGAACACTAAATATCCATAAATGAAATAAAGTACTGATTTTCATGTTTCATATTTGTTTTTAATTAATCCAATTAATACGTTTGTCAAAATACTTTTGAACGCTGCTTTATGTTGTTGAATACTACAAAGTATTCTCAGTGTTATTTTACTGATTCTAATTTTTTGAAGCACTGCTCAAAAATCAAGTTATGTCACGATCATACCACTATTTAGGCATTACGAATAATCAGTGCTAAAGGGTGAAAACTGAGGTTCAAGAACGCTTTGTTTTTAGTTTTATTTTGTCCGTTTTCTAGGGCTACATGAAGATAATGGCTTGTTATGTAGACACAGGCAGAAGATCAGTTACGTTCAATTTTTATGGAATACTATGAATGAATTCTTGTTAAATTTTTAATTTATTACTGTTACCATAAATTTCTTCCTCTTTCACTATTTCGTAGAAATGACAGGCAAACCTGTGATCTTTTAAAGCATTGAAGCGTTGAAATTCATTGTTGCGTCACTTCGTAAAAATATTTCTATGCTACAGTTGGCGCCATTCTGCAATACATGGATATCTCAGGAATACGGTAAAACATTAAATCTCCGACATCGCTACGGCCGGAAAAAGATGCTGCAAGAACGGGACCAATGACAACTGAATAGAATCGTTTAGCGTGACACAAGTGCAACCCTTCCGCAACTTGCTGCAGCTTTCAATGATGGGCCATCGACAGGTGTCAGCGTGTGAACTATTCAACGGCACATCACCGATATAGGCTTTCGGAGCCGAAGGCCCACTCATGTGCCCTTGATGACTGCACGACACAAAGCTTTACGCATCATCTGGACCCTTCAACACCGACATTGAGCTGTTGATGACTGAAAACGTATTGCTTGGTCGGACGAGATTGGCTTCACATTGTATCGAGCGGATGGACGTGTATGGGTATGAGGGTAACCTCGTGAATCCATTGACCTCGCATGTCAGCAGAGGACTGTTCAAGCTGGTGGAGGCTCTGTAATGGTGTGGGACGTTTGCAGTTGGAGTGATGTGGTACACCTGATACGTATAGATACGACTCTGAGAGGTGACACGCACGCAAGGATCGTGTCTGATCACCTGCATCAATTCATGTTCATTGTACATGGACATGGGCAATTCCAGCAGGGCAATGAGACACCCCACACGTCCAGAATTACTACAGAGAGGTTTCGGGAACAGTCTTGAGAGTTTAAACACTTTCTTTGGCCACCTAACTCCGCAGACATGAACATTATTGAGCATATCAGAAGAGATTTCTACTCCCTCGTACTCTTACGGATTTATGGACAGCCCTGTAGTATTCATGGTGTCAGTTCCCTCCAGCACTACTTCAGAGATTAGTCGAATCCATGCCACGTCGTGTTGCGGCACTTCTGCGTGCTCGCGGGGCCCCTACACGATATTAGGTAGGTATACCCGTTTCTTTGGCTCTTCAGTTTATGTACAAGAACCAAGAGGGAACGACTGGAGCGGAAGACGAGGAGAGGTGTTCTCGGATTAAAAAAAAAAAAAAGGTGTAAGACAGGGATAAAGTTTTTCGCCCCTACTGTTCAATCGAGACAATGAAGAAGCAATGACCCAAACAAAAGAAAGATTAAAGGTGAAAGGATATCAATGATAAGATACGCTGATGACATTGCTGTCCTCGATTAAAGTGAAGAAGAATTGCGGGATCTGTTGAATGGAATGAACAGTCTAATGAGTACTGAATATGGATTGAGAGTAAATCGGAGAAAGACGAAAGTAATGAGAAGTAGGAGAAATGAGAACAGCGAGGAACCTAACATCAGGATTGATGTCCACAATGTGGATGAAGTTACGGAATTCTGTTACCTAAGCAACAAAATAATCCTTGACTGACGGAGTAGGGAGAACATAAAAAGCGGACTAGCACTGGAAAAAAGGGCACACCAGGCCATAAGAAGTCTATTTTTATCAAACATAGGTCTTAATCTGAGGAAAATATTTCTGAGAATGTACGTTTGGAGCACAGCATTGTACGGTAGTGAAACACGGAGTTTGGGAAAACCTGAACAGAAGAGAATCGAAGCATTTGAGATGTGGTGATTACAGAAGAATGTTGAAAATTAAATGGACTGATAAAGTTCGGGATTGAGGAGGTTCTCCGGAGAATCGGCGAGGAAAGGAATATGTGAAAAACACTGACCTGAAGAAGGGACAGGAAGATCGGACATCAGTTGACGTATCACGTAATAGCTTCCATGGTACTATAGGGAGCTATGGACTGTAAAATAGTTGAAATGAAATGGCTCTGAGCACTATGAGACTTAACTTCTGTGGTCATCAGTCCCCTAGAACTTAGAACTACTTAAACCTAACTAATAGGAATATAAAAAAAGGGAGGAAGGTTTATCTGTTTAGCAAGAGTAATAGAAGGCAGATTTCAGACTACCTAACAGTTCAAAACGAAAATTTCTGTTCCGACACTGACAATGTTGAGTGTTTATGGAAAAAGTTCAAGGCAATCGTAAAATGCGTTTTAGACAGGTACGTGCCGAGTAAAACTGTGAGGGACGGGAAAAACCCACCGTGGTACAACAACAAAGTTAGGAACCTACTGCGAAAGCAAAGAGAGCTTCACTCCAAGTTTAAACGCAGCCAAAACCTCTCAGACAAACAGAAGCTAAACGATGTCAAAGTTAGCGTAAGGAGGGCTATGCGTGAAGCGTTCAGTGAATTCGAAAGTAAAATTCTATGTACCGACTTGACAGAAAATCCTAGGAAGTTCTGGTCTTACGTTAAATCAGTAAGTGGCTCGAAACATCATGTTCAGACACTCCGGGATGATGATGGCACTGAAACAGAGGATGACAAGCGTAAAGCTGAAATACTAAACACCTTTTTCCAAAGCTGTTTCACAGAGGAAGACCGCACTGCAGTTCCTTCTCTAAATCCTCGCACCAACGAAAAAATGGCTGACATTGAAATAAGTGTCCAAGGAATAGAAAAGCAACTGGAATCACTCAACAGAGGAAAGTCCACTGGACCTGACGGGATACCAATTCGATTCTACACAGAGTACGCGAAAGAACTTGCCCCCCTTCTAACAGCCGTGTACCGCAAGTCTCTAGAGGAACAGAAGGTTCCAAATGATTGGAAAAGAGCACAGGTAGTCCCAGTCTTCAAGAAGGGTCGTCGAGCAGATGCGCAAAACTATAGACCTATATCTCTGACGTCGATCTGTTGTAGAATTTTAGAACATGTCTTTTGCTCGAGTATCATGTCGTTTTTGGAAACTCAGAATCTACTATGTAGGAATCAACATGGATTCCGGAAACAGCGATCGTGTGAAACCCAACTCGCTTTATTTGTTCATGAGACCCAGAAAATATTAGATACAGGCTCCCAGGTAGATGCTATTTTTCTTGACTTCCGGAAGGCGTTCGATACAGTTCCGCACTGTCGCCTGATAAACAAAGTAAGAGCCTACGGAATATCAAACCAGCTGTGTGGCTGGATTGAAGAGTTTTTAGCAAACAGAACACAGCATGTTGTTATCAACGGAGAGACGTCTACAGACATTAAAGTAACCTCTGGCGTGCCACAGGGGAGTGTTATGGGACCATTGCTTTTCACAATATATATAAATGACCTAGTAGATAGTGTCGGAAGTTCCATGCGGCTTTTCGCGGATGATGCTGTAGTATACAGAGAAGTTGCAGCATTAGAAAATTGTAGCGAAATGCAGGAAGATCTGCAGCGGATAGGCACTTGGTACAGGTAGTGGCAACTGACCCTTAATATAGACAAATGTAATGTATTGCGAATACATAGAAAGAAGGATCCTTTATTGTATGATTATATGATAGCGGAACAAACACTGGTAGCAGTTACTTCTTTAAAATATCTGGGAGTATGCGTGCGGAACGATTTGAAGTGGAATGATTATATAAAATTAATTGTTGGTAAGGCGGGTACCAGGTTGAGATTCATTGGGAGAGTCCTTAGAAAATGTAGTCCATCAACAAAGGAGGTGGCTTACAAAACACTCGTTCGACCTATACTTGAGTATTGCTCATCAGTGTGGGATCCGTACCAGATCGGGTTGACGGAGGAGATAGAGAAGATCCAAAGAAGAGCGGCGCGTTTCGTCACAGGGTTATTTGGTAACCGTGATAGCGTTACGGAGATGTTTAACAAACTCAAGTGGCAGACTCTGCAAGAGAGGCGCTCTGCATCGCGGTGTAGCTTGCTCGCCAGGTTTCGAGAGGGTGCTTTTCTGGATGAGGTATCGAATATATTGCTTCCCCCTACTTATACCTCCCGAGGAGATCACGAATGTAAAATTAGAGAGATTAGAGCGCGCACAGAGGCTTTCAGACAGTCGTTCTTCCCGCGAACCATACGCGACTGGAACAGGAAAGGGAGATAATGATAGTGGCACGTAAAGTGCCCTCCGCCACACACCGTTGGGTGGCTTGCGGAGTATAAATGTAGATGTAGATGTAGACCCTAAGGACATCACCCACATCCATGCCCGAGGCAGGATTCGAACCTGCGACCGTAGCAGTTCCGTACTGAAGCTGTAAAATAGTAACGCAAATCTTAATCTGCAGGAATAGCTTTTTTCTGTACTGATACTGCTGAGAAGTAGCCCAGAAAAGGATGACATTTTGCTCAGCATATCCAGTAGTACGGAAATACTGGACCATTAGTTTTATAGCGTTTAGACAATGCGTATATAGTGTAACATTAGCCATTTATGCCAGTACGTTAATAAAAATTTGATCGTAACTGCGACTGTTTATTCTGAGTTTATCCTATCCTCAGTTAGGGCGTCGAGGTCACCAGAAGGGAGCGAGGCTGTCCAATTTCCCGACGGTGTGGAAGCAGAGCCCTTGGAAGCGTCTGAGACACCAGTTGCGGCATCGGCAGTCGGCGTGGCATCCGCCTCCGAGCCAGCCGCCACTGCCACCCAGCAAGCAGGGGAGACAGAGGAGAGTCTGCAAGCAGCGGAGACACACCGTGACGGCGCCAAAGCGTCCTCTGCGGACGCCGTCGCTCCGGCGCCGGCTGCTGCGCAAGGCAGTGGCGGGTCTCTGAGAGCGGGGGGCGGCGGCAGCGGGCTGCCCTTCTCTGGGCTCATCCCTCAGGGCCTGCCCTCCGTGCCCGGACTGTCTCTCGGAGGCGGCGGGAATGCAGGCGGCGCGGGTGCGGTGCAGCAGAATGTGCCCACGCTCTTCCTCGGAAGTTTTCAGGTATCAGCTTATTAATACGGAGCGAGCACAAGCGACCGACAATTCTCTGTAGTGCAGGGGTGTCCAACACGTGGCCCACGGGCCGCAAGTGGCCCAAAGCAAGTATCAATGCGGCGCTATAGTGAACATGCTCGGTAAAAAAATTATCATGTTTATGTAAAGTTACGATAAATTTAATATTTTCAAGTTGAAACTCCCACCACACGATACTATTCACTCATTGGCCCTTCCCGATACTTTTTTTTTTTTTCAGCGGCTATTGTTACTGTTTAGGGCATTATGTGCGGTCCAAATGTGGCCCGCTTAGCAAAAAGGTTGTACACCGCTACTCTATTATAAATATTAGGCGAGCGCTAGCCAAATGCTTTCGGTCGTGTGCGGATTTGCCGATTGCCGGTCTTTTAGCGCACCGTCAGGTTCGCATCCTTTCACTTTTAAGTGCTAGATTTACGGAAAGCTTCCGACTACTGCTTCTTTTGCTGGCGTAAGTTGCGTCAGCGGTGGAGTGGTCTGAAGAAAAAAATAATGTTACTGATAGAAAAATACACAGGGTGTCACAAAACGAATGGTAGTTATTCAGCAATATAACAGGAAAGATCATTCGAAGCAAAAAAAAAAAAAAAAAAAAAGTTCTAATACTGATATCTTAAGAGGTATGAGCATTCGTTCATCTTCGCTAATATGAAACACATGTCTTACACAGAGCCGGCCGATGTGGCCGAGCGGTTCTAGGCGCTTCAGTCTGGAACCGCGCGACTGCTACGGTCGCAGGTTCGAATCCTGCCCCGGGCGTGGATGTGGGTGATGTCCTTAGGTTAGTTAGGTTTAAGTAGTTCTAAGTTCTAGGGGACTGATGACCTCAGATGTTAAGTCCCATAGTGTTCAGAGCCATTTGAACCATCTGAATCTTCCACTGAGCAACTGCTCATAACTGTTAAGGTATGCACTTTAGAGCCTATGTTTCCTGGGAATTTTTTCCTTGATTTGGTCCTCTCAGAATATGGAAAGCAAAGAGTTTGCACTAGAAGAGATTTGTTTCACAGTAGCGAACATGATGAAATGTTCCTAGCTCTTAAGGTACATATTTTAGAACTTACATTTAATTTTCTTTTTGCTTCGAATGGTCATTTCTGTCATATCTCTGCATATTGACAATTCCTCTTGGATATCATGTAGATGCCATATGTGCCTTTGGGATCCAAGAGATCCACTGTACAGATATCGAAGGAAAAGAAATGTGACTGGCAGAAAATTGCAGAAGCACCGAAACGTCGAACTGGGGCATGAGAAAGACGATAAATCTATTAGAAGCTTGCACCAGGGGGGGAACGGAGAGAATAAGCACACGCTTTGTATTTATTTTAATTAAAAAGAAAAAGCGCATTAAATTTCGGGGAAAGTAAGCAAGTGCGAATATGCGTCTGTAGTGCTGAATAAAATTAAAAACACATGAAATACGTGATTATTCTTGCTGCCTACTTTCATAATAGCTAGAATTACATATTTCGCTATTATGTTGCAGATTTCTGATGATAAATGAACATGGTTTTGCCCCTGTTCACGTTACTTGCTCTCTAAAAATCTAAAAAGTAGATTTTATTAAGTGGCCTATGAGACAGATCTTATGTACATATCATTTCTCATTAATCATATTTTACTGTCACTGCCTTCTTCATAAGTTCTTCAGTATAATCAGTCACTAAAGTTGCTAATGACCAGATTTTAAATGCCAGCTTTTCTCCAAATAATGCTGATCGTTGGTAATTATTTTCTGCCTCTAAATTTCCTCCCAATTGTAATGAGAAGCCAAAGAAAAGCATCAGCAGAAGATTTGGAAAAATGCTGAGGAAAACTGGAGCCATAGTTCAGTGTTACTTGCACAATATACAAATGTTTCATGCTTACGTAGATATTCCGATGCCTAAACTTTTTATTACTTCGTCAAAAACAGTGCGTTCGCTAAACAAAATAATCCGCTTTGACTATCAGAATTTTATATCGTTCCCACAACTGTGTAATGTATCCTATGTGCCGATTATTAGCTGCAAAAAACAATATCGCAGCGTTACGGGCTCTGCTCGTTATCGCGTATTTTCTTTCGTTCGCTCTAGTGAACACTAGCGTATCGTCTGCGAACGCTCGCTTGATTGTCTTCGTTTCCATTCGCTGGGGCGTAACCCTGGCTTTATTACCCGTTACATTCCTGTGCAAAAAAGACGTTGAAGTATCATCAAATCAGTAACACCGATTCTGCGTTTTAAATATGTTTTTTCGCTCGCCCGACTCAGCTGAAAGAAAGTGTGTTGCAGGAGCTTCAAGGCGTAATTTTAATGCACGAGTAAAATGAATAACATCAGTATTCGGTTAGATAAGTGGTTCTAATATCAAATTAAGTGCTTTTTGATATAAATATCTCACCCTCTTGAAGCTTTCGTTATTTGTTAAAATTAACCAATTATCTTTTCAACAGGCCACTGTTTTTATTTCTGGTTGGCGCTAATTTCACACATAATAATTTGTATTTCTATCCAGAATTTGATTTTCTTTCTTTTTTAAAAATAATATATCTACACCCAAGAACATTTTTTTCCATTATTTTATTCTAATCAAGCTTCTGATTTACGTAATCTCTTTCTACTAAGAAAAGTTGTGGTTATTTAAATGAAGCTATCAGTTAACAAATACAGAGTCCACGTTTTTTGTAATATAAATCAAAAGCATAATTTATTTACCAGAAACTATGTAGTGATCGAACAAAAACATCCCAAAACCTACGTTTCTAAGCCTGCAAAAATTAAAATAAAAAAGAAGGGAAAGAAGAAAAAGTTTCAAAATTCAGCCGTAAGCACCGCACTAAACTGACTTCCCACTATACAACTGAGAAAAACAACGTTAGTACTCAAGCCAAAAGTTTGGAAAATACGTCACTTACCGTTTCACTTTATAATCACTTCAAAATGATCCTGTAAACAAATATTTCGCGTTATTATGCAGATAGCTTCACCTTCCCAAGCGATTATCTGTTTTTCAACATATATATTCCTTATATACACGATATTAGGTAGGTATACCCGTTTCTTTGGCTCTTCAGTTTATGTACAAGAAGCAAGAGGGAACGACTGGAACGGAAGACGAGGAGCGGTGTTCTCGGATTAAAAAAAAAAAAAAGTGTAAGACAGAGATAAAGTTTTTCGTCCCTACTGTTCAATCGAGACAATGAAGAAGCAATGACCCAAACAAAAGAAAGATTAAAGGTGAAAGGATATCAATGATAAGATACGCTGATGACATTGCTGTCCTTTCTGGAACAAATCCAACCGATACTAAAAAATGGCTTAAGCACTATTGGACTTAACATCTGAGGTCATCAGTCCCCTAGACTTAGAACTACTTAAACCTAACTAACCTGAGAACAACACACACATCCATGCCCGAGGCAGGATTCGAACCTGTGACAGTAACAGCAGCGCGGTTCCGGATTGAAGAGCCTAGAACCGCTCGGCCACAGCCGTCGGCCGACTGATACTGATCTTCTCGCAACTTGAGCAGCACTGATGTTCTACTTACCAAGTCCTCAGCTCGCAGGGGAGTATACATGCTGATTCTAATTTTTCAGATTCCAGAGGATTCCAGAAAGGCAATAAACAGAGATTTGTTTCCCGTTACACATTGTTCGAATTCAGGGGGAATAGCAAGAGGGCTGAGGCGTGAATGGGAATTTGGAGTGAGAAGGGAAGCGTGCTATGGATGTCCGAGCAGGTGTGCAAAGCAAGCGTGCCAGGCTGGCAAAGTGGTTAGCCCATCTGCCTAGTGAGTAATAAACCCGGTTTTGAATCCTGGTCTTGTTACAAATTTTCATGCGACGCTTCAGTTTTCTTATGTGTATAGTAGATGTTTCAGACTTGAAAAGGTCTCTGGAACCGTATAGTTTCATTTAATTGAAGCACCTGTACCTGGATTTCAGGCAGGATCACCTGTATTATTTGGAAAGCCTCTGCAGTACAGTTTAGTGGGAATATCATGTGGGCTGGTTCGTGAATGGAACTTTGTACTGAGGAGGGAGGTGTGATATGGTTGTCTGTGCAGTCTGTGCCAGCGTGGGGAAGTGGTTAGCCCCGTATACCCGTAGTTTGTTAGGTGTTGCGAAAGTAATGTTAGTATTATGCGGTCTTAAAATTTTTGCTGTTCAGTAGGAGAGATTTCATGTCATCCAGCTGCTCTATCTCACAGGATGCATCGAAGTCTGTATCATATTTCATGATTTCTGAACTGACACAGTTACGATTAAGCATTCTGGAACAGGCATGACGTTGTGTATCCACGGGTAGGCTACATGTAAAGGCCTGGAAATCAAAATAGTGAAAGACGGCATTGTGTCTATCTCACATACATGATAAATGATTATTGAACAGGCTTCTGCCCTCTCACTTCGGACGTGGGAGTAGCACTTGCGAGGTAGTACAGCCGGAAGCAGAGTAAGGCATAGTTTCAGACGAGCGTGCCTGCACGGTATGCGAGAGAATAATATTTTTCTTTTTTTATACATAACGATTTCCTTATGCCATGTAATGTTTTGTAGTCACTCCTTGTTTGTGAACACCTGTATGAAAATCGTCATGCGTGTTCAACTAGTTAATCGTGAAATAAATATCTTTTGGAATTGATATAAATATCGCGTCGCTGTTGCAAAAGCAATCTACCACTTCACACTCCCCTCCCCGCCCCAGGTTACCTTTCGGCAACTCCTCACTAGAAGCTGTTTCCTTTGCGCGACATTACATTATTAATATATGGGTCGCGATATGATTGGTTGCCCTAATTTCTAAAGCAGTAGGTCAGGAAGCTGAAGTGCTCGTGAGCGCAGAAGTAATGAACCAATTCTCAGATTAATTTTAATGTTCGCTTGACCAAGCAGTAATGTTTCACTTAGCCTACCTCGCTAGAGTTTATACATTGTTAAACATATTAGATAACTGAAAGAATTACTTTCAAACTTTTCCTACCGGGATGTGTATGAAAGGGATTACGGCGATCTTTCACATTATTAAATGCAAAGGAATGGTCGGATGTTGCAAAGAGTACTGTGAGGGAATTAACGAGGGACCAGGAAAACTGTCCTGACATGACAGAAGAAGCAATGGGGGTCGATTCGGAAAATCTAGGGGATTTATCTTAGAACTAGAAAGAGCTTTGGAAATCTAGCGATAAAAACAGGCACAGGAAATCGATAACATTCCTTCGGAATCCCTAAAAATCTTCAGGGGAAGTGGTAACCAAATGACTATTCAGGTTACAGTGTCGAGTCTATGAACCAGAGAAAGTCAGACGTTCGGAAAATGTCGGCCACACAATCCCGAAGACAGCGAGTGCAGATACGTGCGAAAATTATCGCACGATCATGATGACATATCCTGCACGCAGCTGACTGACGAGCATAGTACACAGGAGAACGGGGGAAAAAAGATTGAGGACCTGTTAGATGACGACACGTTTGGCTTTAGAAAAGGTACAGGCGCCTGAAAGGCTATTCTGACATTGCGCTCGATAACAGAGGCAAGACTTAAAAAAAACAGAGAATATTTTATAGGATTTATCGAACTAGAAACAGCGTTAAAATGGTGAAAGAGGTTTGAAATTCTCACAAAACTAGATATTAGCTTTAGGGAAAAATGGGTAACACGCAATATGTAAAAGAATAAAGAGGGAATAACAAAAATGGAAGACTAAGAGAAAATTATTCGGATTGCAAAGTATATAAACAGGGCTTTAGTTTTTTCCCTGTTTTTCAACCTACACATCGAATAACTTACTTACTTTTACTCATCTGGCCTCACAAATCACAGTCGATCTATGGCCTCGTCAAGCAGCCTCACCACAGCGTTCTATCTTTAGCATCATCTTACTTTGCTCCAAGTGTCTAAAGATCCTTGGCCACTTGGTCTCGCCGTCTTATTTTCGGTCTTTCTTACTAAAACTCTTCGCCCTTCGGGTTTCTTCTAAAACTTCTCTCAGACTTGATCCCTCCTATCTTCTATAGACGCACGCCCGGATCATCTCAGCCTCCCTGTTTTTGTTCCTGCAACTATATTTGGTTCATTATACACCTCCATGAGCTCCCCATTTTTTTCTTATGCGCCGTTCTCGTCCCTCATAGATCGGTCCAAATATCTTCCGTGGGATTTCATTTTCAAAAACCTTTAACTTTCTTTCTGCTTACTTATCTACTCTCCATATTTCTGCCCCATATAGTAATACAGGACGGATTATGGTTTTATATGTTCTTATTTTGGTCATTCTTGATGAAATTTGGATGATAGTAGCTTGTTGAGTGATTACGATCCTCTGGATGCCGTTTGTGTCCTCGATTGTGCTTCTTGTTTCTCATCATTTCTGTTATTTATTCTGAATGGTATACATTTTAACTCCTCTGCTTCTTCAAACACATTGACATCTGTATGTTTCTCGCCTTTTTGTAGCGTAGTTTCTTTATAACCTCATGAATTTAGTTTTCTCGCCATTTACCTGTAATCCACCTTCATTAGCTTTTGGCAATAGCTTTCTTGCCAGTATTTTCAGGTCACATATATTTTCGGCAATTACTGATACATCCTCTGCAAAGGTCAGCACATTTTTTTTTCCTATGCTCAGTCCTCTGTTTCGCTTGTTGCTTCCAGTGCACAGGAGTGGTGGTATTCCATCTCACTGCCTGACTCCTACTTTTTTGTCAGAAGCCGTGAAATATTTCCACTATCCCTTCTGAGCCTTCAATTGTAACTTTTACAAGATCTGTAATCTTCTTTGGTATTCCAAACTTCTGCATTTTCTCCCTCAACTTTTCTCTGTTTATGGTATCGTTAGGCTTTTTTAAAAGCTACAAACAATATTGTCATTCTTTTGTTGTATTCCCAATATTTTAATGCGGCTTCTTTCAGTACAAATATCTGACCGGTGGTGGCTCGATTCTTCATAAATCCCTCTTTCTTCTCATCTGCTACCTCTTTTAAATATATTTCCAATCTTTTCTGGAGAATCTTGGATAACACTTTGTAGCCTGTGCTAATTAATGAGATGCTTCTTTAATTTCTGTATTCTTCTTTACCGCTCTGTTTATAGGTTGGTGCTATGACTGCTTCTTTCCACTCAGGTGGCATTTTCTCTTCATTCCAAATGTTGGTCACGAGTTTGTGTAGTTGTTTCTCAATTCTGTCTCCCCCATTCTTAAATAGTTCAGGTGTTATTACATCTCTGCCTGGAACTTTGTTGCTTTTTAGTATTTTGATTACATCCACAGTCTCTTTCAATGTCGGCGTTTCAGCTTCCTGCCCTATATTCTGATATTTATGTTGTTCCTCCCTTACTTCGACAATTAAAAGCTCCTCAAAATATTCCTTTCAAATTCTCACGCTTTTTGTCCTCTCCAAAACTGTATTGCCATTTTTTTCTTTAAAGCCATACACCCGTGGTATACATCCTTTTCTTTTCCCTTCTTAGAAAATTCATGGTTTCCCTGAAAGCGTTTTGATATCCTTCTTTGTTTTCGTTGGAATAGTCCTGCAGGTGGTTGCCCTTGCCTGCTCTTCTTTCTTTCTCTTTTCCTCACATTCTTCCGAAAACCATGATTTTTCTTCCTACTTTTCCTTATTCCGCACACTTTTACTGCTGCCTCTTCCACATTTGTTTTCAGTATTTGCCACTGGCCTTTAACGCTGAGGTTGTCTTCCGTTGTCAGAAACTCAAATCTGTTTTGAAGCTTAGTGACAAATCCCCGCTCCTGTTCATTATCTTTCAATTTGTATGCGTCAGTAGTCCATTCTTTTATAATATTTGCTTCCTTTGGTTTTTCTATGGCCCTTCGTTGTCGTACGTCTGTCGTGATTAGGTAGTAGTTTGTGCCTGCCTCGGCTCCTCTTATAGTTTTCACACTCATTGCTTTTGTGCCTTTGGTCTACCAGCACATGGTCTATTTGGTTTTATGTTCCAGATTCTGGCGATAGCCAGGTTGTGTTCTGAATGACCTTCAGGGGAAAGTATGTCCTCATAATCCTTAGGTTGGCTGTGTTTGCACAGCTAAGAAATCTCACTCCATTATCATTACTTGCCACGTGTAAGCTCTCTGGCTCCACTATTCCATTGCAAATGGTCTCCCTATTGGCTTGGCGTCTGCAACAGTGAGCTACATATCATTTCCTGGTGACTTCCTGATTACTTCTCCAAATACTTCATAGAAACGCCTTTTGTTTCATCCTCCGGTACCTCAGTTGGCGCATGTAGCGTAATTTTTCTTATATTTGCGAATCTACCTCTCAGTTTTATAATAGCTACCTGTCACCAGTTTGTTGACAAGAAATTATTGCCACTGCTGTTCCGTTACTGTTGCGTTTCGTAACAGATTTCTTTCTATGAGACAGGTTGTTAGCACAATGTCCATCTCCCAAACCAGAGGGTCAGGTCATAGAATAAACAATGACAAAAGTGAAAGAGATATTCAGGAGGGGGAGTAAAATTAAATGTGCTACAATATCAGTGATGAGAAAGGTTGTTCACATTGCCATTCTCAATAAAAGTGAGGAAGGGTTACGGGATCTAATGAGAATGTAGACTGGACTGAGAATAAACCAAAGACAGATGAAAAAGTAAAATAACATATGACGGGTGAAGCACGTAGAATATAAGAAGCAGATTAATACAGGCAAAGAGGGTATTACTCGCTAAAAGCCCGCATCTCGTGGTCGTGCGGTAGCGTTCTCGCTTCCCACGCCCGGGTTCCCGGGTTCGATTCCCGGCGGGGTCAGGGATTTTCTCTGCCTCGTGATGGCTGGGTGTTGTGTGATGTCCTTAGGTTAGTTAGGTTTAAGTAGTTCTAAGTTCTAGGGGACTGATGACCATAGATGTTAAGTCCCATAGTGCTCAGAGCCATTTGAACCAACTCGCTAAAACACGCTCACACGGGCCCAAATACTGACAAGGAGAGAGGAGATAGTATGCTATGATATATGTTAACCATCGGGTAATAACTTGCATTATACTAGAGGGAGCCTTGATGGCAAAAACAGTGGGGGAAGATACAGACCCGTTTCGGTTATTTTGAGAAGCAGTATGTCGAGTGCTCACTTTATACACTGTCACTACGCTGCAATTCAGTTGAGTTCAATATAAAGGAGACGCGGCGCTTTGTTTTACTTTCGTTTCTACTGAAAACACAATTAAGAATAGTAATGACAACTGTTTTGCGCTCGCATTCGGGAGGACGACGGTTCAATCCCGCGTCCGGCCATCCTGATTTAGGTTTTCCGTGATTTCCCTAAATCACTCCAGGCAAATGCCGGGATGGTTCCTCTGAAAGGGCACGGCCGACTTCCTTCCCCATCCTTCCCTAATCCGATGAGACCGATGACCACGCTGTCTGGTCTTCCCCAAACCAACCAACCAACCAACCAACTGTTTTGCGTTTTTCCCAAACCTTTATCTATAGAAGGTCAACTGAAGTACTGTTACGTTTTATTAAGAGGAAATAATTTTAATATTTATCACATATTTTGCCTGTTTCTAAACGTACCATTAGTGATTTGATGTTTCTATGGCTTACTTTCTTTGTCATGGCACATATATGCCGCTAGTGTGGAATGAGAACAATCAATTCTGGTTAGATGTAATACATATTCAGAAAGAAACTGCTTTAGGACGTAACCAAGAACTGTTGTTGTTCTAGTAGTCATCACTCAAAAGATTGGTGTGATGATTTGTCCTCGCTAGTCTATCTAGAATAAGGCTTTTTTTCTACGTAGCTCCTATATTCTACATCGATCTAGAAGGGGAGCAGGAAAACAACTGAAATTTCAAGGGTTGGCAGGGTATGTGATGGTGCTGCACTGGCTACAGTATTCAGTCAAATTTGCAAATAACTTGATAGTATGAAACTAAATATTAGTATTAGTGCTAAAAAAGAAACAGTGAAATTACGCTTACGGCATAAAGGACAGATATCTAAAGGCTGTCAATTAAACTAAATACATAGGTATTTCAATCAAGAACAACTTATAATGGGACAATCAAATAGACAATGTGGGAAACGCGAACTATTGGATCCCTACCAGATAGGACTACTAGAAGACATTAAAAAAGTTCAGAGAAGGGCAGCTCATTTCGTATTATCGCGAAATTTGGGAGACAGTGTCACGGAAATGATACGCGGCTGAGATGGCAATCTCTAAAACAAGGGCGTTTTTCGTCTAGGGAAAATATTTTCACTGAATTTCAATCACCAGCTTTCTCCTCTAAATCAAAAAACATTTTGTTGACGACTACCTAAACAGGAGAAAATAATCCTCGTAATACAATAAGAGAAATCAGGATTCCCACTGACAGATTTAAATGTTCGTTTTCCCCTGCGCTATTCGGAATTGGACCGGTAGAAAAACAGTCTGCCAAGCACTTAAGTGTGAATTGTAGAGTAGTCATGTGGATTTAGTTGTAGAAAACGTTGCACCCCTTCTGGCCTGGAAGTGTGAAATGATTCGGTTGAGAAGAGTGTCATAGACGTTATATTCTCTCCTGAGAAAAGCTGCCCCCCAGCTGGCGTGACTGGTCCTTGATATCCGGGTAAGAGGATGTCCGAGCTGGTCCATGGATGTTCTTTGTGGATCTCGCTGGGAGTACCTCATTATCACGCAAATAGTCCAAGAGAAAGTGCCATCTGCAGAAGAGCATTCTCCTAACGGAAAATGGCACCATGATAGTATCGCATAAGAGGAAACACATGAGGGCGCAAGATGTCCATGACGTACCGTTATGCTGTACAACAGAATATATGACTCCACAGCTATACTAATTCCCGCAGACCACGCAGGATTTAGGAACAAACGGAGCTGCTGTGAACAAGTCCTTGCCTTAATCTCATACAATGAGTCAGTCTTTCAAAGGGCCCAAAAAACCTGTGTGGCTTTTATGGACCTCTCGGCCGCCTATGATACGATCTGACTCGACGGACTCATACTCAAGCTGAAAAAAGCGATCCCCTGCCGCAAGACAACTAAACTTCCGGAAAAAATGTTGAAAAATCGCTACTTCAGAGTGAACGTAGGTCAATCTACGAGTAAATCCTAATAAACAATGGGCTCCCACATGGATCAGTGTTGGCTCCCCTTCTCTTCAACGTATACACGAGTGACATGCTATGCAGATGACATTGGAATAGACAGTCAGAGCAAGACAATCGAAGAGGGGGAAGCTGTTATGTCAACGGACCTTCAACTTCTTAACCAGTATTACACGAAATTGAGGCTCTGACCAAATATACAAAACTGAGGTAAGCGTATTCCACCTGAACAATCATGAGGCAAGACGAGAGTTACAAGTAACATTCTGCAATGAGCGATTGACGCACAACAGCCATTCAAATATCTAGGAATCACTCTTGACCGGTCACTAACCTATAAAAAACACCTAGAAATAACCGGTCAAAAGATAAAAAATCGAAATAACGTATTAAGGAAGCTGACTGGAACCTCCTGGGGAGCTCAAGCTAACACCCTACGCACCGCAGCATAATCTCTTGATTACTCGGTGGTAGTCTGCGCCCCAATCTGGTACAAGAGCACACAAACGAAGAAAATAGATGTCCAGCTTAATACCACCACGAGTATTGTCTCAGGAACTCTGCAATCAACTCCACTTCCCTGGCTTCATGCCCTTTGCAATATATCGCCTCCCTCCCTCAGAAGGCAACAAGCAGCTATCCGAGAATGGAAGAAAATTAATGACCCCTCTGTCTCTGAAGATATACCTATCCGACAAATATTGGACCATCTACCAACTAACCGCCTAAAATCCAGGAAACCTATATGGGAAGACGAAGTCCTCAAATTCCCAGAAAGGTACGACATAGGAAGGGAATGGAGGCAATACTGGTCGCTGAATAATCACCATCCTCTCATCACTGATTTTGATCCTTCAATACCGGTGGAAGGAATGTAGATGCCGAGAAGAACTTGGTGCAGACTTAATCGTGTGAGGGCTAACCACGGCAGGTGTAAGGCCATTCTTCACAAATGGAAACTCACTGATGACCCACGATGCGACTGTGGTGCAGAAGAACAAACAATCCCTCACCTGATCTTCGAATGTCCTGCGAGGAGGTTCGAACGAGAATGGAGGGATATCGTGAATGCTACTCCACGTGCTGTCCACCTGCTTAGATGTGGACTTGTAATAGATGCAGTGGCTGTCTCCCTAATCTTTTGCATATTGTTGTTTGCAATCAATCATTTAATAATATATTTGTAATTCGTTTATTACATTAATTAATAATATGTGTGCAATTTTACTCTGTAGATGCCATACGCTAAATAAATAAATAAATGGCACCACAGTACCCTCAATCGCTACCAGCCGTGACATGAACTCGTACCCGATTTCTCCCCATGCCTTGGCGTCAGGACCAACACTGCTACAGCTCTCCAAAACACTGGAAAATGGGAAGCATGGGATCTCTCCCGAGGTCCCCACCTTACGAACGATGGTGGGCATTCTGGATAGCGCAGAACCACGATTCATTGCTGAAAACAATTCGTAGTACATGCTTCCAGGGCGACACCAGCCCTCCTAACGCAGCCGTTCGTGCTGTGGTGTTAAAGGCACCCTACGCATAGGACGGTAATTCAGTAATTCCCTAGCCTCGCTGTGGCAGTCGCCGACCAATGGTGCGGGGTGACACAGGATGAGGTAGAGAATCCATTGCTTGTTCTTGAACGGCGAAGGGATTACGTTGTGTTTGGTGCACAATATGGCGATTCTCGCCTTTTGTGGTCAACCGAAAACGTGACGAGTAGGCCTATCCTCAGGTGTTTATGCAACATGGTGGCGCTGTCACGTCCGAATATCTCACAAATCTGGATATTTTACGATTCGACAAGCTGGCTAAAAGAGACCTACACGCAATGAGGCCCCTTGCAGATTCTGTCAGATGCTGATAACGCTGTCTCACATCAGTGTGCAGCATCCCCCCTGTCCTTCAAACTAATCGTTCAACATCTGACGCTTCAGAACAAGGATTGGACAAAAATATGAGGACATCAAAAACATATTACCATGCCTAATACGATGTAGGGAACCATTTGGCATCGAAAGCAGCTACCAGTCGTCTCGGAATGGATAAATACGGGTCCTACATGGTTTTCAACAGCACGTTATATCATTCGTCCTGTAAATTAGTTTCAAGTTTAGATAACAATAATGGAGGAGGGTCGAGGTCACGCACCCTTCTCTCTAAAAAAGAACACAAAGGTTGAATAATATTGAGATCCGGTGACTTTGATGGCCAGAGAAGCTGCCACAATTTCTCCTCGTGCTCACAAAATCTGTCGTCAACGGTGCAGGTTGTGTGAATAGAGGTCCTATAGGCCTGGAACAGAGCATCATCGTTAGGAAACAAACATTATACTACGAGATGCACCTACTCAAAATTATTGATTAGAAATGGAGCTCGTCGTGTAATTCCCTGCTTACGTGGCTCCCTTCATGTTATTTTGGTACTAACTGGGATTGTGTGTGAGGCATTGGTTCAAATGGCTCTGAGCATTATGGGACTTAACATCTGTGGTCATCAGTCCCCTAGAACTTAGAACTACTTAAACCTAACTAACCTAAGGACATCACACTCATCCATGCCCGAGGCAGGATTCGAACCTGCCACCGTAGCGGTCACGTAGTTCCAGACTGAAGTGCCTAGAACCGTACGGCCACACCGGCCGGCGTGTGAGGCATTCAGTTCTGCAGTGACTTCTGCAGCTGTCATCCTTTTCAATTACCGTTTGTCACGATCACCAAACACACACTTTCGTCTGCGTTGTGACTTACAGGATCGCGTTTTTCCGCTTTCCCTGTATGCGGTATAGGAGCCTCTCGAAACACCAACCACTCTGGCTCTCTTGGTTACAGAAGCACGCACCATACGAACACCACGTTCGTATTCACTTAGCTTCGACACAATGCACTCACAACTACACAGAGCACTGTTATGTCCACGAATGACTCGTGCAACGTATTGAGGACGTGGCACAGGCGCCGTTCGTGGTCAAATACACCAGCACAATCTGCAGGCTTGGTTAGCATCTGCATTTAAGATGAAGCATGCGTATCTCGCTGTGTTTCTGTATTTTTGGCCAACCCCTGTATTTCCTATCAGGCCTGGTAACAACACTGAAGCCGTCGGCACACGGACCGTGCTGTCGAACGTCAACGTTGAGCGTGCAAAGTTCAACGTGCTGCTGAACGCTCAGGAACGATGCGACTTGTGCACATGGTACGTGGGCCCCAACGTGGTATACGCGATCGTGACGCACTCCAGAGGCAGTTGAGGGATGTTTCTAGTTCGTAAATCACAATGTTTACTCAACGGGCGCGCGTAAAATTCGCACGTTAGCTCTATTAAAACGCACATTTTCTCCATCGTTCATGAAAAGGAAGGTACCGTTTCCAATCAATAAGGACACTGGCTTATAAAAGTTCCATAACAAACAGTGCGGTACAAATTTGGAGTACTTCTCCGCATAAGATAAACATTATTTCATAATTCACACATTTTAGTAAGACCCCAAGGTCAGTCTTACTTGATCACTGTTCCTACCCGGTAGCAGAATCTTTGCAATATGTGAATTACGAAGCGTAAAAGAAAAAGGAGCAAAATATCTTTATACAAGCAGAGCAAGCTGTCCTGTAGATTAAGCCAATCGAACAAAGTCACCCCTCAAAAAAAGGTGAACTTATATTTACATAACATCAAATATTATAGTATATACTTATATGAAACTAATAATAAAGTATCAGAATCTAATAAAAACGCGAATGTTAGGATAAAAGTCTGGAAGTGTCAAAATGCGAACCGCCACCCCAACCAACATCTCAACAGAGGACAGTGACGCTACTCATTACGCTGTACGAACTTCACACCTGTACATCTATCATATTATGTTACCCCATGCTGAAAACCTTAATCGTAGATATGTTAGTAATTGAAATTTAATTATAACAAATTGTACCAAGAACAATTCGTTTTGGGTGGATCATCAGTGTGTGGCTGCCTTCAAATAGCCTACTCTCATAATACGCAAGTTACAATAATTCTTTTACCACGAATATAATGTTTCTCATTATTTTATTGGAATGAATCACACAGTTACCAACGAGTTTTCCAGTGAGTCTCAATTTGCTGGTGCTCAGGCTTGAAATGAATGCCAATATGGCGCCTCAGAACTCTGTACTGAAGGGAGACGGCGTGCTTGTGACGTAGATGGCGTTGTGCCATCTCATTGGTCAACGCTCAGAATATTTGACATGTCAGATATTGCTCTGCACGTTCGGAAAGACTCCCGAGCGTGCTATACCACGCTATGACGTCAGAAATTCGGCACGCTCAACGCTCTACGTTCGGATGCACGGTCCGTGTGCCGACTGCTTAAGCACGCAGAACACTAATGCACTCTGGTGGCTGGTGTGCCAGTTACAGAGAATTGCACGTATAATCACTTACTTAGTGGCCGATGGTGTTAACGTGGTCTAAGTTACATTGACATCCACCAAACGCTTCTGAGCGCTTCACTGTTATTATCAGGTTGCGTCTGTCAGATGTTAAAATATTCCTCTTTTTCAAAAACATTTTTCTTCGTATTACCAGTCTATATTTTATATTCTGTCATCATTAGATATTTTTCTGCCTCTATATCAAAACTAATCTACTACTTTCAACGTCTAGCTCTCTAATCTCTATCAGTTCGCCTGATTTAACCCCCTCCTTTCCACTCTATTTATTATACTGTTGTTAGCTTTCATCCTGTAATCTTTTTTAAGCCACTGTTCAAATCCTTCAACTGATCTTCCAGGTGCTTTGCTGTCTCTGACAGAGTTAAACGTTACTCTTTAAAGTTTTTATTTCTTCTGCCAGGAGATTATTTTTTTTTTTTTTCAAATTTGTTCTTAGTTTCATTTACAGTTCGCTCAATGTACGGATTGAATGTCGTGGGGAATTGCTTACAACAACGTGTCATTCCATTCTCAGTTAATATCTCCCTCTTTTGTTCTTAGGTATGCTTGAACTTTACTAAAAACTTATGTTATACATATAAACTTTAAAAATTGCTTTTATGTTTCACTTCCTTAATTTAGTTATGAGGACTTCCCTTTTTCATCTTATCCATACTGCAATTAACAACTAACTAGAAAGTGTGTTGTTTGATTTCCTCTGACCCTCTTGAATTTTGCTTTGTTGATTTGGAAAGGTGTCATTCTAGCAAAGTAAAACAAAATGCGTAGCTTTAAAAAAAATTAGTGATGAAATCATTCCTAAAAAAAGTCTATGATGTAATGCAGCGATGTATACTCCGATTTACCTGCAGATACTTTAATTTTGATAAGTAAGGAGTGCTATATTTACTCTTACCCTCCGTGCTGCCACATTCAATACAGAGCGAGTATTACCCTCTAAATGTTCACCTGCCGAGTGGCGCATACTCATAAATACGGCTAAAATACGCCGGAAAGAAATCTTCCAATTATCTTTCACCATTATACAACGCTAAAATTAGAAATTTTGTAAGTTTCCGGGACCACTGTCACTGCTAGAGAGACTCCATATCTAAGGACCTTTTCTTTTCTTGGAAATGAGCTGGTAAACGTAATTTTCTTTTATCATTTAATAGCTTTCGTTCCTTCTCATAAGGAAACCGGACAAACAGAGAGAGAAAGATATAGTTTTTCTCTTTACACAGAACGCCCGCTAATTATGCTAATATACTGTAATGAAAAAGTATAACAGTAAGATTACAAAAATAGAAATAGGTTTTATCTTGTTTATTGTAAATATGCTCCTCTAGGCTACGATGTATGAAATACGAATTAAATAACCACTCTCACAACTTACGATGAACGTAGCGTGAACATTACATTAACACTGCGTCGGGAACTTGGTGCCCAACTTCAGCTTTTGGCGGTAGGGGGAATAACTAAGTTGAGAACATTTGTGAGGATGCACATCTGACATTTAATAACACACTGACTGACAAAAAACTTTAAGCACCGATAAGGTATGGCTGGATGTCAGTGTAACTTCGCGCACGTTCACACCCTCAGAAGGTATGGAAATAATCAGAGTTGCAATTCCTGTAGCAGGTAGAACGGACACCAGAGTGAACTGGTATTGCTCGTGTTTAGTGTCGGTACCAGGCCTGGTTTATGGTATATAAGAGTTGTGAACAATGTCAGATGTTGAGTGAACACTGTGAAGGACACAGGGATGCAGCGTAGTACGAGGGTAATCCCAAAAGTAAGATCTCCTATTTTTTTGTAAGTACATAGATCTGTTTATTTCTACAGTGGTTTACATCAGTTTACAGCTTGTACCTTTTGCTATTTTTTGACATAATCACTATTTCTGTCGATGCATTTCTGTATACGCTGTGGCAATTTTTGTATGTCCATGTCATGCCAGGTCGCCGCCATGCTGTTCAGAAAGTTATGAACTGGCGTGATTGTTGCTTGGTCTCAGGTGTAAGTAGTATGCCCAGGTTTCGACACCCGTGACAATTGAGTCCAGAAAGTTGTCACGTTCGGCTGCAAGGCGGTGAAGAAAAGCGCGGGAAGCATCAACTTGTTGCCGCATGTGATCCTCAGTCAGCATGCGTGGCACCCATCTTGCCCATACCTTCCGGTAGTTCAATGTTTCCGTTAAAATTCTGTGAGCGGTGCTTCGGGAAACCTCAGGAACCAACATGCAGAGATCATCCAGGGTGATCCGCCGATCTTCACGCATGCTTTACTCAACCTTCAACACTGTCTCCTTAGAAATTGACGGTCTCCCGCTCCTTTGTTCGTCGTGAATTTCGGTCCGACCAGCTGCAAACACTCGGACCACTTCGAACATTTTTGACATCCATGCACGACTCACCATACACTTCTGCCAATTGGCGATGGATTTCAATTGGCGCAGTGCCCTTTGCGTTCAAAAACCGAATAACTGCTTGCAATTCGCACTTGGCGGTTAACATCCAACGGGAGCTCCATTCTCAACGGTTGCCAAGCCAAGACAGGGCGCCTCGGCGCGGCGTGTGCGTGTTCACACACAGCGCGTGAAGCACTCTTCATAACAGTGTGACCAATTGCCGCACAGAGTTCTGTACTTATAAAAAAAATAGAAAAACTTACTTTTGGGATTACCCTCATAGTATGTGACGGCGTTATCAGCACCTGACAGTAAAAGCGGCCTCATTGTGTGCCTCCATTTTGTTGGATAGTCGAATTGTCCAATATTCAGATGTGTGGCAGATTCGCCAGTGAGAGTGATGCAATGGTGGACTGCATGGGAACGTGAGGGCGGGCATACTTGTTGTCAAGTTTCCGGTCGAACACATCTGACCAACGTAAGGGAGGGTCGCTCTGTTGTGCAGTAAGCACATTGTAACTCCTTCACATCTGCGCCTACCATCCGAGAACACGTGACGGACTTCCTGCAGCTTTTGTGTCACTTCGCGCCATTGGCAGGAGACAATCAGCAGCCGGACTATTACCGTCTCGTGGGTAGGCTGCCATTAATACCACAATGCAAACGGCTCTGTTTGGAGTGGAGCTTATGACCATGACCACCTTGGACTGGTGATGAATGTCGTTGCATTGTGTTCAGCGATGAATCACCGTTCGGTTCTGTACTTGACAATTGTCGTCGAGCACGACGCGACCAGAGGAATGGTCCCATTCCACAATGTTTTGGAGAGAAACAGACCGCGTTGTTCCTTGTGTCATGGTATGGGGAGCCATCGGGTATGTCTTCAGGCCGTGGCTGGCAGTAATGAAGGTAATTCTGTCGGCACAACGACACGTCACTGTCCTGAGACCTAAAGTGTTACCTGTAATGCAACAGTATCGTGGTGCCATTTTCAACAGGGCAATGCTCACCCAACATGGCACGTGTCCCTATGAGAAGACTGTATGATGTTGAGGTACTCCAGTGGCCAGCAATATCCCAATATCCGCGATACAGCAGCTTTAGGCACCATTTACAACCGAACCGAATATGTGCATGTATTCAGGTCAGAGGAGGTGCAACGTCATACTGATGAATGGGCTTATACCACCAAGTACTTTGTAAATTTGTCTCGAGTTAGTTACCACATAGCCTCTCAACCTAAGAAGTTTCATTTTGTTTTACCGTCTCCGTCTTATCGCTTCACATTTTTGTCAGGCAGTGCAATATCCAATGGTACCACTCATTATTTTTCTTATCATGACGTACTTCAGGGACTCACGCCTAGTGAGTACGTGGCTGGCGACCACGGGGTCCCGAGCTGAGTCCTGGCATTGCTTCCACTTACTTATGCCAGGCTCCTCACTTTTATCTTTCCTATTTGGCCACCCTGACGCTATTAGGTTTCGAGGGCTAGGGGTCTTCCATTTCCAACCTATACTTCTACTGAGCCGAATATCTCCCGGGATAAGGAGATTACCTTCTATCAATTGCCAACGGCCTTCTAGGAGGGCGGATGAGCGGCTAGAAGGAAGGGCACTCTCTTGCCCTTGGGGTGGGAAACTGCTCCTAAAGGCGGAGGAGCCACAAGGTGGCCAACGGCATAGAATGGAGAAGGCAACGGGAAACCACTCCATTAAAGACCCAGGCGGGTATCCCAAGCATCAACAGCTTATGATGGAAAGCTCTTTGGTTAAATTCTCCAGAGGTAAAATAGTCCCCCATTCGAATCTCCGGGCGGGGACAACTAAAGAGATACCAAAGTCCAAAAGCATTAATGTAAGAAGGATAGCAACATGGAACGTCAACTCACGTCTTAAATGTGATAAACTGGAAAACTTGAAAATGGAAATGAAACAAATGGATATTGATGTACTGGGAGTCTCAGAAATGAGATGGCCAAACGCTGGTGACTTTTGGTCAGGGGATTACAGAATCATACACACTGGAACAGCACAAGATAATCCCGGGATTGCAGGAGTGGGAATTATCCTCAATAAAGAGATGGGGTTAAGAGTAAAAGGATTTGTTCAACGTAGTGAGAGGATAATTTATGTCCGATTTGAAACCAAACCAAGAGACACAATCATAATCCAAGTATACATGCCAACTACGAGGCACGAGGATGATGAAATCGACATGCTGTATGACCACCTTGAAGAAGTAATTGGCAGAATTAAAGGAGCTGAAAACATTGTCATCATGGGAGATATGAATGCCGTTGTTGGGGAAGGTAAAGAAGAGGATGTGGCAGGGAATTTTGGATTAGGATTAAGAAATGAAAGAGGGGATAAACTTGTAGAACTCTGCCAAAGAAATAAACTTTGCATTACAAATACCTTCTTCAATCATCATCCAAGAAGAAGATATACTTGGAAAATGCCTGGTGACATTAACAGATATCAAATTGACTGCATATTAGTGAAGCAAAGATTTAGAAACCGAGTTAAGGACAGCAGATCATATCCAGGCTGTGATGTGGAAAGTGACCACATACTCGTTATGATGACGACTGAACTAAAATTCAAGAACATTAAAAAAAGAAGTACATGTAAATGGGATTTGACAAACCTGAAAAACGATAATACACTGAAGCACTATCAACTAGAAACAGACAAGAAAACAAATACACAGGGCTGCAATGACATCCAAAGCAGCTGGGAAAAAATAAAAACTGGTATTTTAGAAGTAGCAGAAGAAGTAATAGGAAAAGAAAGGACAGAGAAAAGGAAGGAATGGATCACTAATGACCTACTAAATATGATGGAAGAAAGAAGGAAATTAAAAAATTCTGTGAAGAAGGAAGACCAAGAGAAATACAAGAGTCTGAAAAACAGAATCAACAGAGAGGCAAAACCAGCAAGAGAAAAATACCTTGATGATCTCTGTATTTCAGTTGAGGACAACATGAGCAAGGGAAATATCGACAAGGCCTATAAATGTGTGAGACATTGCTTTGGAGACAGAAGAAACAAGTGTAGGGCTGTGATGGATGAAAATGGCAATATGTTGGATGACGATGATGAAGTTGCAAGAAGAAGGAAACAACATATAGGAAAACTGTACAGCGGACCAGACCTGTCTGAAAACATCATGGAAGAAGAAACAGAAGTAGATGCACACAACATAGGTGAACCTATATTAAAGGAAGAGTTTGAACTAGCTCTGAAAAAATTGAAAAACAACAAATCGCCTGGTATAGACAATATCCCAGCCGAACTTCTGAAATCTGGAGGAGCAAAACTGAATCAGGAGTTGTATAATCTTGTTTTCAACATCTACGAGCAGGGTAAAATTCCTACAGACATTGAGAAAAACATTATGATCCCCATTCCAAAGAAGGCAAATGCTACAAGATTTGAAAATTATAGGACGCTCAGTCTAGTTACTCACGCCTCTAAAATATTAGCCTCAGTTATCCTAAAACGCATAGAACAAAAAGTCGAAGCTACACTCTCCGAAGACCAGTTTGGATTCCGGAGAGATAGAGGAACCAGAGAAGCAATATTTGCTCTAAAACTAATAATAGAGAAACGACTAGATAAGAACCTGAAAACATACATAGCTTTCGTAGATGTAGAAAAAGCCTTTGATAATGTTAAATGGGATAAGATGTTTGAGGTACTCAAAAAAGTAGGAATAGACAATAAAGATAGAAAAATGATATGGAACCTGTACAAAAACGAGACAGCAGTTATCCGTGGACGGACAAAACAAGAAGAGGTGCAGATACGGAAAGGTGTCCGACAAGGTTGCGCACTATCCCCTGTTATCTTTAACGTGTACATTGAAGAGGCGCTGAAAAAAGTAAGGGAAAATTCACAGACAGGTGTAATAATTCATGGCCAACGAATAGATATGATAAGATATGCCGATGATATAGCTGTCATGGCTGAAAGTGAAGAAGATCTTGTAGTCCTACTGAATAGAATGGATAAAGTTATGGGTGAAGAATATAATATGAGAATTAATAAAGCAAAAACAAAAGTAGTGGCATGCGACAAAGAAGATCAAGTGAAAGTCCAAGTTCATGTAGGCAATGAACTGCTTGAACAAGTTGATAAATTTACTTATCTGGGTAGTAAATTATCAGGGATGGAAGGAGCAAGGCAGAAGTGAAAAGTAGAATAGCTCAAGCAAAGGCTGCTTTTAACAAGAAGAAAAACATATTAACATCTAAGAGCATCAGCCTTGAAATCAGGAAAAGATTTTTGAAATCATATGTGTGGAGTGTGGCATGCTATGGATGTGAAACATGGACTCTCGGGACAGAGGAAGATCAGAAGCTAAATTCTTTTGAAATGTGGTGCTATAGACGCATGCTCAAAATAAAATGGATCGACAAGGTCACAAACGAAGTGGTTCTGGAAAGAGCAGGTGAGAAGAGAAGCTTCTGGAGTTTCATTGTTAAAAGAAGAGTGCAATTTACAGGCCATCTATTAAGACATAAAGGACTCCTGAACACAATCATAGAGGGATATGTCAAGGGAAAAAGACCAAGAGGAAGACCACGACTGAGGTACATGGATCAAATCGTGAAAGATGTGGGATGTAACACCTATAAAGAAATGAAGAGAAAAGCTGAAAGACGCACAGAATGCAGACAAGCTGCCATTGTAGCTGTTGCAAACCAATCCTTGGATTGACCACTACAGAATAAGAAGAAGACGTACTATATCTGGCATTACCTGAAGAAAGTGGTTGGAGTTCATATAATGCTTGTAGAATTACTATTAATATCTAATGATTGGTCTGCGTCACTGTTATTAACAACTGTTATTAACAACATGCTCTATCCTGAGCATAGAAAATAGTGCCAGAACGTAGAAATAACTGAACTGAATCTCACATATTAGCTATTTATTCAGTTGTCTTACCTGTAAACTGTGTTACTGAAATATTATTAGGACTCTTGAAAGTAATCATCAGAGGCAGCCACTCGGTACCCACTCTCCGATTCAAGCCTCTTCTAGACTTTTCAGTGCATTATGGTTTTCAGCGTAGATATGTATGTTGTCCCGTACGTTTCCAAATGTCTTCTATCCATCTTTCATTAGGGCGTTGTCTGGATGTTTTCTTATCTCTTAGATTCCAGCAGTGAAGTTCATTGAATCATCCATCATCCGTATTGTTATATCTTCTACACCATTCCGCTGCCTAGTTCACTTGCCCGTCTTCTCTTCCCTGCTAGTAAATCCCAACATACATCTATCCATTGATCGGCAAACAACTCAAAGGTTTTGAATAAACACCTTTGTGTCACTCCCCATTAATCAAAACTCGTAATACACACTGGTTATAAAATTTCCTTTTATAAATACAATTTGATTTAAGGAAAGCCCTCCAAGTCTCTTTCATGGTCCTCTTCGTTCCTTTTGCCGCTCGTCTATTCAGCTGCAGAAAATAGTAATAACAATAAAAAGTCATCATACTTCCATTATTCCTAATACCATACTTCCATTATTTCGTTTTTACGTCAGTTTTTTAGGCATATTTGAACCACAGAGTCGTTTTAATTAAACTTTGGCTATTTGAGCCAGTGTAGATGGAAAGTTCAGACTGTGCGCTGCAGAATTTTCGTTGTTACTGGTGTTAGTGTCGTGACTTACCGTTAGGTACAGCGACGTAGTGTTGAAACACAAACATCAGTTTGCGTTATATTTGCAGTCAACATGGATGTGGACAAGATGAGCAGGGCTTTACTCGTAAAGCTGTTTTATCAAAACAACAGCAGCGGTGCTGCTGCTCTTCGCAAATATCGTCGCTTAAACCCTTTCAGATCTGATTTTTTTCTCGAGAAAGGAAAATTTTTCTTTATTATCTAATGCTCTTTGCTGATCTTTTAATGAATTTAGATGCAAGATTTATACAAATATATGAACCCGTTTCCAATATACGCTTTGTACACATGGCTTCTTTTATGGACTAAAATGATTCATTGTTATAATAAATACATTGATAATTCATTAATTACCACGCAAAAAATGATATTCAGTTATACACTGGAGTATAACTAACCAGCAAATTCCGTGAATTCTGATGGTCACAAGTTTCTGCTCCCTACTACGTTCATTTGTTGATATTTTCACAGTGTTGCTCAACAGGTGGCAGCACTTGCGCATGATGAAAAGATTGAACATTCACAGATGTGTACGTAAGCTTTCCATTGAGGAAAAATATTTCTGTTACAGCTAATAGACTCTAAACGTAAATGTACACATTTGTAACCAGTGTGTCTGGAACGGTTAAAGGAATACAAAGACATCTTCTTTCCGCACTGAGGTTGAAGAACACGATTCCAAAGTTTGAATTAACTGGAGATTTTGGAATCGCTCCTAGGAGAGGACGACGGCTAATTGCCCCACAAATTGTTGAAGAAGTTACTGTTGTCATGACTGGGAATGCTGGACGCTATGTGCGATCTTCATGCACTGCACGACCCGTATCAATGCAGCTGAAAATTCCATGATCCACCGTTAGGAAAGTTCTGCAAACTGTTGTGGAATGGTATTCGCACAAACTTCCAGGCTGTTAAGAATGCAGATGGTCTTTACATTGAGCAAAGTTTGTAGCCTCGAAATTAACAATTAACGCAATTAACAAATTTTACATACTCATCTGGAAATTAAAATGCCTTTCTTTCAACGGTTTATTCGTTATTTCGCTTTTGTATGTCTTG
This sequence comes from Schistocerca cancellata, assembly GCF_023864275.1. Lineage (NCBI taxonomy): Eukaryota > Metazoa > Arthropoda > Insecta > Orthoptera > Acrididae > Schistocerca > Schistocerca cancellata. The sequence continues at coordinate 1,031,579,682 of NC_064626.1, read as the reverse complement.
TAAATGTTTCCAAGTAGTTTCATTGTCCTACAGTCACTCATTTTTTCATGGAGGCCCTCACAGCATTCGAAAGTATAATTGTGGCCACATTCTACATACAAAAAGTACAGTAGCGATACCAAGAGGAAAGTAGTGCACGTGTGTCACATTAACACGTTCGCCTTCTTTCTCCCAGTTTGGAGATCTGAAAATTTCCTTTAATGCTGGTGAGAATAATGTCGATTAGGAGTCTTTTTGGCTGATTTCTTGGTTAAGACAAATGGAAATAGTAGGACTGTTTTTCACACACACACACACACACACACACACACACACAGTTCTACAGTATACTAACGTAGTATTCTACAGTATATTAACGTAGTATATCGAAAGACTGCCTTGTTTCATATAATCTTTTAGTGACGACTTTTCGCTGACTATTTGCAGATGGTCTATAGTGCTGTATTAATTAAGAAATTATCTCGTTCCCCCACCTGGGAAAATTCCAGTTTCTTGATGATACATTGAGTGAATGTTTGTATATTTGGAATAGATGGCTGATGGGCCTCTAGATTATATTACTATACTAGGTCTCGAGTTCGAGTCTCGGTCCGGCACACAGTTTTAATCGGCCAGGAAGTTTCATATCAGCGCACACTCCGCTGCAGAGTGAAAATTTCGTTCTGTTATATTACTAATTGTTTGTTGTACGCCATCCTTCTCAAATACAAGCATCTATCAAAGCATCTGACAAAGCGCTTCAAACTCATGTGTCAATACAGTAGAATGAGATAGAAGTATTGTATCTGTTACGTAATTTTGACAGAATGTTCTGTTTTATTGCTTATGATTTGAAGCGGCAGAAACTGGACTCAAATAATGGAAAAAGGACACTATACTCCGCAAACTACCGTTTGATGTGTAGCGGAAGGTACTTCGTGTACCACTGTTACTTCCTCCCTTTTCTCTTCAAGTTCCGAACAGTGGGCGGGAAGAACGATTGCCGATAAGTCTACTTTTGCCCAGCGTAATGCAACAACTCGACATGCCATTGACTCAGCACGGCGTTGGAAATACCCTGCAGAAATATTGAGCCATGCTGCCTCTGTAACTATCCATAATTGCGACAGTGTTGCCGGTGCAGGATTTTTGGTCGGAACTGATCTCTCGATAATGTTCGATGGGATTCATGCCGGGCGATCTGGGTGGCCAAATCAGTCTCTCGAACTGTCCAGAATGTTCTCCAAACCAATCGCGAACAACAGTGACCCTGTGATATGGCGCACTGTCATCCGTAAAAATTACATTGTTGGTCGTGAAAAAAAGACCATGAATGGCTGCATGTTGTTTCCAAATACCCGAACATAACTATTTCCAGTCAATGATCGGTTCAATTGGAACAGAGACCAAATCCATCCCGTGTAAATACAGCAGCCCACACAGTTATTACCGAGCGAGGTGGCGCAGTGGCTAGCACACTGGACTCGCGTTCGGGAGGACGACGGTTCAATCCCGCGTTCGGCTATCCTGATTTAGGTTTTACGTGATTTCCCTAAACCGCTCCAGGCAAATGCCAGGATGGTTCCTTTGGAAGGGCACGGCCGACTTCCTTCCCCATCCGTACCTAATCCAATGAGACCGATGACCTCGCTGTTTGGTCTCTTCCCCCAAATAACCCAACCATAACCCACACAATTATTGAGCCACCACCAGCTTTAACAGTGCCTTGTTAATACCCTAGGTCGTGGGCTTCGGGAGGGGAGGGGAGGGGAGGGAGAGGCTCTGAGTCCCACTCGAATCCTGCCATCAACTTTTACCAACCGAAACCGGGACTCATCTGACGAGGCCATGGTTTTCCAGTCGTCTATGATCCAAGTGATATGGTCACGAGCACAATAGAGGCGCTACAGGCGATGTCGTGCTGTTAGCAAAGGCACTCGCGCCGGTCCTGTGCTACCACAGTCCATTAACGACACATTTTGCCGCATTTTCCTAACAGGTACGTTCGTCTTACGTTTCACATTGATTTCTGCGGTTACTTCACGCAGTGTTGCTTAACACTGACAACTGTACACAAATGCCGCTGCTGTCGGTCGTTACGTGAAGGCCGTCGGCCACTGCGTTGTCCGTGGTGGGAGATATAATGCCTGAAATGTGGTATTCTAAGCACACTCTTGAAGCTATGAATCTCCGAGTATTGAATTCCCTAATGATTTCCGAAATGAGATGTCCCATACGTCTAGCTCCAACTACCATGCCGCGTTCAAAGACGTTTAATTCCCGTCGTGCGGACATAATCACGTCGGAAAGCTTTTCACGTGAATCACCTGAGTACAAATGACAGCTCTGCAAACGCACTACACTTTTACACCTTGTGAACGCGTTATACCGCTATCTGTATATTTACATATAACTATTCCGTGCCATTTGTCATCTCAATGTATATTGGCTGAACCTTCTTGGAATTTTAAATGTGAACCGCAGCGTGTTGCACAACATCTCTCTTCTGACGTCTGCCACTGTTGTTGGCTGAGCATCTTCGTGACGCTTTTGCGCAAACGAACCTGAAACGAAATGCACTGATCTCGTTTAGACCTTCTGTGTTTCCTCCATCAGTCCTATCTGGTCAGCGTCCCAGACCGACGAATGATAAGGATACAACATGAGAGAGTTTTGTAAGCTATGCATTTCATAGGTGGCCTACACTCTCAGTCGAGTCTTAAAATTAATCTCAGTCTGACATCTGCCTTTACCACGATTCTTTTCATGTGGTCGATACACTCAAAATCGCTCCTGACACATATTTTCAGATATTCAATGCATGTCACTGCTTGCAGTGATTGTTTGGCAACCCTGTAATCATAAAATAACTGGTCTTACCGTGCATTTATGTGCAATACATCACATCTGCATATATTGAGGGTCAACTGCTAAACTCTACATCAACCACCAATCCTCAGCGGCTGTCCCGGTTCTTCTTTACAATTATCTAATGTTGTGACATTTCTATATACAAAATGCAATGTCCTGACTGACTCACTCACTCATTCAATCATCTTCACCCACCCCAAACCACTAAGGATAAAAAACTTGAAATTTACAAAGGGTGTTGATCTTATACTGAAAGCGTCGTTTAAGAAGAGATTTTCCGATATCCCATCCCTGAGATGGTACAATAGGAGATGAAATGTTTTTTGAAGATATGTTGCTATTAAGGCAATTTTGGAGCTAGAACCACGAAAACTAGCATCTGATTTCTTAGTCAGAAAGAAAGAAATACTTGTTTCGGCATTTGTGGAAATTTGACCTCCATGAGCTGCAATAGTGGATGGAAGTTTATTTAAATAAACTGTTATTAAGGAAATACTATAGCGTTTTTAGTGTTACGTCTATGAAATTTGGTATTTGACCTCTCGGCTACTAATTAAATAACACGTTACATATATATTGAAGCTAGAGAGCGGAGAAAGGAAAGGAAAGGGGAGTTGCTAGTGCTGTCAGCAGCATCGGGACTTTACGCGGAAACTGCGGCGACGAGTGAAATTGTTTTGAGGGCCAACTACCAAACTGTTCAACAAACGCATATCCTCAACAGGTGCCCCGGTACTTCATAAAAATAATACGTGACTCAGTATTTTTGGAAATTCAATCCCTAAGGGGGTGAAACAGAGGATGGAACGTTTTGTGGAAATATTTCATAATGAAAGCGTTTTTAAAGCTAAATCTACGAAAATTTGAATTTTGCTTCTCAGGTGGAAATAAAAAAATACGTGTTTTAGTGTTTTGGAAATTCAACCTCTAAAGGGGAGAAATAGGGCCTGACGGATTCACTGACTCATCACCGCCGAGCCCAAACTGCTAAGGATAAAAACTTGGTTTCTGGGGAGGATGTTCACCTCATATTGAAAATATCGTTTAGTAAGGGATTCTTCGAAACTGCGTCCCTAAGGTGAGTGAAATAGGAAATGAAAGGTTTGTTCAAAATATGTCGCTATTAAGGTAATTTTCAAGCTTGGTTTTAGTTTCTCGGTCAGAATAATAATAAAAAGAAACATGCTTCAGTAAATTTGGAAATTCGACTTCTAATGGGTGGAATAGTACGTGAAAGTTTATTTTGTAAGTAAATCACTATTAAAGTACTACTACAGCAATTTTAAAGCTACACTTTCAAAATTGGCATTTGAATTTTCGGTTGTGAGTAAAAACAAATACGTGTTTCAGTGTTTTTGGGAATTCAGACCCCCAAGGGAATGGAATAGGGGATGAAAAAATTTATGGAAACATTTAATTACGAAAGTACACTCCTGGAAATTGAAATAAGAACACCGTGAATTCATTGTCCCAGGAAGGGGAAACTTTATTAACACATTCCTGGGGTCAGATACATCACATGATCACACTGACAGAACCACAGGCACATAGATACAGGCAACAGAGCATGCACAATGTCGGCACTAGTACAGTGTATATCCACCTTTCGCAGCAATGCAGGCTGCTATTCTCCCATGGAGACGATCGTAGAGATGCTGGATGTAGTCCTGTGGAACGGCTTGCCATGCCATTTCCACCTGGCGCCTCAGTTGGACCAGCGTTCGTGCTGGACGTGCAGACCGCGTGAGACGACGCTTCATCCAGTCCCAAACATGCTCAATGGGGGACAGATCCGGAGATCTTGCTGGCCAGGGTAGTTGACTTACACCTTCTAGAGCACGTTGGGTGGCACGGGATACATGCGGACGTGCATTGTCCTGTTGGAACAGCAAGTTCCCTTGCCGGTCTAGGAATGGTAGAACGATGGGTTCGATGACGGTTTGGATGTACCGTGCACTATTCAGTGTCCCCTCGACGATCACCAGTGGTGTACGGCCAGTGTAGGAGATCGCTCCCCACACCATGATGCCGGGTGTTGGCCCTGTGTGCCTCGGTCGTATGCAGTCCTGATTGTGGCGCTCACCTGCACGGCGCCAAACACGCATACGACCATCATTGGCACCAAGGCAGAAGCGACTCTCATCGCTGAAGACGACACGTCTCCATTCGTCCCTACATTCACGCCTGTCGCGACACCACTGGAGGCGGGCTGCACGATGTTGGGGCGTGAGCGGAAGACGGCCTAACGGTGTGCGGGACCGTAGCCCAGCTTCATGGAGACGGTTGCGAATGCTCCTCGCCGATACCCCAGGAGCAACAGTGTCCCTAATTTGCTGGGAAGTGGCGGTGCGGTCCCCTACGGCACTGCGTAGGATCCTACGGTCTTGGCTGCATCCGTGCGTCGCTGCGGTCCGGTGCCAGGTCGACGGGCACGTGCACCTTCCGCCGACCACTGGCGACAACATCGATGTACTGTGGAGACCTCACGCCCCACGTGTTGAGCAATTCGGCGGTACGTCCACCCGGCCTCCCGCATGCCCACTATACGCCCTCGCTCAAAGTCCGTCAACTGCACATACGGTTCACGTCCACGCTGTCGCGGCATGCTACCAGTGTTAAAGACTGCGATGGAGCTCCGTATGCCACGGCAAACTGGCTGACACTGACGGCGGCGGTGCACAAATGCTGCGCAGCTAGCGCCATTCGACGGCCAACACCGCGGTTCCTGGTGTGTCCGCTGTGCCGTGCGTGTGATCATTGCTTGTACAGCCCTCTCGCATTGTCCGGAGCAAGTATGGTGGGTCTGACACACCGGTGTCAATGTGTTCTTTTTTCCATTTCCAGGAGTGTGTTTTTGACACTAAAGTTCTGAAAATTTGAATCTGGATCTCGGTTGGAAATAAAAGGAGGTATATGTTCAGTGTTTTTCGAAAATTCAACCCATAAGGGGGTGAAATATGGAATGAAAGTTTTTATGAAAATATTTCGTCATTTTTAAACACATCTAAAGCAAAATCTAGGGAAACTGGTATTTATCTTCTAAAAAAATATGGAAATATCACCAAAAGAATTCAAAACACAGGATTAACAAATAACTCTGACTCCAACTGCCAGAAGCGCTTTTTTGTCAGAAGTATAGTGGGAAAAGAACACTTTTCTACGGCCATAGTTAGCGTGAAAAGTTTAAAAGACGTTGCAATTTGTGAATAGCGTAAGAATTCGAATAAAAGAATGTGCGCAGACCTTAAAGTCTACGCGAGCGAAGTAATGTGCGCTAAGCTAGTTTTTATGTAAAACAACATCATCCACGACCAGACTCAAGGAGCTTCCGACGATATCTGGGAGGCCATTTATACTTATTCAGTAGCGGCCCGAAAGCTAGCCTCATGTTTTCCCCAACATTTGGCCACGAGAAATTGGGTGCGTCTTATCTGTACAATCCTACTAAATCTCACATAGTAGACACTTTAACTGTATCGTTTGTTTGTTAGTTCTAAATGGAACGACAATATTAGTTAGGAAATTAAGCATTATACCTGAGATGACAATGTAACCGTCTTTTACTGGTGACAAATCGGTGTTGGCTGTTGCCGTGCTCACTGTTTCGTTATTCCACACGACAGGAGAGGCAAACATTTTAAGCGAATGTAAATTTCAATTTTCACCGATGAGTGGTAACGTCGCAAGAAAATCATCTACGAACTTTGGAATTCGGCGCATTTATGATGAAAATTTCGATCTTGCTGTTATTACCCAATGAATTTTTCACTTTGCGGCGGAGTGTGCGCTGAAATGAAACTTCCTGGCAGTTTAAGATACGAGACTAGGTACTGGCGGAAATAATGCTGTATTGACGGGTCGTGAGTTGTGCTTGGGTAGCATGAACAAAATTGTGATTTAATATGAATTCGGAAAACCCACAGTGACTTCACCTTTCATGATCCCAAAATCAAAGAGATGAGACTAGTGACTGAACATCCTCACCGACAACATTGTAGTACCATCTTTGTCAAGCCTCACGTTGAGATTCTCTTCACGGGAACATCACTGAAGGTCGATGCTGAAATTCCCACACTACAGCTGAGTAATTATTACGCAACATCTCTTTATGAGCCTCCGGCATTAAATTTAGATTTGTGGAACCTAGCAACTCCTGGCATCAACATATTAAGTTTGTGGCTGGCGCCTTTGATGGCCAAAATATTATGTGGGGCTACTCTAATATCGACAAAAGTTGAAAACCTGTGGCAAAGTGGGCGCTTTCATATGACCTCAGCCTAGTACATAAAACCAAACTTCCAGCATCTTTCAATAGTGCAAGATTGAGTCGCGGCTCTAATCCAGATTTCATCTTCGCGAGCGAACAAATATCTCCGTTATCAAATAAATAAGTGGGACACGCAATGCCTCGCACGTAACACCGTCCTTTTATATGCTAGATATACTCTACAATCCGACATCAGACAGTTCCTTTTCGAAGGAGATTTTAAGAAAGCCGACTGGGAGAAGTTCTGCTCTGTTGCGGACGAGAGCACTCTTAGCATAAATCCAGTTCCCGAATCGTACGATAACTTCGTAAACGTTGTAAAGCATTGCTCCCATATCTCAGTCCCACGACGTTGCAGACAACAATACATGAAGAAGCAGAGAAGCGTTTAGGAAACTATCTCGATCTTTGGACCGAAAAGATCTTGCAGGCCGGAGAAGATCTGTTGAGAACGATATTCAAAAACAAGGAAGATGTCTGGTGTAAACTGATGTAGATAGATAGAGCAAAGGTAGCCACAAAACCTGGAGGCTTCTATAGCGTCTGAGCTGCGACCCAACACCTACAAAGAAACATGCAAATGCATAAAAGCTAACCAGATTGACTGACAGCTTGCAAATAACGGTAAACCGGACAATCATATACGTAAGTCACATTACAAAACTCTGTAGAGAGAGGAACTGGAGCCCAGTGAACTTCAACAGCCTTTTTTCATGCAAGAACTAAATGCAGCCGCAAACAGTTGTAAGTTTGGCAAAGCAGCAATGACAGATGACGTCAAGATGGAGCAGATGAAACAATACGGTGATCAAGCGAGAGAATGGATTTTGGTACTTTTCAACAACTGTATAAGGATTTGCAATTTTCCCAAAACCTGATGAAAATCTCGTGTAATTTCTATCTTAAAACCTGGAAAATTGTCAGCTGAGTCAGAAAGCTTCACGCCAGTATCCTTGTTGTGCCATCTGATCAAAATTTTTGGGCGATTGTTGCTGAATCGTTTCTTTCATGTCGTAGAACCGGTTCTACGTATTTCAAGGACAAGCAGGTATCAGACCAGGGAAAAAAGCTGCACATCTCAGGTCCTCAGTCTCATGCAATTAATTGAGAATGGCTTTGATACCCGGAAAATTACAGGAGTAGGTTTTATCGATCTGACGGCTGCTTCTGACACTGTCAGTCACCATGCACTGTCGCAAATAATCCACGAAATAATAAAAGATTATAGTTTCACCAAACGTTCTCAAAGTTTACTACAAAACTATGTGGATTCCCAGCGTCGGCGTAATCAAAAATGGCTCTGAGCACTATGCAACTTAACTTCTGAGGTCATCAGTCGCCTAGAACTTAGAACTAATTAAACCTAACTAACCTAAGGACATCACACACATCCATGCCCGAGGCAGGTTTCGAACCTGCGACCGTAGCGGTCGCTCGGTTCCAGACTGTAGCGCCTAGAACCGCACGGCCACTCCGGCCGGCTTCGGCGTAATCGATGGAGTTGTCAAAGAAATGGCTCATAACAATGAAGTGTTCTTTCACCATTGTAATTCAACATCTATACCAATGATAACCACTTCCGGCGAACACAAGCAGTTTCCTTTATGCCGATGATCTCGCATTAGCGAGTCAAAGGTAGTCTTTTGGACACGTCGAAATCCATTTGTCAGACACACTGAGAGTTGAGTGTCTATTAATCTAAAAATCAACTTCGTTCAAAGTCAGCTGATATGCAACTATGTGCTTTTCATCGTTAGCACAATCCGACAAGTCGCAAACTTAACACCACATGGCAAGGGATACAGTTGGTAAATACGGCCCATCAAAATTAGCTGGGAGTCACTCTGGATCGTACTCCGACGTACAAGCAGCACTTCGAGAATATGAGAATGAAGGTGGAAGCCAGAAATAACATCCTCCGCAATATCACATGTAATACTTGGGGCTGTCGACCACAAACACTGAGAACGACGGCACTAGGAGCATGCCACAGTGCTGCAGAGCGTGCATGCCTAGTTTGATAGAAATTTGCCCGCTCACGAAACTGACAAGTCACTCATTGAAAGCTTGTTACAGGATGTTTAGCCCCTACGCCACTGGTAAAAAACTGCATCAGCTCACAGGCATAGCGCCATCAGAAATTCATCTTGAAGTTGCTGCCAATACAAAGAGAACAAATCAGGCTTATCAGAAAAACCATCCATTACTTGGACACATTCCAGCAGCTCCGAGGTTGAGGTCCAAAAGAAGTTTCATCAAGACCATTCAGTGTTGCAGACAACAGCTGCTGCAGCAAGGAAACATCTGTGGATCTCTCAACTTGAGAATAGCTCTACCTGACCCACCTCTCTGGAAACCCTTCCACCTTAACAGAAACAGAATTTGATCGTGTGAAGCGCACTCAGCCATCTTCGAACTTGAGTTCGAAGATCTAGGCGTAATCTCTAGAAATGGCATTTCCCTGTGGATTCCACCAAGTGTGACTGCGGAGAAGAAGATACCATTGAACACCTACTGGTCTGTCAGCTAAGCAGTGCATCGTGCACAGAAAACATTTGCTCGTGACTCTGAGCGCATTTAATGTTGAAAGATTTTGGGCAGCGGTAGTGTAGTTTAACAATTTTCTCCCTCTTTTGTTTTAATGCTAATTACCATGTGTTGTATGTGCTTCGGGACTCGAATAAATAATTATACCACAAACCACCGTGTGAACACCGGTTGCTGCCGCTGCTAGATTCATAGAAGAGGCTTCTATCCCATCAAGTACTTCAGTAGCAGAACTACTGGAGGATTTTACAGAAAAACTCGTCACCTTCTGGAGGAACATAATCCAATTGCGGCAACAACACATTCGTCCTCTACACCAGCTCGACAACGCTGACGTGACGCCTAATTTAAAGACCGTCTCCGAAAGTAGTATTCTGGCAGACACTTAGAAGAATAGCATACACCTATACCAAGTCGCAAGGTTTTAAGCCACCAGTCAGCTTAATGTGTTAGTGGATTCTCTCTTCATGGTGGACGCTATTACCAGATTCTGTTAGCAAAAACTTGAAGAAGCGTTATATATCCAATGACCTGGATAATTGGAGGACATGAAAATACTGAAGGTGGTGATACCAATAGCGTAAATGAAGTGAAGTTTACAGAGATGTCGGTGAATACTGTTAATAGAAGGGTGGCATTTCTCTGCATTACAGCATACAAAATTGACCATATTGTGAAGAGTTTTTGTAAATGGGCAATGCGAGAAACACGTTAACAAATTCTTCCTTCAATTTTTGGTGGAAAAACTTCATAATTACAAATAAAAGGCACACTTTTGGAATGTCCTACGCCATTAACTTATTTTGATAATCGACTTTCAGTTTACAAGGCCACCATCAGACTTCAGCTGACCATCATCGTAAAAAAATGACTTTTACTTATGGTTGTTCTTCATTCTTGATGAGTAACGTATTTTTCAATGTTGTTCGGGGATACTGAATCAACGCTTACTAGGATAATCAGCTTAAGTCAGATGACTGCTTTGTAAGCCGAAAACCGGACAACAGAATAAATTATTACTATATACACTACTGGCCATTAAAAAGTGCTACACCACGAAGATGACGTGCTACAGACGCGAAATTTAACCGACAGGAAGAAGATGCTGTGATATGCAAATGATTAGCTTTTCAGAGCATTCACACAAGGTTGGCACCGGTGGCGACTCCTACAACGTGCTGACATGAGGAAAGTTTCCAACCGATTTCTCATACACGAACAGCAGTTGACCAGCGTTGCCTGGTGAAACGTTGTTGTAATGCCTCGTGTAAGGAGGAGAAATGTGTACCATCACGTTTAGGACTTTGATAAATGTCGGATTGTAGCCTATCGCCATTGCGGTTTATCGTATCACGACATTGCTGCTCGCGTTGGTCGAGATCCAATGAGTGTTAGCAGAATATGGAATCGGTGGGTTCAGGAGGGTAAAACGGAACGCTGTTCTGGATCCCAACGGCCTCGTATCACTAACAGTCGAGCTGACAGGCATCTTATCCGCATGGCTGTAACGGATCGTGCAGTCACGTCTCGATCCCTGAGTCAACAGATGGGGACGTATGCAAGATAACAACCATCTGCACGAACAGTTGGACGACGTTTGCAGCAGCATCAACTATCAGCTCGGAGACCATGGCTGCGGTTACCCTTGACGCTGCATCACAGACAGGAGCGCCTGCGATGGTGTACTCAACGACGAACCTGGGTGCACGAATGGCAAAACCTCATTTTTTCGGATGAATCCAGGTTCCGTTTAGAGCATCATGATGGTCGCATCCGTGTTTGGCGACATCGCGGTGAACGCAAATTGAAAGTGTGTATTCGTCATCGCCATACTGGCGTGATTGTATGGGGTGCCATTTGTAGCACGTCTCGGTCACCTCTTGTTCGCATTGACGGCACTTTGAACAGTGGACGTTACATTTCAGATGTGTTACGACTCTTCATTCGATCCCTGCGACACCCTACATTTCAGCAGGATAATGCACGACCGCATGTTGCAGGTCCTGTACGGGTCTTTCTGGATACAGAAAATGTTCGACTGCTACTCTGGTCAGCACATTCTCCAGATCTCTCACCAATTGAAAACGTCTGGTCAATGGTGGCCGAACAATTGGCTCGTCACAATACGCCAGTCACTACTCTTGATGAACTGTGGTATCGTTTTGAAGCTGCATGGGCAGCTGTACTGTACACGCCATCCAAGCTCTGTTTGACTCAATCCCTAGGCGTATCAAGGCCCTTATTACGGCCAGATGTGGTTGTTCTGGATACTGATTTCTCAGGATCTATGCACCCAAATCGCGTGAAAATGTAATCACATGTCAGTTCTAATATAATATATTTGTCCATTGAATACCCGTTTATCACCTGCATTTCTTCTTGGTGTAGCAATTTTAATGGCTAGTAGTGTAATATTCACAAATTTGTGGTTTTCATTTATATTTAATTTGTCATGCAGTTTTCTCCTCGAAGTTTCTCTCTTTTTTACCTCCTAAATTAAGGGTGCTGCTTACGCTCGGGTCATTGTGGACAGCAATGGTGCTATAACACTCCGTTGGCGTAGGCGAGAAGTAGCTTTTACGGCTGGAGATTTTTCTTCGTTAAGACTTACGTGCTGTTGCTGTAGCTGTTGAGATTTCTTTGGTAGGTGCCGATTAACCGTAGGCTGTTGTGTTGCAGTTGATGCGCATGCCGATGCCATCCGCGTCGGATCTGGTGTCCATGATGCAGGCCGGGGCTAGCCTGTTCCAGGGGGTGCCCAACCTCTTCCAGGGCGCTCCCAATCTCTTCCAGGGACTGCCGTCGCTGCCTGCGTTGCCTGGAGGAAGTTCCGCCTAGCGTAGCTGAGAACTTCATCCGTTGTTCACCCGTTTGTTATACGAACAAAGACAACAACAATGGATCCCAACTGCAAATGACACGATGGAAATTGCTAATTATAAATACTGATAAAATGGTCTCCGAAACTGCTGTGATGAACAGTGGTAGTCTCTATAACATAATTTTAACTGTAGCTTAAGCGTTCCAGTACAGCATTGCCTCATCGCTGAAAATCTATACGGTACTACGAATTATTCCTCTTCCTGTATATAGCACTTGTCTCTGAATAAATCATTTAAATGATTTCCTTTTATGCTCATTTTTTCCGTTACTGATTTTCACGGTGTTTCTTATTTTTAATTTTTCCTTGAAGTAAAATAGTTTTACATGTTTATTATTATTATTTTTGGTTTCTTGAAAACTTTAACGATATTTCCAAAAATAAATCAATATTAAAGTTTGTAATTCGTCTGGGCTTTAATGAACAAGAAATATGTTAATTTCAGCATGTCAGAGCCAAATGTACATAATCAAATGTTTAAAATGTTTACTCAGGTATCTATGTTTTAGAGCAAGCAGAAATGCCAATAATAATTATAGGTTTCAGTTGAATGTTATTCAGCATACTATGAATCGTAGTTATAACAAAGAGCTTTGTGCAATTGGGTGGTATGAGTGGAAAGTAACAGAGATCTGGTGCGGATTCACTCGTCAAGCCGCACTGAAGAGATGTAATACATCACATAGATACGACCGAATCGTTTCTTGTGGTGTTACGTATCCATGCTATTTCACTACGTTTGTTTTATAGTGTATAATCAACGAAATACTCTCTAAGATTTTGCTAATGGCCGAGACTGAAAGAAACACATCAGGAGAAATTTTATGAAGAACACTCCTAACTAAATAAAAGCTAATGGAGAAACATGAATCAAACATGAATCTTCACCTTTCGCAGGTAACGTTCTTATACCATTCAGTCATGCTTAATAGCACGCTACTTTACGAACCTTCTCACTTCTTGCTGAAATAATACATGATGAAGAAAGAACGTAGTGGGGAATGAGTTAATTGCGACACTACTTCTGCGAAACCTTATTACATAATACGATTATGATGTATTGTCATTCTTAATTTACAGTTGTTGTTGTTGTTGTGGTCTTCAGTCCTGAGACTGGTTTGATCCAGCTCTCCATGCTACTCTATCCTGTGCAAGCTTCTTCATCTCCCAGTACCTACTGCAACCTACATCCTTCAGAATCTGCTTAGTGTATTCATCTCTTGGTCTCCCCCTACGATTTTTACCCTCCACGCTGCTCTCCAATACTAAATTGGTGATCCCTTGATGCCTCAGAACATGTCCTACCAACCGATCCCTTCTTCTGGAAAAGTTGTGCCACAAACTTCTCTTCTCCCCAATCCTATTCAATACTTCCTCATTAGTTACGTGATCTACCCATCTAATCTTCAGCATTCTTCTGTAGCACCACATTTCGAAAGCTTCTATTCTCTTCTTGTCCAAACGATTTATTGTCCATGTTTCACTTCCATACATGGCTACACTCCATACAAATACTTTCAGAAATGACTTCCTGACACTTAAATCTATACTCGATGTTAACAAATTTCTCTTCTTCAGAAACGCTTTCCTTGCCATTGCCAGTCTGCATTTTATATCCTCTCTACTTCGACCATCATCAGTTATTTTGCTCCCCAAATAGCAAAACTTATTTTCTACTTTAAGTGTCTAATTTCCTAATCTAATTCCCTCAGCATCACCCGACTTAATTCCACTACATTCCATTATCCTCGTTTTGCTTTTGTTGATGTTCATCTTATATCCTCCCTTCAAGATACCATCCATTCCGTTCAACTGCTCTTCCAAGTCCTTTGCTGTCTCTGACAGAATTACAATGTCATCGGCAAACCTCAAAGTTTTTATTTCTTCTCCATGGATTTTAATACCTACTCCGAAATTTTCTTTTGTTTCCTTTACTGCTTGCTCAATATACAGATTGAATAACATCGGGGAGAGGCTACAATCCTGTCTTACTCCCTTCCCAACAACTGCTTCCCTTTCATGTCCCCCGACTCTTATAACTGCCATCTGGTTTCTGTGCAAATTGTAAATAGTCTTTCGCTCCCTGTATTTTACCCCTGCCACCTTTAGAATTTGAAAGAGAGTATTCCAGTCAACATTGTCAAAAGCTTTCTCTAAGTCTACAAATGCTAGAAACGTAGGTTTGCCTTTCCTTAATCTTTCTTCTAAGATAAGTCGTAAGGTCAGTATTGCCTCACGTGTTCCAGTATTTCTACGGAATCCAAACTGATCTTCCCCAAGGTTGGCTTCTACTAGTTTTTCCATTCGTCTGTAAAGAATTCGTGTTAGTATTTTGCAGCTGTGGCTTATTAAACTGATTGTTCGGTAATTTTCACATCTGTCAACACCTGCTTTCTTTGGGATTGGAATTATTATATTCTTCTTGAAGTCTGAGGGTATTTCACCCGTCTCATACATCTTGCTCACCAGATGGTAGAGTTTTGTCAGGACTGGCTCTCCCAAGACCGTCAGTAGTTCCAATGGAATGTTGTCTACTCCGGGGGCCTTGTTTCGACTCAGGTCTTTCAGTGCTCTGTCAAACTCTTCACGCAGTATCGTATCTCCCATTTCATCTTCATCTACATCCTCTTCCATTTCCATAATATTGTACTCAAGTACATCGCCCTTGTATAGACTCTCTATATACTCCTTCTACCTTTCTGCTTTCACTTCTTTGCTTAGAACTGGGTTTCCATCTGAGCTCTTGATGTTCATACAAGTGGTTCTCTTATCTCCAAAGGTCTCTTTAATTTTCCTGTAGACAGTATCTATCTTACCCCTAGTGAGATAAGCCTCTACATCCTTACATTTGTCCTCTAGCCATCCCTGCTTAGCCATTTTGCACTTCCTGTCGATCTCATTTTTGAGACGTTTGTATTCCTTTTTGCCTGCTTCATTTACTGCATTTTTATATTTTCTCCTTTCATCAATTAAATTCAATATTTCTTCTGTTACCCAAGGATTTCTACTAGCCCTCGTCTTTTTACCTACTTGATCCTCTGCTGCCTTCACTACTTCATCCCTCAAAGCTACCCATTCCTCTTCTACTGTATTTCTTTCCCCCATTCCTGTCAATTGTTCCCTTATGCTCTCCCTGAAACTCTGTACAACCTCTGGTTCTTTCAGTTGATCCAGGACCCATCTCCTTAAGTTCCCACCTTTTTGCAGTTTCTTCAGTTTTAATCTACAGGTCATAACCAATAGATTGTGGTCAGAGTCCACATCTGCCCCTGGAAATGTCTTACAATTTCAAACCTGGTTCCTAAATCTCTGTCTTAGCATTATATAATCTATCTGATTCCTTTTAATATCTCCAGGGTTCTTCCATGTATACAACAATTTATGTATACAACTATGTATGTATACAACTATGTATCCAACTAATTTACAGTTAGCAAGTGCCAATTAACCGCAAAAATGAATGTTTTCACTTGGAAAATAGGTTTCCCGGAGTTACGTAAAGGAAAATGCAACATGAAAATAATTAATTTTGTGTATTGATTTCGATTTTTTTGTTTTTGTTTTAACATCTTGTTTTTTTCGTCCACATTATTGCGTTCACTATACCTGTACCTCATTTTCCTTGAATTTCGTTTTGCTCATAAACCTGTCTTCCATTTAAATGTTCATCTGCGTTATTTTTTCATAGTGCAATAGCTACATAAATTAGACAAGTTAGACTTTAAATGTTTCTATGACGATTTCTGTGAAAAAAAAGATACCACATCTAGTAACAAAAATACGTTTTTTACACCATTGCACAAATATAGATTATTTCAAATGACTGAATATTATAATGGATAAATATCATTAAATCCATATTCGTAAAAATTCCGATTGGGAAAAGAATGATAGAAAGAAAAATGAAAGAAATGAAAAAGTTCATACGGTGATTAAAATTATGTGACAGAGGAACAACAATAAAAGTTATATTTAAATCAATTAACTGAATAGAATTGATGATCAAAGTGATTTCGATAAAGATTAAAAAAATAACTTACTGTACATGATTAGATTCGTACCCACAACCTTCTGCATATGAACTTGTTATCCTATCCATTACACGACACAACCAGACTATACTATGTAAATTGTTTAACGCTGTTGAGTAACACACAAAATTCCGAACAGTTTTCGTCAATTACTCAAAAAAGAAGACCCACCAGGATCAATCTGGCATCTAATCTATATCACCATATCGACAGTTTCAAAAATCGATCGCACTATTGATGGCCTCTCCTTCTCAGTTGAATGGTCTTGGCGTTAAAAAGTTCACGTCTCAGTCTCGTAAGTGCAAACTAGTATTACAAACCGATTGTAAACTTTCATTTTCAAGGCATTTGAGGTTTAATTAGTATTTACTACAATTGACAGGTCTCCTAAGAACAGCGATTACCTTCTTCACAACTTACAGACGTGGAGAAAGACTTTGAACTATGGTAGCAATGGTAACAAAAGTGAGGAACCAAATGAATTTGCAACATAACTTAGACTGTGCATTGTCTGACACCAAACCAAATATAAATAAGAGTTAAGTAAAACTGATCTCCTCATTAACTTATTATTTGCTGAGTTAGTAAAAACAAAACTTAAAAAATCCTTGAGATTTATTTGATTTTTAAATATTACTTATAGGCACTACAAAAAGAGATGCGTAGATGTTTGTTTTCCTTTTTAATGTTTAGCTAGTTGTAGGGAGGGTGGAGGGGAGGAGACTATTAGCTGATATCTGATTTCGTTCATGGGTTAATGATCTCAGAAATATTGGGAACGATTGTGGTAGACTATTGTTTGTCACACGTGTATGGTAAAGAGCCAGTACTGGCACTGTCTGGCATCATCTCGGGCTGCGTATGTACCGATCTAATTACTAATTGGTGACCTAGATAAATTATTATATTACTAGCTATAGTGAGGATACAAGTTGGCCACCGGACCCCAAGCACTAATCGTTATAAGGTCGGCCCATTGTGAACGCTTCATATTGATTATGGTCTGTTTCTGGTTACTGCTAACCTCAGCGATGTAACAACATTGTGACACTACAGTTATGTTGGTTTTATTATGTATGTGAACGACTTGGGTTGGTAATAGTTTTTGTATTTTTATTTAAATGCATTATTTAACGTGAGACAGCATCAAAAAAGTTTGATCAATGATTTAAATGCCATATCTCTTCTGCTTGCTGTTCTGTATTACAACAGGCTTAACTAACTTAAAGTTTCTTGCTACAAATAAGTATTGCATTTGAAGACGACAGTGTCTGTAATGCGCATTCATGAATCTACGTAATTTACGTATCAAAACTTACACCTCAGCAGCTAATTGGCACAAGTCGTGCATGTCGGTGAGTTGTCAGTATTGCAAGACAAAAATAAAACATTCCTCCTCTCACATTTTCTAACCCTACGCAACTAATCTCCGTGCCCTCAAGTAAGCGGCCAAATTTACTGAGGTAACGGCCGATTTCACCAACGTCAATTAAAATAAAGTACATTTTAAGAACTGTTACTGGTCTGTAAGTATTTTTGTTTTTTACTGGGCAGGAAAGATACCCTCGAAGAAGCTGTTAACATTGAAATAGGTCAGAGAACCGCGGGCCGTACGAATGCTTGATTCGGGCCACATTCGGCCCGTGGCAGCAGTTCGATGCCACCATGTTAAGACTAACTTCAGACGCCTACACAGCTGCAATCCGCTTTACACATCTGACAGGTGGGCTGTGCAACAAGACGCGTCACCGTATCACGATGCTGAGTATCTAAAGGGAAAAGCACGCAATGGCTGGACGTAAGAATAAAACAGTTTGTGACTGCCTGCTCCACTGAGAACCTCTCGGCGTGACTAATTCTCTGAACAAGTTCCACGCATCAGGTAGAGCTGAACTAGGTTCCAAATTTTGCTGTAGGTTCGAGAGTACCAATTGGTACATCTTCCGAAAGACCTGAACAGGTTAGGGACGACACTCAGCTAAATAACACAGTTCGGTACGACTGCCGTTTCTCTTAGAATAATGTTCAATGGCTTAGTGTGCGGATCTAAGGTGAAAGAAGTCGAAATTGTCAATTACACGCAGACATCTTTGATATATCCTCCACGTGCTGAGTGCTTCACACTGAGGAAGTTTTTGACGTCGAATAGCACCTTGTACTTCTTTCACCTGGGACTGTTTTTCTTGTTTTCCGACTCCTTACGTAGAAAAGTTTATACTGAAGAATAATGGAAAGTTTTTCTCTCATTGACGTAGACTCTGAAGATTTGTTATTCACCGTTTCTTTTCCGTTGTCCAAATCAACTGAGTGCTTCACTAAAATTGTCAGCTAAGAATCCACTGGTTTGTTGGGACCGGCAGATTTGCGAGTGCTGTCGTCTCTAAACACCGAAAAAGAATCACAGTTTTCTCAAACATGAAGTCGTCAACCAGAGGCCAAAAGCAGGTTGTTTTAGATTTATTCGTGAGCCCTCAGAATAGTGAAATGGTGTAGTGGTTGGGACTCTGAATGTGAATGTAAAAATTCAAAAAGCAATGTGTCATTCTGCATCATTAATTTTCTCAGGTTTTGTTGCATAGTCTTCAGACATCTTTTGAACGACTGTACTGTACAGATAAGACTTTATATCGCAACGAGTTATATCTTTCCATCCCGAATTTTAATACCATTCTCGGACTTTTTCTTTTATTTCCTCCATTTTTTCGATGTCTAGATTTATTACTAGGTGCGTAATGCTGAATTCCGTCTTACTTCCTTTATAATCCGAGCACTTCGTTCTTCGTCTTCTATTCTACTTGTTGCTTGGTTCTTGTACATGTCGTACATTATCCGTATTTCCGCAAAGCTTATACCTATTTTCTCAGAAATTAGAACATCTCGCACTGTTTTACAAAGGCAAACGCTTTTTGTAGATCAACAAATCCTATGAACGTGAGTTTTTTTAAGCCTTGTTTCCCCCACCAATCGTAACATCAGAACTGTCTCTCTTATGCCCTTATCTTTCCGAAAGCCAACATGAGCGTCATTAAACAGATTTTCGGTTTTATTTTCCGTTCTTCTGTATCTGATTACGCCATCAATTTGGATGCGTGAGCCATACAGCTTATAATACTATAGTACTATACTGTGCCCTAGTGACCTTCGAAATTGTGTGGATAATATTTTCCCGTAAATATAATGATTTATTCCCAAACTCATATATTCTACTCAACAACTTGAATAGCCGATGGGTTACTTCTTCACCCAATGATCTTGAAAACTCCGAAGAAATGTTCTCTATATCTTCTACTTATTTTGATCTCAGCCTCCAAAGCCTCTGACGCTGAATCTCCCATTTCTTCCATTGTTGTTGTTGTTGTGGTCTTCAGTCCTGAGATTGGTTTGATGCAGCTCTCCCTGCTACTCTATCCTGTGCAAGCTTCTTCATCTCCCAGTACCTACTGCAACCTACATCCTTCTGAATCTGCTTAGTGTATTCATCTCTTGGTCTCCCTCTACGATTTATACCCTCCACGCTGCCCTCCAATACTAAATTTGTGATCCCTTGATGCCTCAGGACATGTCCTACCAACCGATCCCTTCTTCTAGTCAAGTTGTGCCACAAACTTCTCTTCTCCCCAATCCTGTTGAATACCTCCTCATTAGTTATGTGATCTACCCATCTAATCTTCAACACTCTTCTGTAGCACCACATTTCGAAAGCTTCTATTCTCTTCTTG